>NC_136487.1:64638906-64816406 GCF_053919585.1 Euprymna scolopes
TTTTTCATTTTAATATACTTTCATAGAAATGTTTCTGTTATGTCAAAAAAACAATTTTCTTTACGTCACAAGTGTTACGCTCATACATGAATATGATAGCTAATATAACATACTGACCCAACGGGTCACAGGTAGTCTAGTATATATATATATATAAATCTTATTATTGAAAATGTATTCAAGTTTTCAAAAAACATTAAAAACCTGTAAAGAAAGTATACAAGATGAGAGATTATATAATTATTTCCGCAGCCAAACAACGTCGCAGCCTACAAGAGCCATGACAACAAACCGGAAGTCCAAAACTAGAGCTTCGACCTCATTTGAGATCATCAGTTAGACATATTCGAAGCCGGGTTCGACACCCGAGCCTCTTACATGCGAGGCAAGCACTCTGCCAACTAAGCAAATGCCCATCACACAAGAAATTCTATTAACTAACACCCATCAAGCAAAACGCGTCGAAATCCGACTGTGGAATGGACCACTTCGTCTTGGACTCACGGTTTGTTGGCTATATATATATATATATATATATATATATATATATATATATATATATATATATATATATATATATATATATATACATGCTCTCAAACATTCATAAACATTCATTCACTTTCTCACTCACTCCCCCCTCATTTACTTTTTCTTTAAGTCATTATTTACTTACTTCCCAACGGGGTCAAAGTGCGACACATTGTCGGGATTTTGATGTTGAAAAACTCCAGCTCGCTTTCAAAAAGTGGGCTGTCTGGCTATGGATAAAAGTACAAATAAATTGCCCCAATCTAGAATAATAGGTTTCTTTATCTATCTATCTATCTATCTATCTATCTATCTCGCTCTCTTTCTTCCCTTCTTCATCTATGTCTTCATCTCTCTCTCTCTCTCTCTCTCTCTCTCTCTCTCTCTCTCTCTCTCTCTCTCTCTCTTTCTCTTCTCTCTCTCTCTTTCTCCCATCATTTTATTTATCTACATATCTATTTCAGTTCGTTGCTATACAGGCATAAAGCCTGTCAAACGCCTTAGATTTACCTCTCTTTCTCTCTCTCTCTCTCTCTCTCTCTCTCTCTCTCTCTCTCTCTCTCTTTCCCTTATTTTTTCTCTTTCTCTCTCTCTCTCTCTCTCTCTCTCTCTCGTTATATTTCTCTAACGATCTATTTCCTAATTTCTACAAAAGCTGATTATAGGGTCAGCAATCTGAGTTCAAATCCAATCAATTCACTATGGTTTTTTAAGTATTCAAACTATTGTGAAAGGTATGAATCACTAACCTTCCTTCTGCAATATATTTTTTTTAATATTAAAAACAGATATAGAACTGCTAATATATTTCAAACTAAACAAAATGTTTTATCAATTGATTAAAATTGTACATCCGGGGAAACTATCGAAGCGCTTGATAAATAGATTGAGTTGTGCACTAAAATACGAGGGGCGTGCAATAAGTAATGCCCCTGACCCACTTCCAGTTGTCTGATCTAGCTGAAATTTTGCATGTGCAATGATTTATATCTCTACGGGTTATGTGACAAATTACAGCTAATTGTGGTTTCTGCTTTACAGGTGTATGAACTGAGTCAGGTGTGAAATTGAGCCTGTTGAATGTCGAGCAGTGATCCGGTTTTTGTATTTGAAAGGACACACACCACAGGAGACTTTTGATGAAATGAAAGAAACTTATGGTGATAATGCTCCATCATATGACCTTGTAAAACGCTAGCATCGTGAATTCAAACATGGCCAGAAGTCTGTGAAAACAGCTCTCAGACCTGGTCGCCCCCCTGCTGCCATTGATGAGGCATCTGTCCGTCAAGCTGAGGCGCATTACTATTCGCCAAATAGCCCAAGATGTCAAGATTAGTACAGGGTCTGTGGAAACTATCATTCATGACCATTTGCATAAGGTGTCTGCCAGATGGATTACCAGGTTGCTCACACCATTCTAGAAGCGACAACGCGTCGAGTGCGTGAGGATGAATTTGGAGATGTGCCAAGAGGATGAGTCAAAGTTTTTCAAAAGACTGATTACACAGGATGAAATGTGGGTCCATCACTATGATCTAGAGACCAAAGCCCAGTCAATGCAGTGGAAGCACTTGGATTCACCACCTCCAAAGAAGGCGAGAGTGCAGCCCTCCACTGGCAATGTGATGCTCACAGTCTTCTGGTACCAGGACGGAGTAGTGATGACAGATTTTCTGGCAAAGGGTACCACGATTACAGGAGCCTATTATGCTTCACCTTTGAGGAAATAAGGTGAAGCTATCAAAATCAAGAGGCGGGGCAAGATCAGCAAAGATACCCTCCTCCTGCAGGACAACGCTCCGGTCCACAACTCGCATGTCGCCAGATCAGAAGCGCAGGCGTGTGGTTATGAAATCCTACTTCCCATCCTCCCTACTCTCCTGACCTTGCACCCTCTGACTTTCACCTCTTCCCAGCCATGAAGTTGTTTTTGAAAGGAAAGCGTTTCTCAGATGATGCAGCCTTGATTTCTGAAGTCACGTCGTAGTTGGAGGACCAACCTGGGGTGTTCTACAAAAACGGTCTTCAGAGCTACATCAAGCAATGGGAGAAATGCATAACTCTGGGTAGTTCCTAGGTAGAGAAAGACTCATAACTGTGCCAAGGTTCGTTGCTCTACTGCTATGGGAAGTGGGTCAGGGGAATTACTTATTGCACGCCCCTCCTATCCTGTGTATTCTTTTACTTATTGATTGAACTCATTGTTTTACTACGAGCATTTTTAGATTAAATTACGACCTATAATGCCCCCTCGCCCCCCTCTCTCTCTCTCTCTCTCTCTGTTTCTTTCTCTATCTGAAGACATAGTGGTTCTTTTAAGTTTTATTGTGATTTATCTGTAATAAATGTACATATATATATACATATTCATGTACATTGTCTTTATATATATATATATATATATATATATATATATATATATATATATACATACATATATATACAGTGTGACCCCAAAAAACGGGTCCCAACTCTAATTAGGCCCCTGTTTCTTAATGTTTTGTCCAAATGAAATGAAACTTTGGTCATAACTAGTTTATTATAATGAAAACATCGCATCAAAACACTAGGGTATTTGGCCTTTCATTCTCCGTTCTACAGCATATGTTCTAGATGGCCTCCATTTAGCTTTTGTTTTTTGTTTTTTGGTCACCCTGTATATATATATATATATATATATATATATATATATATATATATATATATATATATATATATATATATGCATATATATATATATGTGCAGGATGAATCAAAAGTAGGTGGACAGTAAAAAAACATTTATTAAGAGATAACGTAAACGTACAACTATATGTAATTAGACAATTGTATTAATGGAAATTAAATGTTATTTATCAAAGAAAGTGCTCAAACCGTTTTCATTCTTTGATTTACACAGCTTGTTTTCTTCTTTTATTTGTACTCCTTGTCGAATAAGTAAAATTTTTTATACATTTCTTACAGGCTTATAAAGGTTTTTTGAAAATTTGAGTAAGTTTTAAATATTAAGATTTTTATTTTATATGTGTGTGTGTGTGTGTGTGTGTGTGTGTGTGTGTATATGTGTGTGTGTGTGTGTGTGTGTGTGTGTGTGTGTGTGTGTGATGGATTCAATTTAAACTCTATAAATAAAAATTTACAATAATGTTTTTATTCAACAAGGAATATATGTTGATAAACTTATAATTTTTATTATTCCAAGGAGTTTCAAAGAATGGCGTTTATCTCCTGCGGAAAGAAGTTAGCAAAATAATATTCATAGGCAAGCTATTATTTTTTCTGATTCGCACAAATTCCGAGAAAAGTCATATTTGTACGAAAGTTGATAATAATGCAAATATATATGTCAAAATGATGATTTTCCAAAATGAAGTCCCGGCTCAATGAACAAAATATTTTTTTAAAATGTGGTACATTTCGAAGAAATTTTTCAATTGTAAAACGAAAAGATGCAAATGAAACAGTCTATAATCATAATTGTAATGATCCAAGTCGTTGATCAAAAACATGATCAAATTTTAAACGCAAGATGGCATCTTAAAATTGCGATAGAAATTTCTTCCAATAGAAAAAGGTTCTAAGTGAAAAGTTTACTATTGGCCTCACAACAAGATAGAGGAATCCCGTTAGCGTCCAAGAAAAATTAAATATTTTAATTTACAGAGTTTAAATTGATTTCCTCATATCAATGTTCTAAATATCTCGAATATTGAGCTTTTTCATCTGGAGAGGATGGTTCTATTAATTGTAATCTGGAAATTCCTTTTGAATAATTTTTTTAAATGTTTATATTTATTATCCATTTCATTGAGATTGATCTCACGTAATCTTGTGTGTGTGTGTGTGTGTGTGTGTATGTGTGTGTGTGCTACAGAGGATCAGGAAAAAATCGATACCGTCGGTTTCAAATCCAAACAAAGGGGGAATCTATAATTAGTCGATTCTACCAGAATCTCTTCAACCTCAGATTATGTATGCATGAACGAAAAATGGTGGCTCGCCCGTTTCGTGAGTTTTTGATATTTTGATTCTGTGCTGAAGTTTCATTTTTATTGTTTTTTACTACCCAGAAAATATTATCCATATTTACGCAGTAGGCAAGTAAAAATAGAGTCTTTACTTGGATTTGTGAATTTAAGTCGAGGTCAAGCTGACATCCGATTGCCTTTTCTGTATCACCGATGTCGGAGAATTAAAAATTAAAATATTAAAACTAAAAATTAATCCTTCGTCCGCCAAAAAAGGGAAACGGGAGAAGAAAATGGAATTGAGTGTCAATATCCTACGATAGTGGGCTAAACGGTAAAAGTGTCTCCCTAAAGAAAAAAATACTACACCTTTATTTTTAAAGTTTTGTTGAAGAAATCAATTCAGGTAACTTGATTATGCAGTAGGACTGACATCTATTCGATTTAGCAGCCTTCAACCTGAGTTACCGCCTCAGTATGTGTCCGGAACTGGGAGCATGCCTTTACCACAAGCTCAAGCGGGAGCTCGGCGATCAGGCTGGCTTTGGTGTTGTGGGAAGTCATATTGGTGATGCTCTCGACGTATTACCAAACGAAATAGTTCAGCTGGTTCAGGTCGAGGAAGAGGAGGAGGAGGAGGAGGAGGAGGAGGAGGCAGTCAGAGAAGGATACAAAGTTGTAGCAGCCAAGTCTGGGTATCTTTGGACTTGTGGGTCGACGCCGTGTCCTGCTGCCACACCCAGGGTCTGCCAGTGCCCCACTGATTGCACCAGGTGATCATCAGACTCTTCAGCTCATCGAGGTACACTTTGTTGTTGCCTTTCAAGCCGACTTCGAAGATGTGAGATGGCATAATGTGACTCTCACTTGAAACCACACCAAAGACCATAACTATGGCCGCAAACTTTTTTTTTTCATCACCCTGGGCACGTCACTGTTTTTTGTGGCAATCCAGCGATGTATTTTGAGGATGCTGGCAATGGTTTTGTTGTCATAACTTGGATCAGTAGAGAGCATGAGATGTACAGCGGCGCATCTCCGATCTTGCTCGTTGAACGTTGTGTCACTTTTAGACTTGATAGAAGGCTCCTATCGCTCTTGGATTTTGTACGCAACTGGACAACTAATAGATGGTCTGCAATAAAAAAAAAAAAAGAAAACCGACTGTCATCAAACAGAAATGTCGTTTTTTCTATGGCGACAATTTTATCGTTCCATCCTGTAAATCATGTTAAAAAAAATCGGAAATGAACTCGCGATAAGTAAACCAGTCAGGATTCCTTTTTAATTTAAAAGTATGTTTATGATGTAAGGAGAGTTCGAACACTATCGGAGTGAGTGTCACGAATGTATCCTCAGTTTTTTATGAACCCTTTTTCTTGGTCAATGGCCAACTAGTACCGTGTATATTTGTGTGTGTATATATGTGTGTTGGGGTGGAGAGGGCTCCCGTAAGCCGTGGTGAAGGCAACCTTTCTAGAAGAAGCAAATCTCTGATTTAAAAAAAACATAAAGCGGGAGACCAGTACCCGCATTAAGCTGGTCTGCAGTTTAACTTGTTGCTGGCTATCTTGCTCTTGCTTGTTGCTGGATCTCAACATTTTGAACCGAGAGAGAGACTTAGCTGTCGTACAAAGCTAAGACTCTGTAACACCATCTGTGTATAGATACTCCCTCAGGCATTTCTCTATTAAAATGGTCCTGTGGCGATGGAAGTCAGTTTTGGGCTCATGGACTTTAAGTTTCTGAAGGAGTGGCACTCGTCTGTCAAGACGTTGCAATCATCATATATATATATATATATATATATATATATATATGCATAGATGCATGTATGTATGTATGTATGTGTGTGTCTGTGTGAAAATATTTAACCGATAAACTCTTAAACTACTTGTCATATAACATTAAGATTAACAGGACATAGTTGTCATACATTAAGGATGCTTTTTATCGAGTAAAATCTTTTTTTTTCGGGGGGGATGGATGAATAACGCGTACAGTTGAAATGAGAAATGTTCATTTCAACTTGTCGACATATTTCTATTACTTTTGCGCATGTGCAAATTCATTCATAGCTTGAAGTGGTTTATTTAAAATACTTCCCATCTATCTGCCTATAGCTCAAACGATAGGGAACGCTGCTGGAGCGATAAATGTTTTGGTTTCGATTCGAGCTGATAGCACCTTAAGTCATTTATTTTTAATCTTTTGAAATCAGTGCTATATATTCGGTACAGTATAATATTCAATAGAGAATTGGTTCTGTTATAATAAATACGACATCTGTATAAATTAAAAACATATTTAAGCATATTTTAGTGTTACATGATAAGGGCTGTCCCCTTTTCATGTAAGTATAAAAATGGAGAATTTAGTTTAAAATGAAAATGAAATGGCATAGGCGAAATTCGAACCTCGTAATCTAGTTTAGAAATAGATTACGTGTGAGAATTTAAAAATGTAAAACAAACATTTGTTTAGAATATAGATAAATATTTCAAGGAAAGAATGTTAACTATTAAGTTTGTTATGAAATTTTAAATTGAAAGAATGCAGCTTATAAGATAATGTTTTTAACATATTGAAATAGGTTACTGAGAAATAGGAAAAGTTTTGGACACGTATGTCCAGGACACGTGAAAGAATGCACATGTTTTAACATGTGTATGACGTCACGGAAAATAGAAAGTTCTAGGAATAGAGAAAAACTTTAGTTAGAGTTAGACAGTCAGTGAGAAAACTCAGGGACAGTCAGACGTCGAGAAGCGAGACGTCACTTCAAGAAAAAAATGTGAGACTTTGAATTCTTGGTGATGGAACACGGCCGTGTGAAGAATAAACCATCAAGTGTTTTTTGTAAAGCTCGTCTTGTGTCTTATGATTCTTAAAAAAGGTAAAGTCCAACTGTATTATATATTTGTGTTATATGTCTTTACATACACGTCTCAACATCATCATGTCCTCACTCAAAGAGCTTTCTCCTTCTCTTCCATACTACACAACAAAGAAGGAACATTTAAAATATAAGAATCTCCTAACAGGAACTATCTCTCTAAGTCACTTACAAACAACATATCTCTCTAAGTCTCTCGTACAACAACTCTATACAACATCTCTCTTTCTCTCACTAAGATACAACATCATATGTAATAAGACAAGAACTCTCACTAAGACTCGTATCTTTACTAATAAGACTCTCTTCTAAGACTGCGCTAATAGTAAGACTCTCTCAATGGAACCCCGATATGCAACATTAGGACCAGGCAAGGCTGGGCGCTCCCCTCCGCTTGTCATAAATCAAATCTTTTAGGGAATGCTATTGGACTGGGAAAGTTTTCAGTAGAGATAGAGAAAATGATATAACTATAACAGTCTGATTTTCATGTCAGACTGCTTTAACGATCCCTGATAAAAGAAAAACTTGTATTTGATTTGAGGTGTCCTGCTTTACAGCTGATTGCTCAACTGTGGGAGAACGGAAATTGATCTGAAATCAGTCAGCATGTTTGAACAGACCATTACCTTTTGTGGCTAATTTTGAATGCGTGATTGGTTCTTGCCTTCATAGTTAAGTAGCAGAGCATTGTAAGGGGTGTGGTTGAATCCAGGACTCCGTGAATATCCCCCACACTCTATAATAAAGGTCAACGCGTATTGTGTATATAAATATATAACGTTAGTCTACTTCTCTACAGGCTGGACTAAACCATTTCAAGGATTTAGGGAAAGTAAGCAAGTAAAGAAAAGTTTCTCTGTCTGAAATGAATTCGGAAAATATTCTCTACTCTATTTTCATAATGAGACATTTTGTTTCTATGTTTTTCATTTCTACTTACTATATCAATTCGATACACCTTATTTTCTTTCGATTTTTTATTTATTAATTTTCCAGTTGGAGACGTTATTTGTTGTAGTTATTTTTTTAACTTTACTTAGCTGAACTCTGGGTGTGGAAACTTTGACTGCAAAAAAAAAATAAAAAAAAAAAAATAAGGAAATACGAGTATTTGCAAATATAGGAGGACATTTTTCCCTTTTGTGTGCTTGCCAATATAGGTCCTATCTACAGAACTGTTTATAGTCATTGTAAACCACAGGAACAGCACACTCAGATGGCTATTAATTCAAAAGTCAGAAAAACATAGAATCAATTCCAGCGTGCCTTAAGAATCCATTTTAAGCCCCACCAAATTTTTTATCTTCATCGATGATCTTCCGAATCATATTCTGAGATCATTCGTTGATATCTATGTAGATGACACAACCACCTATAGCAGCACTTTGAATAGCACTGATGACCAAGCTCTTTTTTGTTTCTTTCTTCTTCGACCTGGCGGACGCGGTGCAATATGGGAAAAACGCTAACACTGGCTTGTTACTTTAACTCTAAAACCAAACTTCCACCTTTTCACTACCAATGCTCTGATCCTTCTTTAGTTCCAGTTAAAATGAACGGATCTTTTTCAACTTAGGTAAGTTCCTTGCTCCTAGGATTTACTTTCAACAGACATGAAATAGAAAACTTAAAATCTGTAGCTAGCAAAATGGTTGAATCACCCTACCGCTTCACAAAGTACACGGAAAAATTATTTTCTTTTTGTTGTATTAGAAAGACGAGTGCTTGCTGTGAATCCCTTACTAAGAGTAACTTGTGATTAGAGCTCAGTCTAGCATCTTGCATGGGAAATAACGATACAGTAGAGTGAGAGAGGGAGAAAGCGAGAGATAGAGAAAGAGAGAGCGACAACATGGATGCGAATAATCAAGAAATACCTTGAAAAGTGTCCCCTCAGCAAAGCATTTACAAGAAACAACGTTAAAAATTTACCATACTCTCGATTTGTGCCCCAAACTAAACGCAAATTCCATGAATAAAGTTTCTTTCCTAGAACTGCTCTTCTGTGGAACGCTATACTGCGGGGCTGCTTTCTAGCTGACTACAACATGGGCTTTTTCAAGTCCAGTGTAAACAATTTCTTGTTCAGCTGTCCTCTTAAATAATCAAATACTACTCAATATCTGCCATTACCCATCGTTACGATCTTCTTCCACTCATTTTGTCTTAACGGACGTTGATAAGCGATGGCTCCCTTATATATATATATATATATATATATATATATATATATATATATATATATATATATATATTCAATTTGTCTTTACATAAGCAGAAATTTGTTTCAACACAGTCATGAGCATGTTTCGGTCTCCTAGTTTTCAGTAACTAGAGACCTTTTCAGGCAACAACGCTTATATTCAAAAGCAGAATCCTTAGTCTAGAGACTCTAGTTATTGAAAACTAGAAGATCGAAACATGTTCATGACTGTGTAGCAACAAACTACTGCTAATGTAAAGACAAATTGAAAATGCAACTTGCTCTACTTCCGTATTGAGCACTCTTGTATTAACCTCGTTATATTTCACTGGTTACCCTACCTTTGAAAAATAGCAACCTCAAATTATATATATATATATATATATATATATATATATATATATATATAATATATATATATACGTGTGTGTGCGTGCGCGCGCGCCCGTGTGTGTGTGTGTGTGTGTGTGTGTGTGTGTGTGTGTGTGTGTGTGTGTGTGTGTGTGTGTGTGACAAGAAAAAGAAACGATACAACAAAGAACAAATTGTGACGCTTTTGATTTCAGCCTTTACCCTTTCAGTTAATCTCCGCTCTGTTTGGCAAGTCATATTCTATGAGATTTGAATTAATAATAATAATAATAATAATAATAATAATAATAATAATAAGAAGAAGAAGAAGAAGAAGAAGAAGAAGAAGAAGAAGAAGAAGAAGAAGAAGAAGAAGGAGAAGAATGCTGATGGCGGTGATAAACTTATCTTGTTAGGCGGAGACTGATTGCAGGTTAGCGGAGTTTTGCCGGAAATCCACGTGACTTTAATTCAAACATATTCAGGTGTGACCTCCTCTCACCTTTGCTCTTTTGTTGTTTTTTTGTTATTCAGACCCGAGGGAAAATAACTTTCCAAATTGGATTTCGACTTATACCTTTTGTCCGAGTGTCAAAATCTCTCCCTCAATTCCTCCCTCCCTCACTCTCTTTCTATCTCTCTCTCTCTCGCTATATATCTATAAATCTATCATTCTCTCTCTCTCTCTCTCTCTCTCTCTCTACATATATATATATATATATATATATATATATATATATATATATATTAATCTATCTCTAAGTGTGTGTATATATGTGATAGATATATATTATACATATAGAAAAATGTACATATACATAATATATATAAAAAACATACATTTATATTATATACATAATATATATATAATATATAATATATATATAATATATATATAAATACATACATTTATATTATATATATATATATATATATATATATATATATATATATATATATATATATATATATATATATATATATATCGCAATCATGAAGGGAAGACTTAAGTTCATGGTTAAAAACGTTTAAAATAAATCAACGGGGTGAAGAGAAGAGAAGAAAAAATCGGAGAGTCAGCTGACCGGTTTCGCCCTCGTTTTCTCAAAGCTGTATCGAGGGATTTGTTTTGAAAAAAAAATACAGTGGGAATCGAAAATATGTGCAAATAAAACCACGCTGCGTTACGTTATGTATGGGGGAAAAGAAACTGAAAAAAAATGTGGGAAAGCGATAAAAATACAGCACCGTTATATTACTCGAAGATCCTAGAGACTAATCACGCTCAAACCCAAGAGACATTCCTTCTGTTTACAGAGGGAAGAGCTTTTCAACCGAACGTTAACAGTCTCCAAGATCTTTACATGGAATAATGAGTGAGCACGACTCAGGATTGAAAATGAGTTTGTGCTAAAGTTCGTTGCACATGACATGATCAGTTATTGAAGACCCATATGTGTTGGCAAGTACGTCTGTTGTTTGGTATGTCCCATTTTTGATTTTGGTAGGTACGTGTTGTTGGACTCTTCCATCCAATCTTAATGTTGTTCGACGCACATAGTTAGCACTGCAACTACATTCAAAATTGTAAATTACATTATTATTATGATGGGGGGGAGTAGAACATCTTTTCAAGAGGATGGAATTAACGTTCTCGTAGAGAACACAACACGCACATTTGAAGCAACATAACAATTTTGTACTGTTGAGCTGATTTGCTTTGCGAATTCCTCATTTACAGCCCCCAGCCACGGTAAACGCAGATATGCTGGACATTTATTTAGTTACAGAAGAATCTGCTATTTTCCTTTGCATAACTGACCTAATCATATCCAGAGGGTACACATTTTTTAATAGAGTATCAGTAATTGTTTTAAATTCCTCATACAATTTTGATTTTGAACAGATAAGGGCACGATGTGTTAGGGTCCAAATTAAATTGATCTTACGTTTTCGGGGAAAAATTGATCCCAGCGTGTATACAGTCCCGTAAATGTAGGCTGACGGTATATTGGTGTAAGGTAACTGGATGGTGTTTTTGTTATCAGTACATCGAGGAAAGTTATGGACTAGTTAAACTCTCCTTCATAAGTATACTGTGACGCGGGATGCATCCTATTAAATAAGGAGAAAAAAATATTTGCCTCTATTTGATTATTGAAGAGGCAAAATGTGTCGTCCATATAGTGAAAATAGACCAACGGTTTCATGGGTCCAGAGAGCAATTGCTCTTTATGGAAACCCACGAAAATATTCGCCATTGTCGGCCACAAAACTGAGCCCATTGGCGCACCTTCTATTTGCCGATACATTACATCGTTGAAACTGAATTTGATAGATGTAGTGGGATATTTCATCAGCTCAACAAATATACTTTCAGAAATCGGAGGAGGCGATATCGGACTACGATATAAAAAAATCTGTACACATATATGCAGTCTCTAAAATCGGGACGCAAGTAAGCAGCTTGCTAATGTCATAAGAACGCATGAATTTATTAACAACCTGAAACCTTTGAATAAAGTCTGCAAAATAAAATTAATCTTTCAGGCAGTGTTTATTGTAATGTTTTAATACAGGTTGTAAAATATTTAAGATCCATTTTGCAATTTTATGCTGTGATGATCCTACCATAGATAAAATGGGCCTTAATAAAGCGTGTTTATGTATTATTATACATATATAGAAATATACATATATATTATACATATGAATACATACATTTATATTATATATATATATTTATACATAAATTTACACACATACACACATATAATAAATATAAATAGTATACGTATATATATATACATAGTATGTAAAAATGTACTCACACTTTTAATGACGTTAAAACCTTTATTTATGAACCTAGAGTGAAATGGAATGGCTTCGTATAATTAAAAAATTATGTTCGTAAATGTTCAAATTAATGAGCATTGTTCAGACAAAGCTGATGACAAAGTGAGTACATTTTGAGACATCCTCTGTGTGTGCGTGGATGCGTGTGTGCGTGTGTGCGTGTGTGTGTGTGTGTGTGTGTGTGTGTGTGTGTGTGTGTGTGTGTGTGCATATGGCTTCCGCATTTTATCTTCGCCCGATATCGTCAGACTATATATGTGTGTGTGTGTGTGCGTGTGTCTGTGTGTGCAAAGATAAATGGTCTTTGGATGTATATATATAGAGAGAGACGGGTTATGCCTTAGCTTTTATTAAGAAAAGGAAAGAAATGTAAAAAAAAAAAAAGTTGCCATCGCTCACTATAGCTGCAAAGGCTACCTGTATTCTCTTATTACTTGCTGTTGTGACCCTCTGAACTTGACGGGGACAGAAAGGCAAGAGCGTGGGAAACTGGCTGTCTGATCGTCCAGGGGCTTAATGGAACGCATTCCTTGTGCGTACAGGTTATTAATGTAAGATTTGTTTCTAGGCTGGTGGCACCATTTTCATGTAATCTGTCTGCCGCTGGCGTCACAGGAAGAAGGGACGTTCTATCGCTGACGTAACACCGTCTTCACTATGTCCACATAGTAGGCACGGAAATGTTTCTTGTCAGTGCTATGAGGTCAGTCGTATATAAACGACATAAGGCTAACATAGTGTCAGTTTCTGGAACAAGATCAAAAGGTCAACAACCTTTAAAAACTTCCGGTTGCAGGGCCAAATGATATTCTTTTGACCTGATGGCGGTTAGTTTAATGAAACTGCTATAATTCTAAACGATTTCGTAACGAAAATGATAGAAAAACAAGAGAAATAAGAACATAACGTTATTAGTAGCTGCCTGACTAATTGACCTAGTCTATGTGTTTATTTACGAAAAGTTACTATTGAGAATGAAATAAAGTAATTTCATTCTATTAATTTATTTATTGCGGACTATTATCCTCGTCTTTTTTTAGTTGTTTTTCACGATGTTTCGGCCAACTATTCCTCTGGCCTTCGTCAGGTGGTAATCGCGACGGGATTATAGTCCGCAATAAATAAATTAATAAATAATAATCATCTCAATAATGAATTCCAATTAAATAACATATAATTTCATTCTGTTTAACAATTCCCCTATTTTGTCCTTGGTGACACCAAGCAAAAAATTATTATTATTCTATTTTGTCTTAGCATTAAGATAGGGACCATATTGAATCGGAATATATAAAGTTTACAAGAATGACTTTGAGTATTTCTGATTTTATCAGGATACGAAAACAGATGAAAACCGAGTTAGAAATCTAGTGAGTGATTCCCTGTCATCCGCCCTACTCACTCTTTATCACAAAAGAATCTCTGCTTTATAGTTATTATCATGGCAGATGCACAATTGAGCTTCTACCTAAGGTCGCCCATATACTACATTCGTAGCAAACACTTGTCTTCTACAACAACTGCTAACAATTTCCTTTATTATCTATTCGTATTTATTTGCTTCTCCACAGGACCAAAATGTGACACAAGGTTGTTTTAATGTGGGAGAAGGATCCAGCTCTCCAAAAAAGGTCACTCTCTAAGTAGGCAAAACATTTTTTAAAAATTGCCTTAGTATAGAATGGTTTCTTCTCCATTGACTAAGGACAAATTAACTAAAGTGTAGCATCAGAACAGATACTGTGCATAAAACTAAACATAAATTCCATGAGCTAAGTTTCTTTCATAGAATCGTCTGTCTGTAGAACACAATACCACGATGTTACTTTCCAGCTAACTCTACCATGACCGTTTTCAAGTCCAACATGAACAAGTTTCTGTATAGCCGTCCTCTTAAATAAACAAACACTACACTAGTCCCACTATTTATGATCATCACGGTGTTCTCACCGGCCAACTGACACTCATATATCCTTATCCTCGGGTGGCCTTCGGGCCTTGATAAGCGGTGACCACCACTCAGGTAAAGTAAATACGACTTATCTATTCATCTAATGTATGAACTCGAGTTAAATGCCCTTTGTATCGTTGACTTGTATAGCGTTCTAACGGAAACTCGGCTTTAAAAAGTCTGTTTGATCGTTAAGATGTATTATCTATTGTTCAGCAGTCTGACAAAAACAACTGTCTCGTTCTGAATCGATTTTTAATTTTTATACTTAAAAAAGAACAAAATATGATTTTTGAAAGAACTGCAGCAGAATTATGTATGCACATAAGTAATTATTAGTATTTGTAGAAATACACATACTATGTTATTTACATACTCTGTACTTTTTCTTAAACACCGGAGTTTCAGTGAATTTACATCTGGAGAACTACAGCGATATAATCATTATATATATATATATATATATATATATATATATATATATATATATATATATATATATATATACTAGCAAAAGTACCCGTCGTTGACTGGGTTCAAAAACAGCCTACAGAAAATGGACTCTGAGTTATGAAAGTATGATAGGTTATGAAAAGGAAGGGTTGTAAATTTGGGTTGAATTTGGGGGTGTCAAAACCAAAGCAAAATATGATGAAAGTAAAAATAAAATAGATAAACCCCATAATTTAGTATACCATACCTGTTCACACTGAAACACTTATCACAATATTCTGTGGATCTATATTAAAAAACCTTGTTAAATTTTGTGACATATTTCCATTCTATGGAGGTCAGGTGCGAACGAACACCCCATAATTTTATTATATCATATTTCTTCAAACTGAAACATAATTATAAAAGTATACTTACGCAGATAGATATGAAAAGTCTTTATTAAAGTCTGTGCCTATTTCCATTCTATGGAGGCCAGGCGCGAACGCAGACCCCACAATTTTATTATACCATCCGTTTTTTTTTTTTTTTTTTAATTTTTTATTTCCATATTTTGTGGACCAGGCGCGTACGCAGACCCCACAATTTTAATGAACCACCGTCCTGAAGGATCAAACATACCCATTCCTGTGTATGTTTGATACATCTATCATTACATGTAATCAGTTTTTTTAAATAGTCACCATATAGGAACCTATTCGTGACCACACACACACACACACACACACACATATTCAGCGTTATATATATATATATATATATATATATATATATATATATATATATATATGCGTGTGTATGAAAGGGAAAAACTAAAATTGTTTATATGCTTATTGACGTTCCATCTTACTCTATGTCTCAAGACAGAATGTCGACGAAGGTATAAACAATTTTTGTTTTTCTAGTTTGATTCCGTTGTATTGTTAATTACAAATTATCATACACACGCACACACACACACATACACACAAAACACACACACACACACAAAACACACACACATAAATACATATATATATTTATATATATATATATATATATATGCAGTAAGTACATATATAGTAAGTATATATACAGTTGTGATAATATATTCATAGCAATTATACACATATATATATAGCTTTAAATAAAATATGCGGAAGTTTCTCTAGAGCTCTTTCGGCTATCATTTCGTCAGGAGGAAAATCGATAGCGTAACAAAATAATATTATCTCGAAAGTTTAAATGGGGAACTATTGAATGTGCGAAAAGTACGGGGGCAAACTAAAATTAAATTTATCGTCGTTTAAAAACGATTAAAATATTGGCACAACGAGGGGAGAAAAAAAAAGCGGGAGAAAAGATTCAAAGTTCCCCAAAGAGAAACAATGCGTTCGCTGTTTCTTTTTGCCGACACAAAGAACGTTTACGCACCGCGATAGAGACAGACTCCAAAATGTTTAAATGGTTTCTGGAGTCCGCTCTATGTACAAGATGCAAGGATTTTCGCCCAAGATAACCAGCATCGCACTGGCATTTGAATTGATACACAATATTGCTATTTTGGATGTAAGGCAAACTATCCTTGCGAAAAGAAGGAAAAGCAGGTCTTGTAGTGTATACCAAACGCAAGGACACTGACAGAAACAATAAATTGATCGTAGCGACATATATATATATATATATATATATATATATATATATATATATATATATATATATATATATATATATATGGATATTTTGTTTTCTGTTTACCTAAATTGAATAAAATGATTATATATTAGTGTTGGGATGATTATCGGAATCGGAAAAATTTGTGTCTTTTTTCTGATGACAAAAACGATTCTTCTGGTTGTCTTTTTATTTGATTTTGTTTAAAGAAAAACTTTCTCTGCTATTAATAATGATAAAACAATAAATATTTATTGATTTTGAATTAAGAGTAAAGCTAAACTTTGTAGATCATCCACCCACCCCCACACACACACACATGCAAATGTATTTTTGCGTTTGAAAAATATGTGCACATTGAATTTTTTTACGGTTATCGGGAAAGAGCTAGCAACTTTATAGTTAAATATTAAAAGATTTATATAGAATCGAAATCGGTAATTGCATCGGAATCGGTGAAATTATTGGAATTGTCACACACTAATATATATATATATATATATATATATATATATATATATATATATATATATATAACCACTTCATTTACTCCCATAAAATTAATATACGAAAGTATAAATTTATGCGTAAACTTTAAGTATTTACTTCAAAAGTGCTCAATACGTAGGTAGAGCTAGTTAGTTAGTTATAAAATATATATGGCGATTAAGCTACACTGAATATTTCGCGTTTCATCCACTCTTGGATGCATACGCCTGAAGAATCCAAGAGTGGATGAAACACACAATATTCATTCAGTGTAGCTTAATCGCCATATATATTTTATAAATTACTATATATATATATATATATATATATATATATATATATATATATATATATACACGTAGTGTATAAATGTATATGTGTGTGTTCGCGCGCGCGTGTGTGTAGCACTTCAAATCCCTTCAGCATGCTTCTTAGCATGTTGAATAATCATGGTCACAATCTTTGATCGTTTGTGATGAAGTATTAATATATTTTGGAACCGATTTGGTGTGATCGCTGTCTCATTCGCGCTGCCTTTCTACTGTGCTTGATTTGGTGTTTAATTCGAAATAAACGATTTGATGGTCTGTCTCTTACTTTTATACGATACACGTAGACAATCCAGCTAAACGGGCGTTACGCATGTAAACACGCAAGCCATTTCAGTGTCTGATATTCGGCCTCTTTATAAATAAAATTATATCTAAATAAAATGATCTAAATAGAATTATATATATATATATATATATATATATATATATATATATATATATATACTAGTTGGTCACCCGGCATTGCCCGGTCGTACAATACGCTTAAACATATTTTAATTTACACAGATTGCGTATGTATTAATTTAGAATCAATCTTCTATTGATTATTATATATTACGAGGAATAATTTTCCAGGTGAACTAATTCGCAGAAACAATTTTAAAAAAATAATAAATAATATGATACTGTTGTTCATCAAATTCCGTCTGTGTTTGTTTACACTATCATGTCAGCTGATATTTGAGCTTGACGATCTTAAGAATAGTTTTTCTTCTCTTATACATAAAAAAGATTTTTTTACTGAGGGAATATTTTACACCGGCTGGGTTACATCGGTGTAATGTAAAACATTCCCCTGTATTTTTTTTTAATCTATAAGAAAAGAAATTCTATTTTTAAGATCAGATTTTTTTTTTCGATTTTCGATAATTATCGGATGAATTCCTATACAAAACATATCTAAGAATACTGCGAGATATATAAATTATCTTTGTTTGAAATTTGCAAAAGATGGACTCGGCCGTTTCGGAACCTTTCAGCAAGGAACTCACACACAAGTGGCTTATATATATATATATATATATATATATATATATATATATATATATATATATATATATATATATATATATATAGGGTGAACAGAAAGTCCTTGGACCATTTTTAGTTTTAAAATTAAATATTGTTAAAATCACTTTTTCTCTTTTCGAATAAAGTAAGTATTTAGTCTAACTATTGATCTAATTATTTTCAACAAAACTATTTTAATAATTTTGTTGAAACTTTCAGAAAAATGAGCAAACGATAGGCCATAATTCAGCTTCATTGCGCGGGAAGGACAAACTCAGAGATTATTAAGCTCTTGAAAGTGGCTAAATCCACCGTGTACCATGTTGTGAACAGATTTAAGGAACTTGGTTCATCTTAAGACCGTCCTAGGAGTGGAAGACTTCGCACTGTTCGAACAAAGAAGGTGATTAAAGCTGTCCGAGGGAGGGTAAGGAGGAACCCAAAGAGATCTGCAAGACAAATGGCTAAAGACATGAATGTGAGCGTGACCTCGATGAGAACCATCGTAAAAACGCAGGACTGGTGCCAACGTCATTTTCCAAGATTCTGGAGTAAGGAGATGTGGCCTCCTGCATCGCCTAATTTGAATCCCATGGATTTTTCGGTGTGGTCTTTGTTGGAGGCAAAGGTCTGTTCTGTTGTTCATCCAAGTGTTGATGCTTTGAAGACTTCTCCTCTGAGTGAATGGGCTAAAATACCCCAAGAAACGCTGCGTGCCTCGGTTGGTAACTTCAGACAGAGAATTGAACGTCTAATCGAAAGTAAGGGACATCACATTGTAAATAAATAATTCGAATTTATTCTTGGTTTCCTAACTTATAATTTTCATTCATGTTTAATTTATATTTTTGTAGTTTTCTATTAATAAACCACTTTTGAATTGGTCCAAGGACTTTCTGTTCACCCTGTATATATATATATATATATATATATATATATATATATATATATATATATATATATATATATATATATGGGGGTGGAAGGGGGTGTATACATTCAAGACAAAGCCTGTTTCCCACGTGACTACAACCTGGATGTCTTTAAGTCCAATGTGAACAAATTCCTGATGAACCGTCTCCTTGAGTAAGACACTTTATCAGATCTCCAAAACTAACGTACTGTACAATAACCCTTATCCCCGAGTGGCTTCCGGGCCTTGATAAGTGGTGACTACCTTGTAAAAAAAGGCGTCTCCACCCGCAGAGTTCTAGTAATAATAAAAATATACTTGTATTAGTTATTGTGCTTATAGGGAAGGTCGAGCAAATAAATTACCTTTATGCTTTTCACCATTCCTACATTTAGATACAACTCTAGATTAGATTGTCATATATAGATACATATGTTTAATGGCATAAGAAAAACTAATGACAATACAAAGTGATGTTCATAAAAGTACGTGTCTTTTACTTTATGAAAAGTAACCAGATATTCTCTTTTCTCAGCGCAAGATTAGCTTTCCGATTACACCGATAATTATAAGAGTGTCTCTTTCTTGATAGGTATCGTCTTATTTCTGTTCCATATAACTTATAAAGTACGTTAATATTTCAATAATACAAGCGAAATTTATTGCTAACAATAATGGCGTCATGTCCCAGCGCTTCACATTTGTAACGCAGAAGTCTAGATCTAAATAAATATCAATAGGAAGATATCCGAACAAAGTATTGTTCAACGCTAAGAATAAATCGTACTAGAAGGAATCAAATCTAAAATACTAGTAATTTGCAAAGAACTACGATCAAGACACATTCGAAAACGAGGCTAAGATGACGTGGAACAACAAATATGAAAAAGGGGGTGCAGAAAAAAAGAACTCTTTTCATTGGTGAATAGCTATTTCCTTTTTATAACGGGGTTATTATCTATTTGATCAAAAGATATTTATATACATACGAAGAATGTTCAAGAGGCAATGACTCCTATTTTTTATTCTGCCTGAATTGGTCCTAAACGATTGCAAATTGCATTATTATGGCTGAACTTATACATTCATGAAAGTTTTATTTCTATATATAGAAATATATTATAGATTATTGAGGGTATGAGACTCAAAGAAAGCATCACCCTGTCATGGTCATGCGTCAGAAACAGAAATGCGTCATGAATTCCTCCGTATAGAAAAAAATTGAACTGATCAACATTAACCAACGCTTGTTGAACGTTTACGAAGCCGATGCAGTCGATGTCAGCACTATTAGGAGATGGGTTCGTCGATTTTAGAGTGGCAACAAGGATCTGGGTGACAAAGCGCGCCCAGAACTTTTACCATGGAGGCATCTGAAGAAAGAGGCATTGCGACTGGTTGTGACTATGTAGAGAAATAAATCCTGGAGCACCAAAAGGTTGCTCGTTTTAATGGTACCAACCCCTGTTTTCGTAGCTCTTCAAGTTTTTGAGTAAAAAAAAAAAATAAGAGGCTTTACTTTTGAAACGATCTTCATTGAAGAACAATGTTGACACAAAATGGAACTTAAATTTAATATAGGAATTGATATGATCGTAATCCAATGTTTGTTGTGGGGGGGGGTCAGATTATGACATTTCAGTTCTCTTGTTTTCTTAGTTCCTTTTTGTTCTATTTCTATTTCAACTTTCTATGCGGTTGGTCAGTTGATTATGTAAGTAGTAGTAGTAGTAGTAGTAGTAGTAGTAGCAGCAGCAGCAGCAGCATGATATACCCGGCATCTCAAAGGTGTCTACATCCATTTGTTGTCATGTCAAGTCCCAGCGAGAATTAGGGGATAGTAGCAAGCTCTATATGTTATCGATCTTTCTTTCTCTTTCTCTTTCTCTCTCTCTCTCTCTCTCTTTCTCTCTTTCTCTCTTTCTCTCTCCTTCATACACGCGCGTTTTAATTTTCTGTCTAAATGAAACTTTTAAAACCAAACCAACGTACACGTATTTACATATTTTAACCTAGAGATCTTTTGAGGATTCTGCTCGTTTCTTTTAAGATCAATTGTTTTAATCTCTCTTTAACTCGGTTAACTGGGTATATTGTGCAGGCAGCTTTTGAAATTCGTTTTGATGAGTCCAGTCACTTCTATAAATTACTAAAACGGTCTCAAAGTGTAAAGTGTAGAAACAAATAAAAGATTACATACTAAAATTACTTCACTAAATCCTGGGCGATACCGGGTAGGTTCATCGAGTCTAGATCTTATTATAATATAGATTGAGTAAATTGTTTACACAAAACACATTCAGCCTGAATTTGTATCCGCGTTCGTTATAAAAATAACGACTGCTTCATTCTTATGATGTTATCACTGGACATTGCTTGGTATGTTAATTTTTACCTGCTCCATAAAACGATTCACACTTTGAAGTATTTGATACCCGTTGCAAACCTACTGCACATTGTGTTATTCTTAAAATAATTACAACTCTATGAATTAAGTATAATATGTCTACAATTTTGCAGTCTGGTAGGCCAGTGGTTATATAGAGAGTAACTTTGATAAACTTAATTCTTTCTCTTGTTGCGCTCCAACTTAACAAGCTCCTACTGCTACCTGGTGAATAGGGCCTTTGTTGTCGGCATGACTCAACATTTATAAAGTATAGTAATAATAATATTTGTATAGTATAGTAGTAATAATAATATTTATATAGTATAGTAATAACAATATTATTTATATAGTATAGTAATAATAATAATATTTATATAGTATAGTAATGATAATATTATTTATAGTATAGTAATGATAATATTATTTATAGTATAGTAATAATAATATTATTTATATAGTATAGTAATAATAATAATATTTATATAATATAGTAATGATAATATTATTTATAGTATAGTAATAATAATATTATTTATATAGTATAGTAATAATAATAATATTTACATAGTATAGTAATAATAATATTATTTATATAGCATATTAATAATAATAATAATATTCATATAGTATAGTAATAACAATATTATTTATATAGTATATTAATGATAATAATAATATTTATATAGTATAGTAATAATAATATTATTTATATAGTATAGTAATAATAATAAACCATTTGCTGATATTTACTTGCTTCCAACGATTACAAAATGTGGAACAAGGGGAAAAGATATGAGAAAAATAGCTCCCCCGATAAGGGACTCTGGTCGAGAATAAAAATAACGGAGGACGGATCTGTCGACATTTCCTGATAGTGGCGCCCTGTCCGATCATCAATATACCAACTTCTACTACTGAATTAGGGGGCAGTGCATGAAAGAGTACACTCTCTAAGAACGAGCTGAACCAGATGCCAAGAAGATTCAAGTAAACGCCTATGTTGTCAGAATGATGTCAACACGAACCTCGACTAGTATGACAGCTGGTGAAAGTGTTTAAAATAAATAATATCTTTAGAAGAGACAGCTAAGCTTAATTCCCACTTTCATTAAATGCATTAATATTTTTGTGTGGGTAATTTATAAAAGATTATAAAAATTGGGAAATAAATCAGGTTGTAAGAAATAAATTGAATACTTAAAAACAACGTGGTTTCCTTCTGTTTATATAATTCAATTTTATTTGCTCCCGTATTTCTCCGCTGTAATAAGTTGTGTGTGTAATGCTGGAATATCGCAATATTTCGGGGATATCACCCCTTTATCAAGTGTTACAATGTCATTATCTCATGCTACTCGTTAACTCGTACGTATATTTGCTGATTGAGTATCCTGAGAAAAAAAAAGCAGTGGGAAGGTTGAGCCAGCTTCCTCCGAAGGAGGAGGTTTCTAGGAAATATATAAATTCACGAGTGGTCTCTAGTAGCTTTTATATTCCTTTCAGAGCAAATGACGACGTTAGGAATTTACAGTTCTTGCCGGGAGATGCCGTTCTCCAACATTTGATATTCCCAAATGGCCACTCATCTAGTAATAGCTAGGGCCGACGTTACTTAAATTAAGTGGCGTGTTTACGTGATTATTCCGTACATAGCCTGAGATAACAGAAAAAAAGCACGTTTAATAGGTGATATCCCGAAATATTGTGATATTCCGGTAGCATACACTCTAATGAGCGAGAAGTTAGGTATGAAATAAAATTTACACACACACACATACACACACACACACATATATATATATATATATATATATATTTATATATATTTATATATATATATTTATATATATATATATATTTATATATATATATATTTATATATATATTTATATATATATTTATATATATATATTTAAATATATATATATTTATATACATATATGTATATATATAGATATTTATATATATATTCATATATATATATTTATTTATATATTTATATATACTTATATATATATATATTTATATATATATTTATATTTATATATATATTTACATATATTTATATATATATTTATATATATATTTATATATTTATATATATTTATATATTTATATATATTATATATATATTCATATATATATATATATATTTATATATGTATGTATATATTTATATATATGTATATATTTATATATATATATTTATATATATATTTATATATATATTTATATATATATTTATATATTTATATATATATTATATATTTATATATATATATATATATTTATATATATATATATTTATATATATATATATTTATATATATATTTATATATTTATACATATATTTATATATTTATATATATTTATATATATTTATATATATATATATTTATATATACATATATTTATATATTTATATATATATCTATTTATATATTTATATATATATATTTATACATATATATATATTTATATATATATATTTATATATGTATTTATATATATTTATATATTTATATATATATATTTCTATATATATTTATATATATATATATATTTATATATATCTATTTATATATATTTATATATATATTTATATATATTTATATATTTATATATATATATATTTATATATATATTTATATATATATATATTTATATATATTTATATATATATGTATATAATCTTATATGTATATATATATTTATATATATATATTTATATATATATATATTTATATATATATATATATTTATATATTTATATATATATGTATATAATCTTATATGTATATATATATTTATATATATATATATTTATATATATATATTTATATATATATATTTATATATTTATATATTTATATATATATTTATATGTATTTATATATTATATATTTATATATATATATGTATATATATATATATAATCGGTTTATATTCAGTATGTTATTTTTCTTCTTACAGCCAGTATATTTTCATATTGTTATACTCTGTTATAACATATATGTGTAACATAATTCTTCAAGCAAAGTAGACAATCCTCTTAATATATTTTTTGTTTCGTAAAGTTATGAATCATGCTAAGCTTAAAGATTAGATAATGCATAGTCGTTGGTGGTCAAATATTATTAAACTAAACTAGTTTGTAAGAGAGATGTTCTACTCTGAAAGTATGGCATTCACACGTATAATTGATTATAAACTATAGAAGGCTACTTTGTCATTTAGAAGACGTTCGTAACAAAATTCGAAAGGGCACAGGTCTGAGTATATGTATTAATGTAATACGTATACGAGTGAAGTGGGCTTTTCATTTTTTTATTAAATTTCTTATCACTTTGTTTTTGCTGGGGATCGGGCATTTTACCGGATGTCAAGCATTTTCCCATTAGTTTAGTTACCCCAACCGAGAGATCTTTTTCAGATTCTAACTGTCCCTTTAAGTGCAATTTTTGTATTTCTCTTGCACCTGGTTCACCGAGTATATTCGCCAGATAGTTCTGGAAATTATTTTTCATTAGCCAGTTTGCTCCTATAATTACTGGAATTACGGATATCTTCTTAAGATTCCGGTTTCTTTTCATGTCGTACATATAAGTGCTTGGTATTTTGGTATTTTCTCCCTCTCAGCTCTGTCATTAGGGATGCTGGGCGTATGTGTAATTGCGTGCGTTGTGTGAAACGTTATCTCCTTCCCTTCCGCTTCGTAACAAGGGAATTGATGTCGACTAGTATAAACAAGCGACACGCAACATCTCGTTTTCAAAAAGACTTTCATGGCCTGTTTTTGTTTTTCACGGTTGAAAACATAACATACTAAAAAAAAGGGACGATGATCATCATTTAGGATCCGCCGAAGGCATATTTCGAACAATGAGTATAAAATGAAAAATGTCAGATTTTTCCTCTGAATACTATTATGTGGAAGCATCATTAGACAACGTTTTGTTGGTATAATTGTCTCGAAAGAAGAATTGAAAACAACTTGCCTCTGTACTTACTGGTAATGTCTGTTCCATTTTACTTTAGTTCTTAAAAATCAAGGAGGCCTTTTTTAAGAGACTGATACTTGATCTCTGTATGAGATTTTTTATTTTTTTACACAGTGATCACCACTTATCAAGGCCCGGAAGCCACTCCGGGATAAGGGTTATTGCAAGTACATTACGTTAGTGCGGAGATTTGATGAAGTGTTTACTTAAGGGGGCGGTTCATTAGGAATTTGTTAACGTTGGACTTGAACACATCCAAGCGGGAAGCAGGCAGACGGAACAGAGTTCCACAGGCGTGCAGTTCTAAGAAAGAAGCTTTGTTCACGGAATCCGCGTTTTGATTTAGGCACAGATATAGAGTGGGGGAAATTTTTCACAGTGGATTCAGATAGACAGGTGTTTTTCGTGAAAGATTGGCGAGAGGGGACCAGAGGTTGGAGTTCAGACGAGCACCTGCCATGGAAATAACGATAAAACAAGGATAGGCTCGCAACGTCTCTTCTGTGGGAGAGAGGTTGCAGGGTAGAGAAAAGGGCATCCCCCACTAAGCCACGAAGTCTATTTTGTACTCTGTCAAGGCAGGATAGGCTGTTTTTAGCAGCTCCTGCCCAGATATGGCAACAGTATTCCATCCTTGGACGTACTTGGCTTTTATATAGATAGAGAATTGCATCAGTAGTGAGATATCTTCTGGAGCGGTAGAAGGATCCCACCATCTTTCCAGCGACCTTGGCAACAGACTTGATGTATGTGTTCCATTTCAGATCAGGAGTAAAGGTACAAACCCAGAAGCTTGTCAAAACACGGGGCCTCACCAAAATGAGAACCATCCATCCCAATTGATGCCAGATGGGGATCAGAGCGTTGATGATGTAAGGATAGGAGTTTGGTTTTGAATGCATTAAAGGTAACCAGCCACATCTTCCCCCACTGAACCACGCGCTCGAGATCAGAGGAGAGAGAATCAGAGAGAGCTTTATCATTTACAGCCTTTGATGTGTTGCCATAGATGGTCGCGTCATCAGCATAGATGTCAACGAATGATTTAAGTATGTGTTTAGGGAGGTCATTGATGTAGATCAGGAAGAGAGTTGGGCCCAGGATTGACCCCTGAGGGACTCCAGCATTTATATTGCAGGCCTCCGATTTTTGTCCATCTACCACTACTCTTATGAGCCTATCGGAGAGAAATGATTTAATGATTGAGAAAACATTTCCAGCTACGGTATAACTGGAAATCTTGTGAAGTAGACCCTTATGCCATACCTTGTCGAAGGCCTTTGATATGTCAAGATCAATTGCCATAGAAAGGAAGCCTTTGTCAAGAGATTCACTAATCCTGTGGGATATAACCGTCAGCACATCTGCGGTAGATCTTGCAGAGCGGAAACCATATTGTGTGTCACTAAGAAGGTTATTTCTGCTGAGGTGGTTGACTATTTCTCTATTTAATATGGATTCCAGCAACTTACTCATAACACACAGGAGACTTATTGGTCTGTACTGAGAGGGAGATGAGTTATCACCTGAATTCTTAAATACAGGGCAAACTGATGAGGTCTTCCAGGGAGTCGGAAAGCACTTCTCCTTAAGGCAGCGCTTAAATAGTTTCGTAAGTATGGGAGCAAGTTCTGGTTGAAGCTTTTTTAACACTATAATTGGGATGTCATCAGGGCCAGTTGCTTTACTGGAATCTAGGTTTTTTATAAGCTTGGCGACCTCATGCACGTATATTTGTATGTTACCTAGCTTGTTCTGTGTTATAGGAGGAAATATGGGGAGTTGATGGCCTTCGTCGCATAGGGTAGAATTAGCTGCAAAGTTCTTTGCAAATAGTTTTGCCTTATCTGACGCTGACGAGATGACCTCTAGTCCATTGATAATGGTTGGGATAGAACGCACACTTCTGTTCAGGATCCTATTTGTTATTTGCCAAAACTGGTGGAAACCAAGCCGCTGATCAGCTACCTTGGATTTAACAGACTGGGCATATAGCTCTCTTGCATCTTTTATTACTCTTTTACAGTGGTTGCTGGCAGTCCTGAAAGCAGCTTTAGTCTCAGTGCATCTATTACGTTGGTAGCTATGGAAAAAGTGATTTCTGTGCGCGATAGCAGCAGCACATTCTGGGGAGAACCATGACTGGCTGTTAGGTTTTTGTTAGAATATTTTTAGATGGTATGAATTGGTCTATGCCTACAATTAACCATTCGGTCAGACCTGATACTATAGAGGACACATCCTTTTTAAACATGGAAATGAATAGAGATGCATAGATATTCGAATAATCCATTAAAGTTCTTCATCTGTCAAACGTTGCGTTTGTAAAGAAGTTTGGAATATTATATTTTTCCTTCAGTTATCGACCAGTTAACTACGTTATAGTATATCTTTGTTTTGGTCTCTTTGTCTTATTGGATTCCAGGACAAGAATTTATCTAGTCTGGTAGAGTATTTAGCTTAGTGATGTTATATCACTTGGAGGAGATGCACCATTCTTCGTAAAAGCCAGTGTATGGTACACATGCGGAGGCGATTTTACTTGTGTTTAAAATACTATGTTATTTTGCATATTTGGTCCTCCAGGGGTCACTTGTGAATTTGATATTTCCATGAAACTCCCTCCTTCTTTGCTTTGTTTCGTTATTTTAACGCATTCTTTGAAAAAAAAAAGATAATCTAATATATAAAAGGCTAAATGTCTGTCTGTATGCCTGCCTGCCTTCTGTCTGTCTGTCCGTCTGTCTGTCTTCATATTTTCAAACTCTATATCCCCCGGAAATAAAAGTCACAGAGCGGTGCTAGGGGGCTCAAATGATTGGATTTTTACGGGCCGTTCTTTTATGGATCTTTAGCCGGTTATAGTAGTTTTTAAGGTGTCAAAAATGAGTCAAAATTGAAAAAATCGTTATACATTTTGTAGATTCATCTTAATTTTTTTATGGATGTTGATGCATTTTGACTGGACTAAGTGTTGTTATTATTGTTGTTACTGCTGCTGCTGCTGCTGTTGTTGTTGTTGTTGTTGTTGCTGATGATGATGATGATGATGATGATGATGATGATGATGATGATGATGATGATGCTAATATTCTTTGCTTTCTCTTTCTTGTAGGTAAGTTCATCATTATTGGATGTATTAATGAAAAGGACAAAATGCACTAAATATTACAGTTTTACACTTCCAATTTTGGGGTAAGTCTGATTCCATATTTAACATGCACATAATTCAAGGTACATCTCAAGTTTTTCTCGCATTCAACTTTTAATGAAAGTTGACATATTTTATTTTAACAAAAATAATTGTACATTTGCCATAAGATTTTAAAAAATAATCATAAAGTTCATCCAATGCCTACGGCATGAAACCCAAATAGTTGCTTTTTTTTTTTTTTTTTTTTTGCTTTTTTTGTTAGGGGGAGAGGGTCGATAATTATCTTATTTGTCAAATACTGTTGGAATTACTCTAAGCTAGCATCTCTCTCCAAAATACCACATTCACTTTGTGGTTTGATTTTACTGACATGAATGAGTTCCAATTTTTTAAAGGATTTTATATACCAAAGAAATTCATCGCAAAGAGTGATACAACATTGAAGATATTTTTTGAAGTTCATTTATCTCTCGCCCATCTTGTTTAATATACCTTCATAAATATTTACTGAAAAGGTTCGGAACCCTGGGTTCGCCACTTGAAGTAAGATCAACAAGCTATTTTGTTTGTGCCGTGTAGGCATAAAGATAAACATCTAAATAGTGTAAGAGTTCACTTAAAATGAAAGTATACAACTGAGTTATTTCCCCTTTCCCTATATTTTTCTTCCTTTGCATTACAATTTAGGATAAAGACAAATTTTCTTTCAATTTATGTGAGGTGCTAAAGGAGAGGAATTGAAACACCCTGCGTAGACGGTTGTGTCAACTAAGACAGCTTGTCCAGCGGAATGACGAAGACTATCTAATCATCCTAAGAGTAATGAATGACACGTGGTAGGAGCTTGTATATACTGAAGCTGGTTTGCAGAAAGCCAGTTTAACTTTCTTTCTCTCTCTCTCTCTCTCTCTATATATATATATATATATATATATATATATATATATATATATATATATATATATATATAATATATTATTTATATATAATATATTATATATATATATATATATATATATATATATAATAAGTTGCTAAGAAATCCACACAAATGATTTATTTATAGTGGTGAAGGCTTTGTGTAGGACCATTCATCTTTTTGGTATTACTGCTAAGCTCCGTCAGTACAGATAACTGCCACATGACAGTGTATAGAGTAGACCGCAGGTTTTTACACCAAAGTTTCCTTCTCCTAAATGCATGTCTTAACGAAGACTGGGGATGCATCTCTCCCAGTGAATTTATGCGCCTCCAGATACTAACCTGGACATTTCTACGACTCGGCGCTGTACATACAGCGCCTAACCTTCCCAAATGGTAACCAATCTGGTACCATATATATATATATATATATATATATATATATATATATATATATATATATATATATATATATATATATATATATATATATATATACAGAAAGAGAAAAAGTGATAGACAAAGAACGTTACGAGGGTGCAAAGATTAGATCCAAACGAGATAAAAGGATATATTTAAATATGTGAGGCCAGTAATATTTTAATTTTTGCCATTTATATTTTTCATATATTTTTAGATGCTTAAAATTAACACGTGTTGTTTAATGTGTTTGATTCGCAATTGCTAGGCTGTGGTTCCTTTACTAATTAAAATAGGTTCATAAACTCTTTAACTTCGTGGCTTTTCTTGGCTTTTATATGACAGCATCTTATTGATCACGAATACGTTACAGGATGTCGGATGCAGAATGAGAGAAGTATAATTTAAGCGTATAAATGAAAACGATTCAACTCAAAATTCACAGAGAGTTATATAGACTACGAATGAAGCTGGCTTAGAGCCAGTTACTAAAATTGAAAATTTTCACGTAAGGTTAAAATAAAAAAGGACGTGTGGAATTCTTTTAAAAGTTTTAAGTTTACAAGTTGTACAAGGTGACAGGTTAATACATTACAGAGAAGAACTCGGTGAATGATGCGTCGCGAATAAGCTGATCCAATCTTCTTTCTTTCGGAAGAAATATATAGGGATGATGTATTAACTATATAAATGAAAAGTACAATTTCCCGTCCCTTTGAAAGCTTTGCTATTTTTGTCTGATAATTTTTTTTAAATAACATGGACGACCATTGTTTCTATTTACTTGCCTCCCTACGAAGGCAGAGTTAGACACAAGGTCGGTTTTTAATGTGAGGAAAATCCAGCTTCCCAAAATGGGACACAATGGATAGGAGTAAAATTAAAAATTGTCTCAATCAGAAAGGATTACTCCTCCACTGACCGAGAACAGAAAAGGTGAAGTGTAGCATCAGAACAGATACTACACTGTGATCTTGGCCCGAATGCCAATAATTTAACCTGGACAACCACTGTTATTGCAAAGAAAAAAGAAAAAGAAGGAAGATGAAGAGGAGGAGGAGGAGGAGGAGGAGAAAGAGGAAGGGGGTGGTTTTTTTTTCGTTTAACGGCATATCAACCTTTTTCAGATTATCTAATGCTGAATTTAGTTATTTGGAAAAAAAAAAGAATTTTAGGCTTCATGTTTTTTAGATCTTCAAATATTTATTTAAAATGTTTGGTTTGGTGTTTTTTAGGGAAAAATTGTTAAGTTGTTTTTGATTTTGCAGAACATGACTGAGTTTTGCAAAAAGGGGGGAAAATAACATCCTTGACTGATCTTGTAGTACCAGGAAAAGAGGAGGAGGCGAAAATAAATTGCCATTGCGTATCATGTATATAACGAGATTCCAACTGCATGCTTTTTTTTTCAATTTTCACCCCAAACACAGCACAATGCCACTTTAAAGTAGGGTGCTACTATCGGGGACATAAGTTGCAGGGGTATTAGGAAGGAAGATGAGTGGCAAGATGTCTGTTCACATCACACTTGAACTTCTGCATGTCAGTACAGCTTGGAAAGCAGAATCTCGGAAGGGAGTTCCAAAGTCTAGCAAACTATTGGAGTAGAAGGCCTTCTTACACCTAGGGATCTCTACTGTGAAGGGGTGGGATTTGGCTGCTTGTTGGGTTTGTCGGGGTATTCACATATGGGGTATCAAGTGCTTGTAGATCGTCAGAGCATTAACCATTAAAGTACTTGTAGAACACGCAGAGGGATTCAACATTTCCTCGATGGGACAGAGGCTGAAGCCTAGATAACAATTCAGGTCATTAGGTTGCCGACTCTCTTTTGAACACTGTCCAGGAGTGAGAGACAAGTAGCAGATGCACCAGCCCAAATGTGACAACAGTACTCCATACATTGGCGAATGGTGGTCTCATAGAGGTACAGGATACTTTCAGGCGTAAATAGTTTTCTAACACGGTAGAGAGAGCTCACCTTCCTCGCAGCAGCGTTGGCAATGCTCTCAATGTATCTATTTCAGTTCATGTTCCCTGTAAACGTTAGTCTGAGGAGTTTAAAAGAAGTACTTTCGAGTAATGTGTTCTTGGCCATTGCTATTGGTGGTAGACTAGTTTTTTGTAATTATTGAAACAAGCTTAGTCTTGGCAGCATTGAATATGACCATCCACTCTTGACCCCATTCCACTACAGATTGGAGGTCATGCTCTAGTGTTTCTGCCATTTCCTTATATATGTGTTCATTTGTTTTCCCCTCGTGCCTGTTATAGAGAGTGGTGTCATCAGCAAATATGCCCATCTCAGAAACAATTGTATCAAGGTAGTCATTTATGAATATCAGGAATAATAAAGGTCCAAGGATAGACGCATGAGATACTCCCGAAGTCATATCATATTGTTTAGATGTACGACCATCGAGGACAACCTGGATTTTTCTCTTACTTAAGAAGGATTTAATTACATTATGTATTCTTCCAGTGAGAAACTACCATCCGGATAATCTCCATTGAATTAAAAACCGGTTTCCGTAGTTTTTAATGAAAAGATATACCCGGAGAAAATAAAAACGGAGAATACAACAGTTAAAACGTTGTTAACATTGCACAAATCAAGATGTGAATAATGTACAGAATTCTAGAATTTCAAATGTTTCTTCATTTAAATGTTTAATTGTGTGCCTGTCCTCTCTCTCTCTCTCTCTCTCTCTCTCTCTCTTTCTTTCTTTCTTTCTTTCTCTTTCCTTATCCCCTTCTCTATCTATCTATCTATCTATCTATCTATCTATCTCCCCTTTAGGCTAGACCAGTTCAATTATTTAAGTTTCAAAGGAAGAACACTCGCAATTAGTTGGGAAAGAGAAAAAAACATTTAAAAATACGTAAAAAAAAAAACGAAATTTATTTCAGATCTGGCTGCAAGCCAGTTAACATCATTTTAATTATAGAAATGATGATGCAGCTGGCTTAGGGCCAGTTACTAAAATCTTACACTTTAAATAACTCGTTAAATATTATTCTTCCAACATTGGCTGGTACTTCTTCTACTTCTACATTTTACTTGGTGTTGACTCCAAGTTCCTTCAACATTATTTCATTCATGATGGAACGTTATATCTTGGTGACTGTCAAGAACGTAATATAGCGGGGTCTTCATGGTTTAGTCCTGGCCACTTTCAAAATAGGAATTCGTTTATCTGAATAAAAATGTACTTTTTTTTTTTTTTTTACACAGTGATCACCACTTATCAAGGCCGGAAGCCACTCAGGGATAAGGGTTATTGCAAGTACATTACGTTAGTGTGGAGATTTGATGGAGTGTTTACTTAAGGGGGCGGTTCATTAGGAATTTGTTAACATTAGACTTGAAGACATCCAAGTTGTAGTTCGGAGGGAAGCAGGCAGACGGAACAGAGTTCCACAGGCGTGCAGTTCTAAGAAAGAAGCTTTGTTCATGGAATCCGCGTTTTGATTTAGGCACAGATATAGAGTGGGGGAAATTTATCACCGTGGATTCAGCTAGACGGGTGTTTTTCGTGAAAGATTGGCGAGGGGGGACCAGGGATTGGAGTTCAGACGAGCACCTGCCATGAAAATAACGATAAAACAAGGATAGGCTCGCAACGTCTCTTCTGTGAGAGAGGGGTTGCAGGGTAGAGAAAAGGGCATCCCCCACTAAGCCACGAAGTCTATTTTGTACTCTGTCAAGGCAGGATAGGCTGTTTTTGGCAGCTCCTTCCCAGATATGGCAACAGTATTCCATCCTTGGACGTACTTGGCTTTTATATAGATAGAGAATTGCATCAGTAGTGAGATATCTTCTGGAGCGGTAGAAGGATCCCACCATCTTTCCAGCGACCTTGGCAACAGACTTGATGTACGTGTTCCATTTCAGATCAGGAGTAAAGGTCAAACCCAGAAGCTTGTCAAAACATGGGGCCTCAACCAGACGAGAGCCATCCATCACAATTGATGCCAGATGGGGATCAGAGCGTTGATGATGTAAGGATAGGAGTTTGGTTTTGGATGCATTAAAGGTAACTAGCCACATCTTCCCCCACTGAACCACGCGCTCGAGATCAGAGGAGAGAGAATCAGAGAGAACTTTGTCATTTACAGCCTTTGATGTGTTGCTATAGATGGTCGTGTCATCAGCATAGATGTCAACGAATGATTTAAGTATGTGTTTAGGGAGGTCATTGATGTAGATCAGGAAGAGAGTTGGGCCCAGGATTGACCCCTGAGGGACCCCAGCATTTATATTGCAGGCCTCCGATTTTTGTCCATCTACCACTACTCTTATAAGCCTATCGGAGAGAAATGATTTAATGATTGAGAAAACATTTCCAGTTATACCGTAGCTGGAAATCTTGTGAAGTAGACCCTTATGCCATACCTTGTCGAAGGCCTTTGATATGTCAAGAGCAATTGCCCTAGAAAGGAAGCCTTTGTCAAGAGATTCACTAATCCTGTGGGATATAACCGTCAGCACATCTGCGGTAGATCTTGCAGGGCGGAAACCATATTGTGTGTCACTAAGAAGGTTATTCCTGCTGAGGTGGTTGACTATTTCTCTATTTAATATTGATTCCAGCAACTTACTCATAACACAGAGGAGACTTATTGGTCTGTACTGAGAGGGAGATGACTTATCACCTGAATTCTTAAATACAGGGCAAACTGATCAGGTCTTCCAGGGGGTCGGAAAGCACTTCTCCTTAAGGCAGCGCTTAAATAGTTTCGTAAGTATGGGAGCAAGTTCTGGTTGAAGCTTTTTTAACACTATAATTGGGATGCCATCAGGGCCAGTTGCTTTACTGGAATCTAGGTTTTTTATTAGCTTGGCGACCTCATGCACGGATATTTGTATGTTACCTAGCTTGGTCTGTGTTATAGGAGGAAATATGGGGAGTTGATGGCCTTCGTCGCATAGGGTAGAATTAGCTGCAAAGTTCTGTGCAAATAGTTTGGCCTTGTCTGACGCTGACGAGATGACCTCTGGTCCATTGATAATGGTTGGGATAGAACGCACACTTCTGTTCAGGATCCTATTTGTTATTTGCCAAAACTGGTGAGAACCAAGCCGCTGATCAGCTACCTTGGATTTAACAGACTGGGCATATAGCTCTCTTGCATTTTTTATTACTCTTTTACAGTTGTTGCTGGCAGTCCTGAAAGCAACTTTAGTCTCAGTGCATCTATTACGTTGGTAGCTATGGAAAAAGTGATTTCTGTGCGCGATAGCAGCAGCACATTCTGGGGAGAACCATGGCTGGCTTTTAGGTTTTTGTTGGAATTTTTTAGATGGTATGAATTGGTCAATGCCTACAATTAACCATTCGGTCAGATCTGATACTATAGAGGACACTTCCTTTTTAAACATGGAGTGCAGAGGTAAATCAGATATGAATGTACGGAAGCTATCCCAGTCAGCCATAGAGTATCGGTATACAGTACGGTGGAGGGGTACGTCTGGGGGCTTCTTACATTTCGTTTTTATCTTAACTGATACGACGGAGTGGTCGGAGGATCCTAGAGGAGAATGAACGGTACATGAACATAGCTCAGGGGAAGTTGAGAGAAAAAGGTCTAAGAGGCTTGCATATTGATTGGGTGTATCGGGTACACGGGTGGGTTCGCGAACTATCTGAGTGAGGTCATAAGCAATGGCAAAATCATGACAAAACCTCCCCTCATCATCTGTCTTATTTGAATGGGTCAGCCATTCCACGTTATGGACGTTGAAGTCACCACAGATGTGGATGTTAGCCGAGGGATGTGAAGACAGTATGTGGTCTATTTTCTCAAATATGCTCTTAAAGATAGTAACTCCGCTGTTGTGGGGCCTATAGAGGACAAATATAAATGCAGTGGTGTTAGCAAGTGCAACCCTGAAGCACATATAGGGTAAATTAGGATCTTCTCTAGAGATATCCCTGCCACACGGGAAGCCATCCTTAATGTAGGCACATATTCCATGCCCATGGCGATCTTGGGTGTCAGATTTAGCTTCATCTATTTATATAGTAACTAGCAAGGAGACCCGATGTTGTCCACACTTTCAATTTGATTATTGTCGTCGAAAACGATGAAATTAACAATTTTCAATCAAATTTATCAATTGTCTAGTCTATTCGTGGACCCACCATGATACACCGGGAGAAAACTTCACATGCAGCCTTCTCGCAGTGACTTAGTTCACAATATATTGTAGTCAACATTGCACTGTAGAGAACTTATGGGTTTTTTTTTTATCATTTTTATATAATGGCTTGAAGGAAAGATTAAATTGTAACAGTTAAGTATCACGGTTCAATTGTTCTCTACACAGAAATAGTCATTTTGAACGCGGCCTGTCTTAAAAAGAAGCTACTGCTGATTTTATACGCCGAGTCTTTCTGCTTGTGCGGTACTAAAACTTCTTAAACGCATTTGTGATAATAGGCTGTATTGTGATGTTAGGTTTGAACAAAATCGGACTGTTCCTTTTTTAACCGGATTTTCTTTTTTCGATTATGATTGGGGGAAATTTTTTTAAAATCGGTCCCGCCGTTTCTAAGTCTATAGGGGATTCTCTCTCTCTCTCTCTCTCTCTCTCTCTCTCTCTCTCTCTCTCTCTCTCTCTCTCTCTCACACACACACACACACACACAAGTACTTTTGATATATGATTAAAGATATAATCTAGTTTTTATATTGAATTGTTGTGTGTGCGTCTTTCTGTTGTGTCTTCTCGTTTCGATCTAAGTGTATTTATTTGATGAATGGCCGCCTGCCATCATCTTGTCATCTTTCACCTTCTTCATAAATTATTGCAGCACAAAACTTCGAATGAAATATTTATTCAACTTTACATCACCGACCAATTTGTATGTTGCTGCATGAATTCCTACGATTTTCAGCGATCCTTTCCAAACTACTACGGTCACTTATCAACATTTTAAAGTATTGTTATATTTTTTTCTTTCCCGTAGTTGTGTGAATGGTTTCATCTTGACCGTCTACGCGGTGAATAGGTCTGGATTGTCATCTTGTTTTTTTTTCTGGGCTTGGCTGGGATATATTGGTTACCGTTTTTAGCTCGTGTGGATTACTTTCCGCATTCGAAAATTTTCCTAAAACTGTCGGATGTTTTTAGCATTATTATTTTTTGTAGGGTCTCAGAATTCCTCTTGATTTCTCTTCGTTTTATTTTAAGTTCTTTGTGACTGTTTATAGTGTTCCTCTTGGTATTGATTTTATTTTTCGTGTTCCATATCCGTTCCAGTCCTCTGGCTAGTTCCACGAATTTCTTTCTGTCTCTTTTGTCTTCACCATGTGGTTTGCTGCGACGGCAAAATCTGCAATTTGGCAGATTCTTTCCTTCTTGTTAATTACTATACGTCAGATCTTTCTTGGATCAGTTTATCTGTTTTTTACTCTTGTGTCCCAAAAGGTTTAGTGATTTTCGTGTTCCAATCTTTCCGGCTTGTTTTTCAGTATTCGTTCGCATGTTCGAGGTGTTGTGGTTTGCAGAGTTCCCAGTGCACTGCTTTCCTCATGCAGTCGTGCCTGTCTTTATATTATTTTAAACTAGTTTGCTGCATTCACTTATTATGCGGTTTATCCTTTCCTCTCTTTGTTCACAGAGTCTACATTTACTGTTACATGGGTTTATATATTTTTAGCTTTAATGTAGTTAGTTCTAATCGCGTCGTTCTGTGCAGCTGTCAATAGAGATTCTGTTTCTTTCTTAAAGTGCCCGTTTCTTAGTTGTGCCCAGGTGTTTTCATTATTCTCTTCTATTGTTATTATTATAAACTCTCCATGTAGCTCATAATCACGTTAACATACCAGTTCCCGTCAGATCACCGGTTAAACAACGTTGAGCCTGGTCGTTAGCAAAATGAGTGACCAATTTGGGAATTCCAGGTGCTGTATGTAGAGGGATGTCGACACCTCCCTGCAAGAGTTGCAAAAACCTAACGTCGTCATCTCCCCTAACGGTGATATACATGCGACTGAACTATAGAACTTCTTACTTCGGAGGGAGCCGGTTAAACCTAAATAGAGTTAGTGCTGTTTCACACACACGCGCGCGCGCGTATCTCCTTCTCTTTAGACTTTTGTTTTCTTATCTTTTTGTTTCAGGTTTCGTCATTTGCTGGATTGGTTTTCTTGGCGGTGTATCTTGTTGCGGTTTAACAATCTTCGTGCGTTCAGACTGATCTACTTTCCCGAGTCTTTTGCGCGCCTTCTACACATTTATCAGTCAGCTTCCCTCTTCTTTCCTTTTCACATAAAGTCGGCCAGTATCAGCTTTTCCGATTTCTTTTTGCATTTGGCAAATAACTTCAAGTCATCCATATACATGATGTGGTTTATTCTTTGTTCTGTGTCTGTAAATTTGTATCCGGCATCACATTTCATAAGTAGTTCGAATTCGGGAGTAATGCATTGTGCATTATCACTAGTTTCTTCATCTTCTGATCAAGATGTCTATGAATGGTCCAAAGATCCTTATTAGCGATATTGCCCAGATGTTTATTCATGAAATTGGATTTAGTTTTTTTTTTCTAATAGTATTTTCTGTGTAATTTTGTTTTCTAATAGTTCCCTTGTGTTGTATAGCAGGGGGTTCATATTAGGAGACATGTTTAGTGGTGGACTCATAACACGATAACGATGATGACAATACTGAGGGAAACATTTATAACAGAGTGAGAGAGATGATGAGAATTCATTATTGAAGAAATGTGTAATACTGTTCTTTTATACAGAGGGGGAGAATCATTACTTATGATGGAGAAGGGACACATTTATTGGAAGGGGGTTTTATACAAAGTTCATTATAGATGATGATAGACAAAACACAATTACCTTTCAGTTGTTGACTGACGACACGAAGACAAACAGATACAAATATCGATGATGTTCCTTATTTCATTTGACCGGTCGAATGATTTGACGTCAGGAATTCACATTGGTTCCACGTGGTAAAACTTCTACCCCTTCGCCTGTAAGAGGACCCTACTCTGACCATGTCAGCTCTTTCCGATCGACTCTTACTCACGTACTCTTTTCATTTCACTTTCATTTCCGAAAATTTGGCAGTGTCTGCTCTCAGAACTTCCAAATACTTGTGTCATGTTCAGCAATGCCGCTCAACTCCTCTTGCTTGGTCAGTTTCATACCCTCTTATGTTTCTAGTTTTCCCATTTTCATTCCTAGTAGTACACACTTTTGCATCCACAATTTCCATTCCAATGTCCTAGCTAAATATGCTGGTTGTGTTTATCAGCTTTTCCGACTTCTTTTTGCATTTTGCAAATAGCTTCAGGTCATCCATATACATGATGTGATTTATTCTTTGTTATGTGTCTGTAACTTTGTATCCGGCATCATATTTCTATAAGTATGTAGTTAAGTTGCATCATGGTTATGATAAACATTAGTGGTGATAGCGATTCTTCGTGAAATCTGTTCATTAGTATTCAGAATGCAATGCAACAAACAGTCTATTCCGAATGTAACAGACGGTCTGTTGCATTCAGAATAGACAAAGCATTATGATATCAAGCAGTTGCATATTTGTATGCCTTTTTTTTACTTTTGTTAGTTTGAAGAGATCAGGGGGCTCCTTCCTGGGGCTAACACTTGATTCTATTATAGATTAAATTTATATCCGAGGACTCTTTTAAGAATAGACACTGTTCCCTTTATGGCTGCTATCTGTATTTCCTTAAAGTTTGGTTTTCCAGGGATTGCTTCTAAGTATTTTTGAAGGTTCTTTTTTATTAGGCCAGTTGCTCCTGTCACAACTGGTGTAATGTTTATTTCTTTCAGAGACCATATTGTTTTAGATCATTTTTTAGGTCCTGATATTTTGTTATCTTTTCCCGTTCTGCTCTATTAAGGCCGAAGTCGTTTGGAACTGTGACGTCGATAATGAGTGCAGTCCTTTCGGGCTTGTTCCATATTACTATATCTTGCTTTATGGCCTTGTGTGTAGGTTTGTGTGGATTTTTATTTCTTTATTCAACGATGCGCTTTTTTTTACTTCTCATTTTCGTAACCGCCGATCAAGGTTAAAAATTAGAAGAGGAGTGGAGTAGAATGTTTTAACACGTTTGGTAATTGTGTGTTTGTTTCTGTATATGTGTTCGCGTGCATATGTCTGTGGCGTTAGATGAGATAGTTGTGGTAAAAAGAAAAGTTAGATCAGCAAAATGAAAAAAATAATCAAAAAATGGATTAGTTTATTGTCGCCATTTTAATTCAAATGTAACCGCGGGGGAAAAACCTGACTTAAATTACAATTAATTTTAAGAGATTCCCCCCCCCCATTTTGGGATTATTTTCGCCCGAAATCGTTTATTATATCGCAATAATCGATTTTATTTTATTCCATTTAAAGAAACCCTCTAGAGAACAGGGGGGGGGAGAACAATTCAAGCTGCAGTATAATGAAAAAATAGAAAAAGAACAACATTCAATAGATGAGTCTATTCAATCTACGGCTGTTTTTTTTTTTTGGTTTTTTTTTTCAAATTGAGGCGTAGCAGACAAACAAGACTACCATTTCAAATGCGTTAGAGATCGACCAAAATATTACATCGAACTTAAGCATGAGGAACGGATGAAACCGTTATTTGAAACATGGGCGTGACAGCCAAACGAACATGCTCCCTCACATTTAAACGTGACAGACAAAATAAAATGTTATTTTAAACGTAAGCATGGAAAACCGCTGAAAATGTTATTTGAAACTTAAGCGTGAGAGACCAATGAAAGTGTTATTTCAAACTTATGTGTGCTTGACAATCGAAAGTACTATTTTAAACTTAAGCATGACAGACCAAACAAAATTCTATTTCAAATTTAAACGTGGGGAACCAATGAACGGACAGTCTCTCGTAGAATGTCAGGTAGCATCTGAATATGTACATTCATGTAATATGTGCACTATTAATGATGAAAACCCATATTCTAACGTAAGTGTGACTGACAGAACAACCGACCGACTGAATGACGGACAACGCCTTTTCATAGCGATGCGAGGACGCATCAAAAAGACAATTAAAACCCCAAAGCTATATAAAGTGATTAAAACAATTACAGAATCAATAAACGACACAGATCAAAGTCGCCTGATTTCAATATTATCGATCATGGCTGTTAGATATGTTTCTTATTGTACATTTGCTTTGAAATATAAAACGAATAAAGTGCTTCTGCAGTTTACGGACTGTACTCAAATAATTAGTTCATCATTTAGAATCCCATTCTTAGCATGAAGAGGGGAGGCTTTATTAATTATTTTGCGTTTTCACCTAACAATTTATTAATAAACGACAGATACGTTAAAAATTGAATTTAACTTGAAAATTCTAGCTAAAAGGTAGTACTGTTTGTAATCTGCAAAAATACAACAAATGGTTCTGGAATATAGTTTTTTTATTTATTATTATATAATTAATCTAATTATCACATCATTTGAGAGGTGGCGATCGTGTAGTGGCTAATGACGCGGACTGATGACTTAAGTATACCAAGTTCGAATCCTGTCGGTTCCGTAGCACACTTTTATTTGTAATTGTTGGTAGCCTTCGTGCAAAGCACCTGATTCCCGATTGACTCAAACCAAATGTGAACAGCAGAACTACCGAAATAATGGTGGCTAAGTGGTTAACAACAATCACTGAGATCATGGGTGTGCCAAGTTCGAATCCAGTTCGTTCCACAGAAACACTTTCACTTAAGCATAATTGCAATCTTCACGTAGTCCCGATATCTTTCTAGTAATAATTCTAATAAGAAAGATATCGAGGAAACGAATGCCAACAAAACGAATAAACGATTCTCAACAACAACAAAAACATAATAGCAGAATAAAACTGGACAGAAGAAGCGGTTCGTTCGATTTTAGTCACATAAATATATGTTGTGTGCAAGGCGAAACTTATAACAGGACTGGCAGTCACGCGATTATTACACTTCGAAATTAAGTGGAAAACGAGCTGGGTGCAACTTAATGATCGTGTGGCACACAAGAAGTGTAGTGGAATTGCAGGTTCAGAGATGAAAACTGTTTTGTATACAAGAAGTTATAATCGAGTCAATTGAGAACAGATGTAAATAGTTTGGACAACGAGGAGATTCAAATTATTCAGAAGTTTTGTTATTTGGTGGCACAACTTAATGTGATCACATGAGTTAACAATACATGAAGTGAATTCAGGAAACGTCCACCATAACTAACCAGCAGAGCGTTACCACTGTTGCTTAATGGAATAATGCATGCGTACGACGTGTGATGATTGCTGTTAAATATGGCTCCGATTCATGAAAGTAAACAGTAACTTATTGACTCATGAACCTGCATATATAAATACTTTAAAAATGTGAGTTTTATATTTTACTTTTATGGTGTTTTGGGCACGATTTTAGTTTTTCTTTCCAATGAGTGAAACTGATTCAAAAATAAAGAACCCCGGGATACGGTGGCCCTAGAATACGTTTTTTTTTTTCTCAGGTAACGATGTGGAATATGATGTTTTTCCGGCTCCTAGTAAGGGTATTTGCTCCGCCTTACGGTGTTACTTATAATCTGATTTGATTATAGACATGTGTATTATATATTGTACCGTATTTTGTTACTAATTTTTAATGCTGTATCCCGGGATTATACTGTATAGTATTCTACATTTTGTGTGTCTGAGTGATGATGAAACGGAATGCAATTGGATCTCTTTAATAATGAATAATGACATAGTCACTGGAATCTAATTTTCTATTGTTTGTATATCCATTATTAATATCAATTTAGCATAAACGTTGAATATCTGACAATAAATACTAAATATACGCATTTATATACATATATAAATATATATATATATATATATTTATATACATATATAAATATATATATATATAGATAGATAGATAGATAGATAGATAGATAGATAAGTTAAAGTATATAAACATGAGAAAAACCTTACACGGATTTATCTACATCTCGTCGATATCAGTCGTCTCAATTGTGTTTCTAGACTATTTTAGTTCAATAAATTTCAATATATTTGAACTTATTTAATTAATACAGATATATGTATGTGTGTGTGTATTTTTGTGTGTATGCGTATGCGTGTGTTCTATTTTTAAATAAGTTTCATGGGTTTATTTGTTTATTATGCATCTGCTTATCACAGCAATTTTAAAACGCTCTACAATTAAATACATTACCCGAGAGCCAGATGTGACACAAGCTCGTTTTTTTTTACTCTGTGCTAACGCCTAAAAATGTCACTTAGGATCGAATTCCAATCATAGTATGAAAATACTTTCGGCATTAGACAAGGTACAAAAAAGAATCAAATTTAATGGGTCCCGCACTGTTGGTCAAGCTTTAACCGCTGTCTCATCGCCGCAATATTGCACTTCTGTCCCTATTTTACAAGTATTTCAATGGAAGATGCTCTGCTGAACTTATAGTACTTGCGCTCTCTCGACATGCAAACCTCCGACTGACCCGACAAGCAGCAAAATCCCGCCCTTTCATTGCTGAGGGCCATAGATGCTGGAAAGCCTTCTATTTTAATTAGTTTCTTCTCTCGAATTGCTAGACTTTGGAATTTTCCCCTATTTCCTGCTTTTTTTACTGTACTAACCTTCAGAAGTTTAAATGTAAAGTGAACACACTCCGTAAAGTCCCTTGTTACATATGATCCCAAACAGTAACCCCTTCCGTTTCAAATGGCAATATGTCTTGTTTGGGATGAAATAGTACAAAAAAAAATTCCCCCATAGATGAGAGCGCCCCAGACGATAGACAATAAACACACTGCCTATCTTATGGATGTACTGTTTGAAAGTGGGGTTTCATGACACCATGAAATGTTTACTAATGTTCCAGATCGATATATATATATACTAGCAGGCCGCCTGATATTGATCGATCGTAAAAGACGCTTAAATGTGATATTTTTATTAATACAGATTTCGAATTTATTATTATATTATATTGGACTCATAATATAAAAATCATTTAATAATTAAAAAAAAAAATGACTCGTGCACCACCACCGAGAATAGAAACCAAAACGTTTAGTTTACGATTTATTTTTTCCTTTGACGTTGATGACTGTACTATGAAGTTATATTCACCGCAAGGCAAAACATTAAAGCATGAATCAATAGCTATTACATATATTCGTAATGTCGTCGTTCGACTTTCATCTGGCAAATTTCTTTTTTATAATTTTCACACTTTTTCACTGATTTTTCCCGGCTTAAACTCAAATATAAAATTCAGCATGGTTTTGAATACCCTATATATTAATTTTCATGTCTGTAGACGAAAAACTGACAGAGAAGTTTCGCAGGCAATTTCTTTAAAACAAATATATACATATATATATGCATACATAAATATATATATATATACATATATATATATATATATATATATATATAAATGAGGTTTGTGTTTACTATAAGCTTTTTACACAAATATTATGCAAGCATAAAGCATGTAGAATATCTGCATAAATATAATTACACGTAATAGTTAAGTAAAGATGATCATCTCATGAGAAAACAAAAAAAAACTAATATGGAATTCATTAAAATGGATGTTTAAAAGAATATGCAAATTAGCTAGATCTTTTGCAGATAAATTCAATTCAACGACCCATATATAACAAAGCTGTATTTTCTTTTTAAATAAATAGAAAAAAAAAGGATTTTTAATATGAATATCAACACACACACACACGCACACACACAAAGAAATTATAGGAGCATAGATTGATGTCCACATTTATCAACGTTAGACTATGGTCCGTCTAATTGTTGTACTTTTAATGTGTCCTGTCTAAAGAAAAAAAATAGTTGTTCCCGGAATGGTGATGTATGGATGAATATATGAATAAGCCATAAACTTCCCCTTTTTTTTCTGCTTCGCAGCTGTTGCATACCAACTGTTACACGTTAGCTGCCACATGCCAACTGTTACCGAGAAATGGACATCATTTTGAAGACTTCTAAAATGTCTAAATTATTACATGTTTCGGTGTGTTTTCTTCTTGCTAACCGTTGTACTCTCCTTTTTTTTTTTTCATGTGCTTTTTTTGGTGCTATTGTAACCATCTGGGGATTACGAGATGAACTCTTGATTTTATCCACTTTGCCTAAATTCGAATAGCCTAACTGTGTCCAGAAGATAAAACGATGGAAATTAGAAATGCCTGTGCACACCTGAACGCATGACTGAACGCAATACAAAATACTTCTCGCAATCTATATATCTATAAAAGTGAAAGTGTCTGTCTGTCTGTGTACATTTCCCTACGCAATAACTTTGTCAATTGTCAGTCTACAGACTCGTAACTTGATATACAGGGTAAGTGAGATCAGGGAAAATCTTTGTAATCCGTTTTCGGCCAGAAATTTGGCTGTTAAGGGGCCAAAGTTCAACGATTTGACCGTTGAGAACTCTAGCAAATTCCCCCGCCAATTTTGGGTCTAAACAATTGAAATTTTAGATATAGGTTCCTTGAACATGGATCTAAAACTTGATTTGAGCCCAAAACAATAAATGTTAAGGGGTCATAATAGGGGTCAAAGTTTTTAAAAAATTACCGCTTCGATCTCTACCAAATTACTCAGAAACTTTTTGGTCTAAACATTTGAAATTTGACATAAAGGGTATTCAGAGATAGGGCAAGCTTTTTAATCGGTTTGGGTCGAAAATTTGAGTTACCAATATGTATATATGTATGTATGCATGTCTGCCTAAAACTTTCGACACAGGCAACAGATTTTTACAAGATTAGTATCGTTTTGAAGTTCGACCTTTCAGACGACAAATATCGAAAAATTGGCTAAAAACAATTGGGCACTTTTCTACAGGGTGGTCGCTTTTTTCGCCGATATTTTCGAAAGTCATCCCCTCTTTCCAGTTGTCTAGCCTTAATTTAAATACGTCACTTCTGGTTTGGCGGTGGTCGTAACAGCAAAGACGTCAGTTTTTGTTTTTTCTTTTCCTCCTTTGTGGTACGGGTTCGAGCCTTCCTTCCTACTACCACTTTTTTTTTGCTCAATATACACCTCCAAACATCCGGACAACGTCGGGAACCCATGCTAGTAAAAATTAAAAAAAAAATTAGTGTTTCTGATTTTTTTAGATGAGGATTTATAATGAGTTTGGATTATTCAGACAACTATATATATTAATATGAAGTAGCAGATGGTGGTATAGTGATCAGCAGAATTGTCCACAAGGACCTGTGGCGTAGTGGATAAAGTACTTGTACATTTCTAATGTAAGTTGCACTCTTCATGAGAATGCAGAAATATTTAATCTTGATATTTTAATGGATAATAAATAAAAATAATAAAAATACTAATAATAAATTAAAAGAATTCTCACACGTGTGAAACATTGTGAACTGGTTGGTGCTTTACCGATAGTTAAACCATTAAAAGGTTATTCGAAGAGAACCCGTATTTTTATATATAATAAGACAGTTTTTATAATGCTTGTTTGTTTGTGTGAAGAGTGCGGGATTTGACTCTCCGTAATGTTGTTAGATATTGGCAACCATCCCGGGAAGAAAAACAGTCAGTGCAAAATCCACATCATACAAATGGATTCAAATGTGAAGAATACTGTGTTGTGATTTTTAATTTGCTATTAGTGTGCGTATATATTTTGTGCCAGCAAAGTACGTGTTACCATTACATAGGCTGAACAAAAGCATTTCGAACAACCGCTTACAGCGATTACGTAAAAATGTGTGCATGGTTTTGTTTGATTCTTTTGGGGGTTTTCTTTAATTTTGATATGCTTTTTTTTCCTTTGGGTTGTTTAAGGTTAAACCATTCGTTGTTGGCTTGATAAAAAATATGAAATTTCTTATGCAGGTTTTTGGTATTTGTTTCTTGTCAGATATGATTTTATTAATACTGGATTTTTCTTTTAAATATATTTGTACAAATTAGTTTCTTTACGAAACAATATTATTTGAGAAAATAATATTTTATATTGTTATAAGACACTAAAAATGAGTATTAGTGATCGATCGTTCAAAAAATTCACGGAATTAATATATTAACAATTTTAAAATAATTAATAAAAAATATTATTTCTATAAAGGGCGACTTTGCTCGTAAAAATATATTTAAATGCGCTTTTCTTCCTTTTCCTTTCCAAAGTAAGCCATTCAAATGTGTATGACTTTTTTTAAGTAAACTATTTTAAAGATATAAGATATAATAAAATATCTGCTTTGATAAAAAAAAAAAGTGTTCTGTTGATGAGATTGGTGTGCAGGCCAGATGGGGGAGGGGGTAATACGTGACTGCAATATCCTACGAATCGGTCGTCTCAGTTAAATGTCAAAAAAGATTTAAAAGAAGGCAAGAAACAGCGTTAAAATTTAGCTCTCTGTGTTTGTGTTTTCCCGCGAGAAAACTAGTCTATTTTGGCATTTTTATACACAGTGATGTGAGGCGAATTACAGTCTGATTTCATTGCACACAAACTTAGAAATATACACATAAATTGCACACACACACTCATATTATATATATATATATATATATATATATATATATATATATATATATATACAACTGTTAGTCCCCATTGTCTGAATTTTATACCGATGTTTATTCTAATCTTTTGTAACACATATATGAATATATATATATATGCACGTATATATATATATATTCATATATATATTCATATATATATATTCATATATATATATATTCATATATATATATATATATATATATATTCATATATATATATTCATATATACTTATTCATATATATATATTCATATATATATATATTCATGTATATATATATATATTCATATATATATATGCATGTATATATATATATATATTCATATATATATTCATATATATATTCATATATATATATATTCATATATATATGTATTCATATATATATTCATATATACTTATTCATATATATATATTCATATATATATATATTCATGTATATATATGTATTCATATATTCATATATATATATATATATATATATATATATATATATATATATATATATATATATACTATCAAACGTACCCGTCGTTGACTGGGTTCAAAAACAGCCTACAGAAAATGGACTCTGATTTATGAAGGTATGATAGGTTATGAAAAGGAAGGGTTGTATATTTGGGTTGAATTTGGGATCTATAATAAACAAAAAAAAAACCTTGTTAAACTTTGTGACATATTTCCATTCTATGGAGGTCAGGCGCAAACGAACACCCCATAATTTTATTATACCATATTTCTTCAAACTGAAACATAATTATCAAAGTATACTTACACAGATAGATATGAAAAGTCTTTATTAAAGTTTGTGCCTTTTCCCATTCTATGGAGTCCAGGCGCGTACACAGACCCCACAATTTTATTATACCATCCTTATTTAAGTTAAAACATACTTATCAAAGTATTCTTATGTACATCTATATCAAAAACACTTGTAAACTTTTTTTTTTTTTTTAATTTTTTATTTCCATACTTTGGGTACCAGGCGCGAACGGAGACCCCACAAATTTAATGAACCACCGTTCTGCCAGATCAAACATAACCATTCCTGTGTCTCGATACATTTTTTATCATTATATGTAATCAGTTTTTTAAAATAGTCAACCATATAGGAGCCTATTCGTGACCAGATACACACACACACACACACATTCAGTTTCATATATATATATATATATATATATATATATATATATATATATATATATAGATATATATATATATAGAGAGAGAGAGAGAGACGGACAGAAAAGGGAGAGAGAAAGAGAGAGAGAGAGAGAGAGAGAGAGAGAGAGTTTATAAAAGTTACTTAAAAAAGCAATTATGTATTACATTATATACATTAGTTTCTGTTGAGAATACCCAGGTTTGATCTGGATTTCGGATTAAATTCGTCAGGTCACTAATGAAGGATTCGCCAGTCTCTATTTTCAACGTGTATATATATATATATATATATATATATATATATATATATATATATATATATATATGATGATTGCAACGTCTTGTCAGACGAGTGCCACTCCCTTAGACTCTTAAAGTCCATGAGCCCAAAAATTCCATCGCCACAGGACCATTTTTATCGACAAATGCCCGAGGAAGTATCTATACACAGATGATGTTACAGAGTCTTAGCTTTGTACGACAGCTAAGTCTCTCTCTCTCGGTTCAAAATGTTGAGATCCAGCAACAAACTAGAGCAAGATAGCCAGCAACAAGTTAAACTGCAGACCAGCTTAATGCGGTTACTTGTCTCCCGCCTTATGTTTTTTTTTAAATCAGAGATTTGCTTCTCCTAGAAAGGTTACCTTCACCACGGCTGACGGGAGCCCTCTCCACCCCAGCACACACATACATACACACAAACACACACGGTGCTAGTTGGCCGTTGACTGCGAAAAGGTTTCATTCGCCCTTTGAAAGGTCTTGTTTTTAATGCTTCAAGGAGACTAGCCACCCTCCTCACCAAACAAGTCTGGTCGGAAACCAGTTTAGTCGCCAGTGACCCGACCATGAGGCAGGTAGTACTGGGTTACATGGTACCAGTAGCATATGACATGACCTGACTCTCTCTCACTCTCTCTCTCTCTCTCTCTCTCTCTATATATATATATATATATATATATATATATATATATATATATATAAACTACTTAATTTACTCACATAAAATTAATATACGAAAGTATAGATTTATGCGTAAACGTTAAGTATTTACTTCAAAAGTGCTCAATACGTAGGTAGATCGAGTTAGTAAGTTATAAAATGTATATGGCGATTAAGCTACACTGAATATTCTGCGTTTCATCCACTCTAGGACTCTTCAGGAGCCTGAAGAGTCCTAGAGTGGATGAAACGCGGAATATTCAGTGTAGCTTAATCGCCATATACATTTTATAACTTACTATATATATATATGTATATATATATATATATATATATATATATATATATATATATAAATTCCCGTTCACATACACCTTTCAGGATAAAACTAGAACCCAGAACTAGATAGAATCGAGCAATTGCATCGACAACGGACAACGCCAGACCCAAAGTGGGTTTCGATGTACTGCATCTCATCAGTGACGTGCTCCGACATAGGCGCGAACCCAGGTCGTCGCACTCATGAAGTGTGCAATACTGACGACCTAACGATATGGGCCATGGCGCAATCTATTGACTATGCCTCGATTTTTTAAATTCTTATATTTTCATCCAGTTCTACATTCTACGATGTGACAAGCAACGCGTTATATACAACTAAGATAGTTACTGCTGGTATGCAGGCGGTAGATATCACATCTACAAACATTAACTGAAATTAGCCGACTCCCCAGAAACGATTACGGAGCAACCTTATTTGTTGAGGGACATCACGTCCCTACGAAGGATGACCCGCTTTTTTTTTTTTTTTACATATATTAGACATTAAGAGGAGATTATAGATAGATATATAAATTCCCGTTCACATACACCTTTCAGGATAAAGCTAGAACCCAGAACTAGATAGAATCGAGCAATTGCATCGACAACGGACAACGCCAACAACGATGCAATTGCTCGATTCTATCTAGTTCTGGGTTCTAGCTTTATCCTGAAAGGTGTATGTGAACGGGAATTTATATATCTATCTATAATCTCCTCTTAATGTCTAATATATATATATATATATATATATATATATATATATATATATATATATATGCATGTATTCGTTGTTTAATTATTTACTTGATTTACTTATATATGGAATAGCTATCCACGGACACGTATTTCGTTGTATCCACGCTTCATCAGTGTGGCTTACTATCCCGAGTCTCGAACCTAGAGCCGTAGTTTCTATAATTGTATACGTATGTATACGTGTATATGTAAATAGTTCGATTCTGAACTCATACTAGATTTAGATTTGCACAACAAATGCATTTGGTGTGAATGAAAGAAGATTGTGCGCAAACGCAATAACAAAAGCAATTGTTGATAATTTCAAATGATTTTTCTCATGATGTCGTCAGTTGATCCGAGCCGGATTGTCTAAAAAAACAACGGCCTGGGACGGCACACTGTGAGCAATATCAGGCGAGTGTTCAGCGCCATTCTTCTCGTCACTATTTAATGTAGTCCATGACAAAGAAATAAGTGAAATTTATGAATGGAGTTGACACCTTTCGAAGTGTAATTGTAATCACGATGAATGTGCGATATTATGTCGTTCCCGGCAACTGATGTAAACCAGTTGTCAGGATACTGTACTTCTTGCCATCATTGCTTTCACTGTTTATTTTATTTTATTATTATTTTTTTTTTAATGATGTGAGTGTTTTTATTGTTTTGTTACGACATCGAGTAAAATAGAAAGATTGTAGCTACTAAGTTTACCCTTTAGAGCCCAAAATGCAAATGCTTACAATTGTTTCTACGCATACGGCTTCACATATGCATTCATCTGAATTTTAAAACATAAATAGTAACATTTAACCTAATCAGACGCCTTTTTTTTTAATTTATAAAATTCATTGTCTGCCTCTGTTACTTTTATGGAAGGTGCTCGACTGAGCTCCAATTTACCCCTCCCCACCCCTAAAACGTCTGCAACAAAGACTCGTCTAGCTACAACAACTTGGCCTTTTGGCCAAGATGAAAGTGTAGTATCTGTTCTTCAGATGCGACGCTTCCATTTCTCGTTCTCTTTCAGTGGAGGAGAAATCCTTCGCGACTGAGACAATTTTTTTATTTTTGTACCTTTTCTCCACGTTAAAAAACGATCCTGGTGTCTAACCCTGTCCCGTGGAGAGGCATTGTAAATAGGTTTTCCTCATTCTCTATTTCTGCCTAAAACTAATCGAAAATACCATGAGCGGAGTTTTTTTTCTCTCTAGAACTGTCCGTCTGTGGAGCATAATACCACGTGGCTGCTTCCCAGCTCACTATAACATGGTTATTTTCAATTCTAGAGTAAATAAATTCCTGTTGAATTGTCCTCTTAAATAATAAAGTGCTATCCATGTTCTACCATGACTGATCATGTTGTCTCACTATCTATTAGAGAAATCAAGAAGGAGATACTATATCTGATGACGTAACAAAATAAAGAAAAGCAGATGAGTAAGGTAGAATTAGTTTCAAAAAAGAATTAGCATTTTAAACGTTAAAGGTTAAAGCTGATAGGCCTATAATTTTATACCATTTCTAAATACTTCTGCACGAACTTTCTTAGCCTTCTAGCCAAGTTCACAGTGTAGTATTTGTTCTAATGCTACACTTCACCTTTTCTGTCCTCGTTTGGTGGAGGAGAAATCTTTCTAGACAGATAATTTCAATTTTCGTTTCTATCTAGAGTGCCTTTTTTTGGGGGGGGCTGAATTTTCCCCACATTAAAAACCGACCTTGTGTCTAACCCTGCCCTTGTGGTGGAGGCAAATAAACAGGAGCATTAGAACATTCCCTACAGCCACTATCTCATTGACGAGAAATTGCTAGTTTTTATTTACTCTATCGACCTCCAACCTATGCTCATCTCCCGTAAAACATTCACAGCAAAAACTTATCTAGCTATAAACACTGTAAATAGTTTTCCCTGTTTCTTCCTTTATCTCCATAAAATTAAACTATGTTTTTTTTAATATTAACAACTGCGATGAAAATGTAGAATTCGATAAGTTTTATTTTATTTGTAATCATTTTTTCTCTTATTTTTCGTAAGTGTGGGAATTTTTACTAATTTCGGCATGACACGTAAGTACATAGTGTCTGTGGTTTTTTTTTTTTTTACCTAATATACTTTTTTTTTAATTCAATCGTACTGCACAAGCACCTGTGTTGTCGTTTTTTTATTCTTCGGACATTATGTCTTCTGTTTTTCATTCATCTTTATTATTAAATAATCACTCACAGGTTAATGAAACAATTCATTAAAACTAGAACCTCGTATAAATTCTACAGTTGTTTATCTACTGTCAATGATTTCTTATTACCGGAGGCTGTTTTGATACCGATAATACGTCCTCAATACTTTTATGGGTATTTATTATGGTGAAGTGCAAGGAACTTAGTATTATGGTAATAGGGATTAGTATTTAGTGCAAGGTAAAATACCGCGTGGTAAAACACCAGGTTGAGAAACTGGCGCGGTCTATCCTTCTCTTGAAGGTAGATGGGACTCTCTTAAGCCGTGGTAAGCACCCCATCTAGTGATGGCGTCACGATAAATAATACTCTTGATAGCCCTGGCGAAGCATCAAGTATTCAGCTACCAACAAGATTTGAATTACACTACAAACTCGTGTAGTGAGTTCAATCTCGGCTACGGCCGCGCTGGATAGATTGATTTAATGCAAACATTAACACAAATTTAACCATATTCAACCAACAATTTGACTAAAACGCACTCATTCTAAGTCAAGCCGCCAGAATATTTTTCATGTATTTTTTATATTAGATCGGTGTAAAAGTAATGTCGTTTTTATCAGATACACATGCGTAAAAAAAAAACATTATTTTTGCACCAACAGAATATTCCGTTAGCCTGGTTGAATTTGAAAGGTTACTTAACACGAATTGATTGACCGGTTTTATTGAATAATGTACGCTATTTTAATTCAGTGCAAAAAGTTGCACAGCTGCCTTTCTGTCTCATATGTATATCTATCTATTAAATTTATAAAAGTGAACGTGTCTGTCTGTGTGTCTGTCTGTCTGTGTACATTTCCCTACGCAATAACTCTCTCAATTTTAAGTCTACAGACTCGAAATTTGATATACAGGGTACTGAGATTTAGAAAAATCTTTGGGATCAGTTTTCGGCCATAAATTTGGTTGTTAAGGGGTCAAAGTTCAACGATTTTTCCTTTGAGAACTCTACCAAACTCCTCGCCAATTTCCGTTCTAAACAATTGAAATTTTAGATATAGGTTCCTTGGACATGGATATAACTTAATAACTTGATTTGAGCCCAAAACAATAAATCTTAAGGGGTCATAATAGGGGTCAAAGTTTTTTGAAAAAAATTGACCTCTGCGGTCTCTACCAAATTACTCAGACAATTTCTGGTCTAAACATTTGAAATTTGACATAAAGGGTATTCAGAGATAGGGCAAGCTTTTTAATCGGTTTGGGTCGAAAATCTTTAGTTACCAATATATAAATGTATGTATGTATGTTTGCATGTCTGCCTAAAACTTTCGACAGAGCCGAAGGATTTTACCAAGATCAGTATCGTTTTAAAGTCCGACCTTTCAGACGACAAATATCGAAAAATTGGCTAAAAACATTAATATCTTCACCTTCAACTAGGAACTTTTCTACAGGGGGGACGCTTTTTTCGTCGATATTTTTGAAAGTCATCCTCTCCTTTCGATTGTCTAGCCTTAATTTTTAAAAATGTAACTTCCGCTTTGGCGGTGGTCGTAACAGCATAGACGTCAGGTTTTTTCACCGTTCTTTTCCTCCTTCATGGTACGGGTTCGAGCCTGCCTTCCTACTACCACTTTTTTTTTTATTTGCTCAACAGACACATTCAAACACCCGGGCAACGCCGTGCTGAAATGCTAGCATATATATAAAAGTGAACGTGTCTGTGTGTGTATATTTCCCTACGCAACGCAATAACTCTGTCAATTTTCAGTCTACAGACTCGAAATTTGATATACAGAGTCATGAGATTTGGAAAAATCTTTGTGATCGGTTTTCGGCCAGAAATTTGGCTGTTAAGGAGTCAAAGTTCAACGATTTGTACCTTCGAGAACTATACCAAACTCCTCCGACAATTTTGGGTCTAAACACTTGAAATTTTAGATATAGGTTCCTTGGACATGGATCTAACTTAATAACTTGATTTGAACCCAAAACAATAAATTTTAAGGGGTCATAATAGAGGTAAAAGTTAAAAAACTGACCGCTTTTTTTTTTTTTGCTCAACATACATCTCCAAACACCGCCGGGCTGAAATGCTAGTCTATAAATATATTTATGTTTTTTTTCATGTACAAACAATCAAGTCAAAACGGAATGCTATCGTCGGTTTCAAATCAGCAATTTAAAAAAAAATCGCCGATTATCTTCAGTTAAATTGTAAAGCCATATTTGTCCGAATTTTGAGGTTTTTATGAAATCGTTTCAGGCAAGACAAAAGCCACTTGATATAAGGAACTAAAAAATAATAAAATAAAATAAACACTACATCAAAGCCATAAATCTAAGAGTGAGGTAGATAGTCTAACCCAGAAAGCAGTAATTCTTCCCTTTTTGTCAGAAACATAGTTCATTGAATGTGAGGACTAAAGAAGAAAATGAGAGCGAGAGTTATGACTGTCGAAAGTAACCTCAATTCCACTTTCTACTTTTCATTTTTAGAGATAAGCATATATGTATTTTGGAAATACATTACCTAGGAGACTATACCCATATAGGGTATTGTATGAATTTTGAATGTTTTACAAAATTTCCTAATATTTTTTCAGATTGTGTTAAAATTACAGAAAGATATCATCAACAGGGACCTGGGCATTACATCTGTTGAGTTGGGGGGGGGGGGCTGAATGGACAATGAATTTCCGAAGCTTGTATACACGAGGATTATTATTATTCGTTGGTCTTGTATTATTCGAACCATGATTACAAAATCTAAAATTGTGTCATAAATTTCGTATATGATCTGTCCAATTCTATCTATAATTTATTTCTTAACGAATGCTCACCGATAAAGCGTATGTAACCTGAGTAAAAATAAATATTCAGTCCTTGTTTTTAACTTCAACATTTGACCTTCTCATGGGAATATCCTTAGCCATCTACTCTTGCCACCCACATAATGCTAACCTTGTTTGACAGTGAGAAATAAAACGGATATATTTATTGTCACATTCGCACAAACTAATCTAGACCAGCATAGATAGATGCGTCCACGTTTGGTAGGTTGGTCTGTCACGTGTAAGTTTAAAATAAGGCGCGCACATGAATGGATGCATCTAAGATGCTATCAAGCATATCTCTGAAGGGTTATTTTACTGAAATAGCATTTTCGTTCATCTGTCACGCTTAAGTATGTAATAGCAATTTTTTTTTACCTTGTAACTGACAGATTTAAATTTAAAATTGTATTTTCGAGTATTTTAACTGTAATAACAGAATTTAAAAAAAACGATCAAAATAACAAATATATAACAAATTAATGTTACCAAAGGCAATATATTTTACTCTTCTACCTACCTAGATAATTTTATTTTTGTTTTAACATATTGTAAAGTGTTGTTTTACGTTTCAGGAATTTTGAGATGAGGATTGATAATTTCTATTATTTGGATTATTCGGCCTATTGTTTTCATAAGGAGTATTATTTTGCACAACATTTAAATCAATGTAACTTCCGACTTTATTCAGTTGTATTTTGCCGCATTCGCGAATGTTTCTGTCGAACTCGGGAATCTGCACGGAATTTCGAACAGAACCCTTTATTTAATCCACGAAGGTATCATAGTCTCGTTCTGTCAGCTATGATCGGGTAGAAGTCTTTGCGAAACCGTGGCGTAATGGATAAATTTTCATCTCTATGTTTCGGATGTTGACGGTATGAAACTCTAAGACAGCAAACCCTTTCATGGTCATGTATCAGAAGAAAAGATGCGTCATTGAATTTCTGGCAAAAGTGCACTGAGAATGGTGATTACTATGCAGAAAAATAAATTCTGGAGCACATAAAGTCGTTTGTTTTAATGGTATCACTTATGTCTTCGTAGCTCTTCAACTTTTTTGAATTAAAGCAATAGAAGGCCTTATTTTTGGAACGACCACCGTACTAAGAACTCCTACCCGGTCATAACTGGCGTAATCAGAGTATACTACCCTCGTTCAGATTCCCGAGTCTGACAAGATACGCCTGAAGAATGTCGGAGGGTACATCAACCGAAACGTTGTGAAAATAACACTCACGATGAGAATAGTAGTCTTAATAATTCAAAATTTCAAATAATACGAAACCTCTTCCTTGGTCTGTCACGCTCAAATTTAAAATATAATTTTTGTTGATCTGTCACTCTTAAGTTTGAAATGGTATTTTGATCGCTAAACACGTACAATGAATGAACACATTTTAATAATGATTATTTTCTCAATTTCTAACACAGTTTTTTTTATTCTTAATTGCAATTGTTATGCAAACAATTGATCTTTATTTCCTTTTGTTCTTCTTTTAAGTCCGAAATTAGCGGCTAAAATTCAAACAACTTGTTCAGCAAGCGACTGACGATCAAGCCGTACGACAACTGGACAAGTTCGTGAGCGTCTTGTGTTTTCTATGAGAACAACGTCGGATGATTTATGTAAAGATGTTCATTAACGTGTCGTTAGGTGCAACCGTTTAATTGCGCCTTTTTCATTTCGTGGTTGTACGTAGGCGTTCGGCTCCACAGACGTAGCAGAAAGGCGAAGTTCCAATAACTATATCGGAAACTCTGCGGTTTTGCTTTGCTTATTCGGATAATAAAAAAGCAATCTTGCGATTAAAGCAACTTCCGGTTTTAAAACTCACCGGAAGAAAACGGTGTCAATTAATATGGAGACACCGCTACATTTTATTCCTTTACTTAATCTATTACGAGCGTATCCTTAATTCGTATTTATTAATTGGTTTAATTATATTTCGACGAATGCACTTTTTCTTTCAATAACGTTTATTTTATTATACGTGAAAAAAATTATACTTTTTAAGAATTGATGTTTTCTACGACAGAATCTATTCTATCTAACACGTATCCTTGCTTAGTTTTTGATCTTGAAGTAATATTTGTTTTACTTACATCAAGTGGCTTCATGCCTTGTCTCTAGCGAGTTCTTTAAAATACAATCATTTATTTTATTTTCCATTTATTATAATTTATTGGATAAAAAATATTTTACTTTTAGTATTAAATAATTCATGTAAATATTTTCTGTAAATAAACATTTTAACGAAAATTTTATAAATGAACATATTTCAATGAAAGTAATCAGTTTCCAAGTTTTCTTGAGTTGACCTACATGTTCCTCGTTATATATATACCCAAAACCTCTGGCCTCGATGGAGGGGGAGACTAAAACTTGCTGCTATGCTATTTGTGACATATTTCCATTCTATGGAGGCCAGGCGCGAACACAGACCCCACAATTTTATTATACCATCCTTATTTAAGTTAAAATATACCTATCAAATTATTATTATGTACATCTATATCAAAAACACTTGTAAACGTATTTTTTTAATTTTTTTAATTTTTTATTCCCATACTTTGGGGATCAGGTGCGTAAGCAGACCACACAATTTTAATGAATCATCATTATGCCAGATCAAACATACCCATTCCTGTGTCTCGATACATCTTCTATCATTATATGTGATCAGTTTTCTATAATAGTCAACCATATAGGAGCCTATTCGTGACCAGACATACACACACAGAGACGTTCAGCTTTATTTATATACTAGCATGGGTGCCCGGCGTTGCCCGGGTATTTGGAGATGTGTGTTGAGCGAAAAAAAAAAGTGATCAATTTTTTTAACGTTGACCCCTATTATGACCCCTGAAAATTTATTGTTTTGGGCTCAAATCAAGTTATTAAGTTAGATCCATGTCCAAGAAACCTATATCTAAAATTTCAAGTGTTTAGACCGGAAATTTTCGGAGGAGGTTGGTAGAGTTCTCAAAGGTCAAATCGTTGAACTTTGACACCTTAATCGCCAAATGTTTGGCCGAAAATCGATGACATCGATTTTCCCAAATCTCAGTACTCTGTATATCAAATTTCGAGCCTGTAGACTGAAAATTGACAGAGTTATTACGTAGGGAAATGTACACAGACAGACACACATATACACAGATACACAGACAGACACACATACACTTTCACTTTTATAGATATATAGATAGATCTGGTAAATTTACTACATATTTAATTCAAAAAAAAATATTTCTGGCCCGTTACTTTGTTTACATTTTCGGAGCTGTCGGAAACGTGCACGCATGTTTCTGTGTCCGTGTGTTCGCGTCAGCGTGCGTTACCAAAGAAAAACACAACTTCTGCTTTTAGTTACTTTGCATAAACATTTATTACATGTTATTAAACATTGCAAACTCTAAGTTCTATTTAGCTAATTAAATATCTACTTAATTTTAAGTATTTTTTCTATTTCTGTGTTATCATTCTTTTCCCGTTACTTTCCGGGTCAAATTATGTGTGTGGGGGGGGGGGGTTCATTGTACATGTCGGCCGATACAACAGGGCGCTTTTCTGTTATTGTAGCGATATCAGACAGACGAAAAATTGATATTATTTAAAAACACAATTATACCTGCTTACATTTTTGGTCTATTTAAGTCTAGACCCGATAAAAGACGATACGTTATTGTAAAAAGTTGATTTTTATTTACAAACACCATTTATTGAGATCTCTTGTGATTGTGTTAATAAAAATTACACTTTTTTGTTAACTTATGTATTCCATGATTCACCAAAACAAATGCTTTCGGCGGCTATTTTTGTTTTGTCACGTGAAATTTGCCGTAAATAATGAGAAACAGCTCACATTTCTATTTCCTGCGAAAAATATTCCCTTTAATTATTAACTTATACATTATCGTTTTGCGTGCATTTTGGATATTTCCAGTACTGCGACATGGCAATACATTAAATACTACTGGTTTCACTTGAACATCAATATTTCTATTAGTAACGAACAAAGAACAAAATTATATTTTAAAGACATTGAGAACAGGAACATAAGAATCATACAGTTTGCCTATTTTGTTTTTGGTTTGTTTTCATGTTTTCAGCCACAGCAACGCGTGGCCGGGTACATATATATATATATATACACTAGATGTACCCGGTTGAACACAAACAAAAACATAATAAGCAAAGTGTATGATTCTTATGTTCCTTTTCTCACTATCTGTGGATATATATATATATATATATATATATATATATATATATATATATATATATATATATACCTTTTAATTCGTTAAAAAAGGGGCAAAAGTTATAGCCCGTTGACTTAGAAATAGTGCTTTATGCCAAATTAATGGATAATTTTTGCATTAAATACTGATGTGTACTAATCCCTAACTGTGCATTGGGCGTATAATACAATGTTTCGTTTGCTGCACCTTATTATAGCAAAGGTCGATAAAAAATATCAACCAGATTGGTTCAGTAGTTTTCGGGAAAACTTTTAGAGTAACTGAGGTATTGTGGCGACTATTCCCTATTATTCCCTAACTTTGCATCGAACGAATACCAAACTACTTAGGTCGCTGCACCTTATCATAATAAAGGTCCATACAAAATTGCAGTCAGAACGGCCTAATAGTTTCTAAGAAAACTTCGAGAATGCGGTATAATGGAGACTAGTGCAGATTAATCACTATCATTGGATGTCTAATATAATGATTAGTTCGATGCACTTTATCATAAGGTCCATACAAAATTTCAGATAGATTGGCCAGTAGTTTCCTAGAAAAAGTGGAATAGCCGAACAGATAAACAAACAGACAGACTAAGAGAAATAGAGATGTTTTTTTAGCCTTTCATTCCGTTTCTTTATGCATTCTTTTTTTCGTTCGATATTGTCCATTGATTTTCTCATATTTATGGGTGAAAGATTATTTCCAGATTATCATACCGTTTCCTTTGTTCTGTTGAATGCTTTGTACGAATTATGTACCTGTAAACATATGTTCATTAATATGTATGTATTAATACAGAAAGCTAAAAAGTTCTGCAATTGTACATATATTTATGTACGTGTGTGTATTGACTAAAGTTGGGAAATAGCAATTTTTCCCAGGTTTTATTGACACTTTTTAAGATTCTTTTTTTTTTCTTTCTAGTTGGAAAATTAATTTTCTTTCATCAGACACCGACATTGTCTTGAATTCTATGATATCTCATAATGTCTACCGGGGGTCATAACAGAACGAAAGGATACTCTCATTGATCAGGACTATTGATAGTAGATCGATCCTCGAAGTCTAAACACAAATTGAAGATGAAGCACCTAATCGATAAACCCACACCAATTAAACCCTTTCGCCTATTAAGTTTGCGGGCGCTGGGAAATAATTACGATAATTCAAGTTCGCGTTCACCTGGAAGCCGACAGTTGGTTTTAAAGACAAATAGTTGCGCCGGAAACCTGTTTGATACAAATGTTAACAAAATCAAAAGCATCACAGAAAAACAGATAAAAAAGATAAAAGGAAAAGGAGTGCTGTAAAAGTTTAGCATTAAAACCTGGTCGGTCTGAATTATAATATTTTGACTATATATATATATATATATATATATATATATATATATATATATATATATATATATATATATATGGCGCTACCTTGCAGAACTATATATACAAATGTAGACAGATTTGGGCATATTTTATTAATTATTTTATATTAATTATTTTATAATTTGAAATTATAGGTTCTTTATTTACCAATTGTCATAAAATTTTTACCATAGAATAGTATTATAATCTTCAAAAAGCCTGCAAATTTTACATATATATATATTATTATATATATATATATATATATATATATATATATATATATATATATTATTATTATTATTATTATTATTATTATTATTATTATATTTATACCACCCACCTTTTTGGAATCAGCAATTTAATAAGTTCTCAAATCTCAGCGAAACCGATCAGAATTTTACAAATGAACGCTCGTTAAAAAGGTAATGCCTTGTATTGTGTAGTGGGCTATGTGACATTTGCCGTTAGGGTCGCACATTAAGGGATTCGTCTATTATTCAGAGCCTATTTTGGGCACATTTTACAACCAAAAAATGTTTCAATCATAGTCATTTGTTTTGCTAGATTTGCATATGAATTACAAAATATCTTATATTTCCCCAAAACCTTTGAAGGAGGGGAGACTAAAACTTGCTGCTATCGTTTCAAATGACCTGAAATAACAGCAAGAGGGGGCTTGATTCCAAATATTTCTCATATGTTATATCTCCCTTCTTTGGTTTTCATACATAAAGTAAATTTCACAGTGTATAAGGATTATTTGATACTAGAGATATTCATAATCATGCCATATGAAGCATATATTATCCTTCTTATATATGAACTGCAAAAATATCCCGTGTGATAAGTCTGATACAACATGACCAAAGGCAGGGAGATATAACATATGAGAAGTATTTCTAGTTGTACATTGCTGTTATTTCAGATCATTTGAAACCATAGCAGTAAGTGTTAGTCTCCCCCTCTATCAAGGTCAGAGGTTTTGGGAATATATATATATATATATATATATATATATATATATATATATATATATATATATATATATATATATAACTACTTCATTTACTCACATAAAATTAATATACGAAAGCATAAATTTATGCGTAAACTTTAAGTATTTACTTCAAAAGTGCTCAATACGTAGGTAGAGCTAGTTAGTTAGTTAGTTAGTTAGTTAGTTAGTTAGTTATAAAATATATATGGTGATTAAGCTACACTGAATATTCCGCGTTTCATCCACTCTAGGATTCTTCAGGCTTATGCGCATAAGCCTGAAGAATCCTAGAGTGGATTAAACGCGGAATATTCAGTGTAGCTTAATCGCCATATATATATTATAACTAATTATATATATATATATATAAATATATATATATATAGATATATATATATGTATGTATATGTATATATGTGTGTGTATGTGTGTGTGTGTGTGTGTATTAGTGATGGATGATGCAAATATTTTAATTGCTTCTCTTAATCGTGCTTCGCTTTTTCTATCTTAATAAAGTTGTTTTGTATAAATGTTTTTTATTATAATCATTTAATATATATGTGCATACATTTATCTTCGTTTAATAGACATATGTATACATGCAATCAAACCATAAATTACTTTTAAATCGTCAGTTTATACTTTTTAAGTGAACATCGAACTTTAACGGTGCAAGATAATAAAACTAGGCCATTTTAATCTATTAAAAACAGATGAAAGAAAATGTCTGACATTTTGAATACACCGTATGTTTTCAAGATTAATTTTATAAAATAAAAAAAAATGTCATTTCTGGATTGAATTAAAGTTTAAACATAAATATTAAATTTATAAAGAAAAGGAATTTTTTTACCTTTGGGATTTGAACAGATTGCTTAATGCGCAAAATACTTTTTTTCGCCTAAGAATGACGTCAGCGCAGACGCCGATTACAAGAGATCTCAACAAAGGTTACCAAATTTTACATGAACACTTGAGACCGAAACGACTCGAAATCGCAATTTGTTTTTTCTCTTTCTTTTCTTGAAGATGTCATTTGAATTTTAAAAAAATAAAAAAGAAACAAAAAGAAAATTTAAAAACTGAAAAGTAAATTCAACAACGTCCATCTGTGTTAAATTATAATTTAGATTTATGGCTGTTGTTTGACCTTAACGGGCGAAAGTAAAAGACGTGAATTAAATTACAAGTTATGCAAATAAAATGCGGGAGGCTTTTATCTATTGACCTCAGTATATCTATTATAGATCTCTCACTTTCTCTCCTTCTCTCTTTTCTTTTTCTCTGTTTCTCTAACTATCTATCTATAAATATTTCTATCTATTTCTCTGTCTGGCTATCTAACCGTATATATATATATATATATATATATATATATATATATATATATATATATATATATATATATAGTAGAAATGGTAATTAATAAAAACTGAAGAAAGTGCTCAATACTGTTGTAGAGCAAATATGCGTTTTATTTTTTATTACCGTATCTTTCTGTTAAGTTACATTATTGTTTCAGCTACCCGGCCGTTTTTTTTTTTTTTTTTGGCCGTCTGTAGCTTCCTCAGACTTTTACAGAAATGTTCGTTATTATGGGATGAAAGAATGAAAGAGTGAATGAGGTCAGGGGGTGCGAGGAGGGCAGAAGAAAGAGAGGAAGGGAACAAGGTGGAGATGGGAGGGGGCGCTTGGTATGTCGGTAATGTTTTAGAGTTTAAGGAACTTTTGGGGGAGGATCTGGGAAGTTCATTTCTGGTGTGGCTGAGGGCATAGGAATACATGGAGGGGAAGGGGAATAAGTGGGGTAGGAGGAGGGGGTTACTTTAAAATCCGTGTCTTTTCGAGTCTATGATTCGGTTTATTTATTTAGTTTTTATTTTGTTGTTAATTGTTTGGAGAGGGTTAGCTAGCGGCCGTGGGCACGAGTACACACATGTGCACGTACACACATATATACTTATACTTAAAGAAACGGTCACATGTACACATACATCCTCGCCCTGGCGTGCAAAAACATGCACATATGTGCGCCTGCACCTTAAGGTGCTAAAATTGGGTACGTGTGCGCAGGCATGGATGCGCTCATACACGGATACATACACACATCGACGCCCCAGCCCCCAAGGAGGCGTATATATATGCGCATATTGATTCAGGCATACTTGCACCCCACGCATACATGCAAGCGCATGTGCACATACAGATACCAATACTCGTGAACACATACATTGACATATATACACAGCTGCACGCTCTCACACACGTATGTGGACAGCAGGCAGCGGGCACATATACTTTCACATCCACACACGTATACATAGGTACGTGCACATATACATAGGTACCCAATGTAAACATGGACGCCCACGTGGATGTACACGTGCGTGCATACACACACATACACACCTAGTTATACAGGCAGTTATTGATATAGACATATTCGTCTACATAGATTTGAATCCAAGTTCAAATGTGGGTACATAGGCGCAATACTTCCGTTCGATGTAGACATGATTATACATAGATATGAGCATAAACTCATTCCCAATGTCAGATACATAATATTTTCATTTTCATTTGTGGGTTTTTTTTGGGGGGGGTAGATGTGGGTGCACACGGGCGCGCCGGCGTACTCCTCCGCATACATATACATAACAGATGCACGTCCCCACACGCATGCATGTACACAGATATACATGCATACACGCATACACATATGCACACACATCATCTCCCCCTTCTTCCCTTCCTCTCTTTCTTCCGCCCTCCTCGCACCCTCCCCCCCTGACCTCATTCACTCTTTCACTCTTTCATCCCATAATAACGAACATTTTTGTAAAAGTCTGATGAAACTACAGACGGCCAAACAAGCGGCCGGGTAGCTGAAACAATAATGTAACTAAACAGAAAGATACGGTAATTTAAAAAACGTATATATATATATATATATATATATATATATATATATATATATATATATATATATATATGCGAAAAATGTGTGTGTTTGTCTGTGTAAATTTGTATATTTTTCCAAGTATGCTGCTACAGAAGTATTTTCAAAGTAATGGGATGTATAAGAAGTATAAAAACGATGTTGTTTTAAATTTATTATATTTTATTTGGTATTTCGAGCAGCCGTCCGATCTTTGTCCAAAAATGTAGCAAAGTTAGTAAAAATAATAAAAATGAGAAACGTTAAGAATACAGGAAATTTTATCTTTGGGCTGCTTTCATTCCTTGCTAAAAAGTTTGAAATAGTTCACGGGAATTCCTGTAAATGTTTGTCAGGGGAAAACGTTTCCTTTTTTTATTTTAAGTTTTTAAATGCATCAAAGTTAAAAAAAAATTGACAGCTTTTTTTTTCAACATACATCTCCAAATAGCCGGGCACCCATGCTAGTCTATCTATATATCTATAAAAGTGAAAGTGTCTGTCTGTCTGTGTGTGTGTCTGTGTACATTTCCCTACGCAATAACTCTGTCAATTTTTAGTCTACAGACTCGAAATTTGATATACAGGGTACTAAGATTTGGGAAAATCGATGTCATCGGTTTTGGCCAAAAATTTGGCGATTAATGGGTCAAAGTTCAATGACTTGTGTATAATGAAAAATATATTATATATGAATAATAATAGTAATACTACTACTGCTGATACTACTACTACTTATATTAACAAAGCAATAAAAATAAATGCCATATTAAATAAATGTGATAATTTAATAATAATGATGATTATTATAATTATACTAATAATAATAATAGCAATTAAAAGTAATATTCATGTGATGAAGAATAATAATTATTATCAATTCGACCATTTCCAAACGGGTTTCCTATAATGTCACGACAGAAAGAACTGCCAAACCTCGCCTTTTCTGTTAGAGGTACATCCTGGCGGACCATTATTATTAGTAGTTATACGAGGAGGATAAAGAAGGAGGAGGATTCATTTTATATATATATATATATATATATATATATATATATATATATATATATATATTGAAATTAGTTGCTTTTCCCGTAGATGCCGATTAAGATGAAAACACACGCTTTTAATTTTTTTTAAAAATTATATTAAAAAAATGTTTTGTTTTGTCAAACATTTACGAGAATTCCTGTGGACTATTTCGTAGGTTTTGGCAAGGAACGAACGCAGTCTAAAGATAAAATTTCATATATATATATATATATATATATATATATATATATATATATATATATATATATATATATATATATATATATATATAGCATTTACTTCAGAAAGATTATCAAAAAGATCTCGAAAATACTCTGCCCATCGTTCCATGATCCTCGCCACATTGTTTAAAAGGGCAGTACCATCTTCGGATTTCACAGGTACCAATGTTGGAGACTGTGGTCCAAAAGCTTGTCTAATCTTGTAGTACATATCTTTTAAATTTTTGCAGTCATAATCTGTCTGGAAGTCTGCTGACAAATTGGCCCACCACTTGTTCTTCAATTGGCGTGTCTCATGCTGTACGTTTAATTTTGCTTCTTTATACCCTTTTTCTGCATTTAATTTAGCTGATCCATTAGAACACAAACATATCTCGTGAGCTTTATTCTTCTCTTCCGAAAGATTAGTGATCGTAGAATAATTTTCATCAAACCAATACCTATGTTTGGATTTCTTAAAGCCAAGAATTTCAGCTCTTTTGCTATATACTTGTGATTTGAACTGTTCCCAAGTTCCGTCAAATGAGATGTCCACAATGTGAAGAGGATCATGGAACGGTGAACAGAACATGTTCAAGATCTTTTTGATAATCCGTCTGAAGTAAATGATATAGTTATCGATAGTCTCCCTCAAAAGGAGGCCGTTGATGAAATGATGACTGATCTCAGCATTGATGAGACCAAAAGCACATTAACAGAAATTAATAAAGGAAAAGCACCCGGACTTGATGGTATACCTATTGAGTTATTGCTATTTGGGGGTGATAGCATTATCAACGCAACCCATACACTCATCCTTGCTGTTTGGCATGGTAATGCTGTCCCTCAAGATTAGATTGATGCAATATTAATCCTAATTTATAAAGAAAAGGAGTTAAAATCTGAGTATGGTGATTATAGAGGCATTACTTGCTTGAAGCAGTGGGAAAGTTTTTAGCAAAGATTTTGTTAAATCGATTGGTGAAATGGAATTGTCCCTCTATCATCCCAGAAAACCAATATGGTTTTAGATCTGGCCGCGGCACAATGGACATGTTATTCTCTGCGCAAGGGCTAATGGAAAAATGTATGGAGCAGAGAGTGTCTTTGTATCAAGTTTTTGTCTATCTGACAAGAGCTTTTGATACCATTCGTGAATATCGCATAAATTTGAATAAAATTCGGGAAATAACTAACCTTTAAGCAGTCCTTTGGTCATACAATTTTAATTTCGTTGTGAAGTATATTCAGCAAAATATTGATATTTTACTAATCTGCAATAAAGCGATTGACACACTTTATATATATATATATATATATATATATATATATATATATATATATAGGGTGACCCCCCAAAAAACAAACAGAGGACATTACATTGTTTTTCTGAGCACTTTACAGTCAACGGAGAAAAAAAGTCCAAGTGTTTTGATGTGATGTTTTGAATATAATAAACTAGTTATGACCAAAGTTTCATTTTATTCGGACAAAACACTAGAAACGGGACCTAATTAGAGCTGTACATATATATATATATATATATATATATATATATATATATATATATATATATATAGTAATTACAGACAAGACAAAGTCATATGTTGGTATACATAGATACATAGATATATCTGTCGATGTAATAAGGAAACACGATGATAGAAAGAGGTGTTATATGCTCTGTCTGTAGGTATTTCGAAGCATAATGCTTCTCATCAGAAGAGGCACTAAGGGGCTAGTTTGCAAACATTTCAATGCGATATCTATCTAGGAGATAACTGGAGGGATATTAATTTTTTTGCACCAGGAAGTCACCACTTATCAAGGCCCGATGGTCACTTGGGGATAAGGGTTATTGCGTGTACAGTAATCAATGGGATAATATCGTAGTAATCGCTAGTAATGGAGATCTGATAAAGTGTCTTACTTAAGTGGGCGGTTCATCAGGAACTTGTTTATGTTGGACTTTAAGACATCCAAGTTGTAGTCAGGTGGGAAACAGGCAAACAGAAGAGAGTTCCACGGGCGTGCACTTCTAAGGAAGAAGCTTTGTTCATGGAATCTACGTTTTGATTTAGGCACAGATAAAGAGTGGGGAAAATTACTGACAGTGTTTTCAGCTAGACGGGTGTTTTTGGTGAAAGATTGGCGTGGCGGGACCAGAGATTGGAGCTCAGACGAGCACTTGCCATGGAAATAACGATAAAACAACGACAGGCTCGCAACGTTCCTTCTGTTGGAGAGAGGTTGCAGGAAAGAAAAAAGGTCATACTTCACTAGGCTATGAAGTCTATTTTGTACTCTGTCAAAGCAGGATAGACTGTTTTTAGCAGCTCCTGACAAGATATGGCAGTAGTACTCCATCCTTGAACCTGCTTGGCTTTTATATAGATAGAGAATTACATCAGCAGTGAGATATGTACTGGAGCGGTAGAAGGATCCTACCATTTTTTCAGCGACCTTGGAAACAGATTTGATGTACGTGTTCCGTTTCAGATCAGGAGTAAAGGTCAATCCCAGAAGCTTGTCAAAACATGAAGCCTCCCCAAGACGAGAGCTATCCATCACAATTGATGCCAGCTAGGGATCAGAGCGTTGATGATGTAAAGATAGAAGCTTGGTTTTAGATGCATTAAAAGTAATCAGCCACCTCTTCCCTCATTGTACAACGCGCTCAAGATCAGAGGAGAGATAATCAGAGAGAACTTTGTCATTTACGGCCTTAGATGTGTTGCCATAGATGGTCGTGTCATCAGCATAGATGTCAACTAAGCTAATGTAGGTGAATTTTAGTTAGCTGGAAACTTGCGAGAGATTAGAAGCTATAAAGAATAGAGGAGGATAATATTATATGAGGCGGACGGTGATGGTATAGAGAGAAGGCATAAAAGGAGAGGACTGGATAGCGAGGTAAATGGCATGTTCAATGAGCAGAGTTATTAGATGGATACTGAATGTTAAAGATTATACAGATTGCTAAAGATTATGAAACAAGTGATAAAAGTTATGTGCAGTAAGATGAAAGAAAATAAAATAAAATGCAGTAAATAATATACTAAATAAATTCAGTTGAAACATGTATATACGAGTGCAGTAAAAAAGAAGTAAAGAGGAAAGGTAATTCGATGCAAACATAATAAAACACATACGTAAGATAGAGCGGGGTAGATATAAGGTATATTATTCTAAACTAAAATGAAGTAAACTGAAAAGAAATGCGATAAAATAAAATACAGTTAAATCAAATAAATAAAAATAATATATACGTGTAAGTGTTTATATAATAAAGAATTAGCATAGAGGGAAGGGGGATAGAGAGATAAAACAATTTAGCAATATAAGGCTGAGGAAGAGGGATAGATTATATATGGAATATGTTTAGCAGGAAAAGCATCTGTGGTCGAGTGGGAGAACTGCCGACTGTCACCACGACGGTTCTAGGTTCAATCCTTGGCTTGGGAGAGATGCGAGTCTAGCGGCAATGATGAGTTGTGATACAATGAAACAGGACTGTATGTCGATGACTACAAATATATATAAATATATATATATGTGTGTGTGTGTGTGTATCTAGTCATCTTGAAGCAAAATGAGAAAGAGAGGCTGACAATATACACATTCATCATTAAATGTATGTACAACAGAATCGCCATGTTTGATTCTATTAATATATTAAACATAGCTTTTCTGTGGTATTTGTATTTTTGCGCCAAATTAATTATTCTGTAAAAACACTCTAAACCAATCAGAATTCAAGATTTATCCGATGTCACAACAGCCATTATCCAGCATTTGAGAATAATTAAAACGTAATATCTTTTTTGTTTTTATGCATACAGGCATCTATATAATAGGTTCGGTCTGTGCTGCTACTCTGATCGCAGGTTACCAAAGTGTGACCTCTGATCGAAATGATCAGATGTGAGCTTTTGAATACAGTCTGGTCAGTCTTTCATTCGCGACCAGTGCTTGTTAGTTTCTCTTGCGTAAGGGTTGATATGCCGTCATCTCGCTGGTCGGTCGCATGCTAAGGAAAAAGAAATAGTAATTCACAATTCGCTTTCTCAATTCACAGAGAAAGGAAAAAACTCAATTTCTTTCTAGTCTACTGAATTATTTTCAAACAAAAGATATATATATAAGCCTGACGAATCCTATAGTGGATGAAACGCAGAATATTCAGTGTAGCTTAATCGCCATATATATTTTATAAGTTACTATATATATATATATATATATATATATATATATATATATATATATATATATATATATATATATATATATTAGACAATTAGTCTTTTGGCCTCTCCCTTTATTTCTTAATAGTGCGGTCTTAGTGATGCGGGACGTCGTGGAGAGAGGGTAAGCGATCACTCACAACTGAATCAATGACTGACTGTCGCTCTTACTTTCTGACTGACTATCTGACTAACTCTCGGCTCTGCACGTGATTATATAGTGCAGGACGGGGTAAGGAGGGGTGTTTCCCCCAACCAATCAACTACGACAGTGTCACTTCTTCCATGTCTAGATTGGTCCCCTTTTAGAATTCTCACACAATCGCACTTGCAAAGGCTGCGAGCTGTTTGTGCGACCTTCGGGGTCACACTCGTAATCCCTAGGCCAGATGACTGTCTTCGAGGTGTAAACATTCATTCTCCAATATAGGAATTCGCATTATTTGCACCAGTTCACCGCATGTTTTCGCTCAACCTTTAACGTGACATTGTTGTTGACGAATAAACCCAAAATGAATATAGCACAATCGTTTATTATTTTGTTATTTTCTCTCAACAGGGATTTTTGCTGTCGCCCGGGTGCACCATATTTAATAGAGTTGTGTTTCCCGTTTTTTATAGTGAATTTTAAGTTTTCGCACCCTCCCTTGGGAAGCCCAACACCCCCTTCGAGTCGGCCATGTTACATCTATCGGTCATTTTGATGATCGGTCAGTTTATCGATCACACTGAAGCCCGAAGTAACATTAAAATTGAAACAGCATTTTTAATGATAAATGCTCAGATTGTACCGAACGTATCTTTCTTGGCTTTCAAATTTAATTTCAACAAATACCGAACTCACAAGTAATCAAAATTTATTTATACCATTAATTATTTTCAGTACTTCTATTGTATTCCTCATCTTTTAAGCTGGCATTAATTCCATCTTATTAACCTTCATTCTCAAGTGCTTTTTTTACTTTCATACATAGTGATTTATTAGTAAACATAGGATATCCAGTTTATTGAAATCCTTTCCAGCACATTTATATAATGCTGTTAGAAGAATACCCGTCCCGGTACGGGTAAAAATTAATTTCCCGGACGTCACGTTTTTTTTTTTTTGCAACACTTCTATACCTGTTTATTAACATGAAAATCATTATATACTACTACTGTACCTTATGCTTAGAATTCTTATTCTAATTTGGATCAAAATCCATTAGAGATGTATAATTTAAGATTTAAATATAGGGATGTAAAAAAATAAAGTAAAATTCAGTGAATACTTAGTGTCTAATGACTTAGGGTCAAATTCCTCTGCATCCCTCTGCCTGTTCTACAAATACTTTAATGGTGAATGCTCTGACGAACTGCAAACACTTGTACCTCCTCGACGTAACTACTCCCGACAAACTTGACAAGCTACTAAGTCTCATCCCTGTACAGTAGAGATTCCTAGGTGCAAGAAAGCCTTTTACTCCAATAGTTTCTTTCCCAGAACTGTAGGTCTTTGGAACTCCCTTCCGGGATTCTGCTTTCCCAACTGTACTGATATGCAGAAGTTCAAGTGTAATGTGAACAAAACTCTTTCTACTCATCTCCCTTCATAATGCCCTTGATAATCAAGTCCCTGATAGTAGCCCCCTGCTTTAAAGTGGCACTGTGCCTTGTTTGGGGTGAAAATTGAATTTTAAAAAAAATTCAATGTAAAATTTAGGGAACATAAAATTTCACAAAAATCGGAAGTGTCTAAATTATTACGAAGCGTTTCCATACCTTCTAACCCCATTTGATTAAAACTAAATAAAACTAAATATATCCCATGTTTCCACTATTTACGCTTAACAGATGTGTCCAAAAATGCATAATAATCGGTTAGCTTAGAAGTGAGTTTTGTATGCACAAATATATATACATGTGTATATACTTTATATAAAAGTGATGTGTGCCAAAACCTCTAAAAATACAACCATTGGATAATTGAAATAATAGCTGGAGAGAGGGTAAAACAAACGAATCCGATTGGTTAGTTATCTAGAGTAAATATTATATTCTATGATTATAATCTTCAAAGTGAATTTTTAATTTTTAAACATTTTTTTTTACCTGCCGCTCTTGTCATTTTTTCTAAAGCACATTTCTTTTATTTTGTTTTACAATACCGTGTCAGTTTTTATTAATAGTTGATCGTCTCTGGAGAACATTGAAATAGACTAAAGACAATGTTTTTCCGTTATGCACTGCGAAACGGCGAAACGCGCGTGAGACAGTGAATAAAAATATAGGCATTTTCTGAAAGAAAAAATATAGACGAAGAATAGAAATTTAAGGCTAAAATTATATTTAACATGAATTTATTGTTCGACAGGATACGCAAATAAGATATATTGTAATTTCCTTAATCCACGGAGTTTCAAAGAAATGCGTTCTTTTCATCAGAGGAAAGATATTAGCAAATGAATATTATAGCAAAGCAACAAGATTACATGAAAGCTAGTCATAATGAAAAAAAAACTTTTTTGTGCAAAGAATTCATAAAATGGGGGAAAATATTTTTTTAATAAAAGGATAAATAAAAATTCATGAATTAACAAGTGAAGCATGCATGGTCCACCGTGAGTGCACAGCGAACGAGGCATAAAAATATGACTACGTTCAGCATTTGCCCCCCCCCCCCGCCTCATTTAGCCAAAAGTGCCCAGGAGACGTCAAACCCTGGTGAAAATGAACAAACAGTGCAGTTTTAAACCTTAACATATGTAAATTTGAGTTCTGTACCATGCAAAAAAAAAAAGAAATGACTAAGTTTATCATTCCCTCCTCATTTAGCCCCAAAAATTTGAGTTCATCACCATGCAAAACTGCTAAATAGAAATACACAGAACATTTTGGACAAATATGGGAAAATAGTTCCAAAAATGGAGTGTTTTTATTAGCCCTAAAAGAGCCCCTGGGTCACACTCAAGAGTTATCGCGAAGTATAGACAAACAAAATTATATAGAAATCAGTTAGTTACAACTTTTCAGAAAGTTTTATAAAAATCAAAAGCATACATTTTTTAATACGCACAAAAATGTCAATTTTAGCCATATTAACCTGAAAGGCACCTCTATAGGGAAAGCGAAGTTTTCCAGGAAAATCCGTTCTGTTACTTTTTTACTCATATCATGTTTAATGTTTGTGCAAAATTTCAAAAAATTCCAAAGCGTAGATATTGAGAAAAGTACGGACAGACGAACGGACGAACGGACAAGGGTGAATTTACATGTTTACCCTCCTTTTGTCGGGGGACAAAATAACAGATGAAAAGATATGGAGATGTCAAGTATCCGCTTATATAGTTTGACTATTTCCTTCGGGAATTATACATGAACGTTTCTGTGTAGCTTACTTGCCGTAAATATATTTTCCTACAACTAATTTTATATAGATAGAAATGTTGGTTCGTCGGTCGTTCACGCTTATGTTTGAACTTGAATTTTCATCGATAAACTCACTGATTAGATGGACGTTTCTTAAGAACGCTGTTTTATTTTTTCTGTCCTCGTCTGTTCAAATAATTCATTAACAGATTTTTTTTTCACTCTTTTGTTCTTTCCTTTCGAATGCTTATGCATATTCTACATGGTCCTAAACAATGGTCCGTTGTCCAAATATTATCTTGCAATGGCTTCAGTGGCTTTTTGTTGCAATTATCACTGAGTCATAGCGTCATCGCTTAGATCAATATATTCTCTGCGTGACTTACGGACATGTATGCCAATTGCTCTATTAGTAAAACTAGAATGAGGAAGACCTGATGTTGCTCGGGATGGAGAACGCTGTCCACTTTCTCTATGCCCATATTATTTCCATCTTTTTTTTTTTCTTTTATGACTAATCCCCGTTTCGGTCGCTAATGTAGTCAGAAGAAAGATGCATTTTGGAAAAATCTCTGAATTAGATACTTTTTACTTGAGAGTCACCACTTATCAAGGAAAAGGCCACTCGGGGATAAAAGTCAATGAATGTATGGCGGTGGTGTAGTAACCACTAATGGTGTAAATTGGTCAGAATTTTATTATTTATGGGGACGGCTTAACAAGAACTTGTTTACATTGGATTTCAAGACTACCATGTTGTATTCGACCAGGAAGCAGGCTAGAGGAACAGTGTTCCACGGGCTGGCGGTTCTGGGAAAGAACCTTTGTTCATGGAATCTGCGTTTAGATTTAGGCACAGATAGAGAGTGGGGGAATCATATATAATGGATATAGCTAGTCAAGTATTTAGCAAGGAGGGACCATAGATTGGAGTTCAGTCGAGCACCTGTCACGAATATAACGATAGAGCAGAGACAAGCTGGCGACGTCTCTTTTATGGAAAAGAGGTTGGAGGGAAGAGAAAATGGCATCACCTACTAGTTGCTTATACATAAGGTTTAAGTTTTGTTAGGATCGGTTATAAGTATTTGAGGTCTTAAGAAAGTTCTTCCAGCATTTTTTTTTCAGAGAAAGCACATAGAGATTCGAAACATTGGAGTCACATGGCGATTTTAAAATACTTCATTGTCTTTCTTGAAGAAATTTATTCACACGATTTTAAATTGCATAAAAAGAAGTTTTAAGGAAAGTTCTGACATCACAGTTTCATTAGGTGAACACTTAGATTAATGATGACTTCAATTGTCTTTCCCGAAAAATATTTCATTTAAATGACTTTCTAGTTTTATGTATATTTTCTAACTTTTCTGGCCTATTCATATGATTATATATATATATATATATATATATATATATATATATATATATATATATATATATATATACCGAATTGCATGTTGTATCCACGTGTATTCCTTAGAAAGTATATATATGAATGGAAATGTATAAAAAAGAATACGAAAAGTATAAAAGCTTATAACTTTTCTTTATTCGTTTTCAATTGGTGACGTGCAGGAATACAAAATAATATTATGAAAAAAAAATTTTTTTTAACTTATATATATATATATATATATATATATATATATATATATATATATATATATATATATATATAGGAGCGACTAAAAGCTGCTGCTATGGTTTCAAATGATCTAAGCAAGCGGAGACTTGATTCTAAATATTTATCATGTTATATCTCCCCTCTTTTAGAAATAGGGTACGATTATGAATATCTCCAGTATCAAATAATCCTTATACACTGTGAAATTTGCTTTATGCATAAAAACCAAAGAGGGGAGATATAATATATGAGAAATATTTCGAATCAAGTTTCCCCTTGCTGTTACTTCAGATCATTTGAAAACACAGCAGCAAGTTTTAGTCTCTCCTCCGGTGGTTTGGGAGAAATATAAGATATTTTATAATTCATATGCAGAACTAGAAAATAAAATGACTATGATTGAAACATTTTATGGCTGTAAAAATTACTCAAATAGGCTTTGAATGATTGATGATCCCTTTAATGTGCGACCTTAAGGGTAAATGTCACAGAACACACTACACAATTCAACAAGCTTTCATTTGTTTAATTATGATCAATAGTCGCTGAGATTTTGAACTTATAAAATTTCCAAAAACTGTTGTGTATATATATATATATATATATATATATATATATTGTAGCTTAGTTTAGTTTCGTATATGCAAAACATGTATAATAGTTTATAATTTATCGCTGTTATTTTCATAAGTATGTATACACAAGTTAGAATTAATTAATTTACTAATTATTAAATAGAACATTTTTGTAGAATATTCATAAATTAATATAGATTGTTAATACGAATAGTTCGGTCTAATGACTTTGTTTGATAAAATTCAAAATTTAAGCATCTCAAATCACACTTCATTTCCTTTTAACAGTGCTATTTCTTCTGAGGAGTTAAGGGCATAATAGATTCACTGATTGATATAATAATTAAGTGATCGATTTTGCGCTACGAAACAGATACTGTCCAAGATTGTATAAGTCAACTGAATTAAAGGAATAAATTATAAGATTATCAACATCATGTATTTTGGAATATAGGTTTTGTCATTTATTTTCTCTCTCTCTCTCTCTCTCTCTCTCTCTCTCTCTCTATATATATATATATATATATATATATATATATATATATATATATATATATACATATATATATATAGTAATTTATAAAATATATATGGCGACTAAGCTACACTGAATATTCTGCGTTTCATCCACTGTAGGATTCGTCAGGCTTATGCTTGTAGTTATATATATATATATATATATATATATATATATATATATATATATATATATATATACTCGTAGTCAGATCGAATATTGAAATGCTCATAGCTTTGGTTCTATGGGACGAAACTACATGAAAATATGCACGCTTTTTGAAGATTATAATACTATTCTTTAGTTAAAATTTTATGACAATTGGTAAAAAAGAACCTATATTTTAAAACCAATAAATATAACCAAATTTACCTACATATACATGTATATATAGTGTCCTGGCAAGCCAGCTTTTGTTTACTGCTTTGAGGTGAATTTTGCTTAGGGGTTTTGCTTTGTTGTCTCCCCTGTTGCCTTGCCAAGCCACTAATACATATATATATATATATATATATATATATATATATATATATATATATATATATATATATATATATATATATAAAATGGACTCTGATTTATGAAAATAGGATAGGGTATGAAAAGGAAGGGTTGTAAAGAGATAGCTTCGAATTTGGGGGTATCAAAACCAATATGATTTCATCAAATATGAATAAAGTAAAAATAAAATAGATAAAAACCATAATTTATCATACCATACCTGCTCACACTGAAACACTTATCACAATATTCTGTGGATCTATATTAACAAACCTTGTTAAACTTTGTGACATATTTCCATTCTATGGAGGTCAGGTGCGAACGAACACTCCATAATTTTATTATACCATATTTCTTCAAACTGAAACATAATTATCAAAGTATACTTACGCAGATAGATATGAAACGTCTTTATTAAAGTCTGTGCCTATTTCCATTCCATGGAGGCCAGGCGCGAACTCAGACCCCACAATTTTATTATACTATCCCTATTTAAATTAAAACATACTTATCAAAGTATTCTTATGTACATCTATATCAAAAACACTTGTAAACGTATTTTTTTAATTTTTAAATTTTTATTTCCATACTTTGTGGACCAGGCGCGAACGCAGACCCCACAATTTTAATGAACCACCGTTCTGCCAGATCAAACATACCCATTCCTGTGTCTCGATACATCTTCTATCATTATATGTAATCAGTTTTTTAAAATAGTCAACCATATAGGAGCCTATTCGTGACCAGACACACACATTATATATATATATATATATATATATATATATATATATATATATATATATACAGAGAGAGAGAGAGAGAGAGAGAGAGAGCTGAGTGAGAGGGAGACAATTTTGCTACTTCTTGTGAATGTGTAAATTTTTCTATTTACTTGACTTATTCTATTCATATCTCATAATAAAAGGTCAGGAAGAAAAAAGGAGTCCAACAGACTGGTACCGCCCTCACTCTTCTAGACCTGAATCGAGGGATTTTTTATTTATAAATAAAAGCGAGAGAAACCCACGAGGTTAACTCTACGTTTAAAATAAAGTAGCATTTTAGTGTATTAACGGAAATAAAGAAAGAAAGAAAGAAAGGAACGATAATACACTATATACCTCAAATAAAGCTACGTGTGATCTATGTACAGTGACAGAATCTCCTAGAGTTCAATCACGTCCAAAGTTACGAGAAGAGACATTCTTTATGTTTACAAAAAGGAAACATTTTAAACGGAGGTGAATGCTCTCCAAGGTCTTCAAATAAAAGTTCAAATGAGCACAACTCTAAATGGTAAAGAAGTCAATACTAACATCACGGGTTTCTAAGCAAATGATCAGTTATTGAAGAATCGGGCGTGTTACTAATTTTTCTAGGTATGTGTTGTTAGACTCTGCTGTCCAATCTTAACGTCGTTCGACCCACAGTGTTTGCACTACAACTATATTTAAACTAATAAAGTACATTATTCTTATGTTAGATAGGTAGAACATCTTTCGGGGGGAGGGATTCCATTAACGGTTTCATAGAGAACACAACACGGACGTTGCAAGGAAAATAACATTTTTCTACTCTTGAGCTGATTTGCTGCCGAATTTCTCACTTATTGATCCTAACCTTGGTAAGCGAATAAAAATTGGAAATTTAACCACCGTATTAACTTTTATTTGAGAAAATTCATTTAATTTCCTTTCGATGACTGACCGTATCACCTGGAGAGGGTATCCATTGTTGGATAAAGTATCAGTGATTCTTTTCAATTCTTCGTCCAGTTTTGCAAAGAATCTTCCTAGCACTAAACGAGATTTTTGTGAAAAGAATTTATAAGAACTAACCCATCTGTGAAACACGTTTCTAGAGGATTGCTTTCCTGTTGACTTGTGAAATAAAACTTAAAAATAATAGAAATATTTTCTCTGGAATGAATAAAGAAAAATTATCGCCCTTTAAAAAAGAGGAGATCCGCCATGACAGTTTTTGCGCAGGTAAACATATGTGTTTCGCAACATATACTTTAATCATCACGCATCCAGCTATTTATCATTTATCTCTGTGAGTTGTTGAATAAATCTGTTAAAGATTATACTTCGTCATCTGCTCACTTTTGAGTTTGTAATAAACCGATAACATGTATCGTAGGAAATAAAGGAATTAAAACGGTTGTCTTGGAATCCAAATACCGATCGTAAACTGCCTTCATACGTAGTAGCATTTTCTTAAGAATATTTTTATTTCCATTTCTATCGTAATATTTTTCACAATTAAACTGACAATTGAACTGTATCATTACCATATATCCTCGAGTAGTCTTTAGCCTCGATAAGTGGTCATTTATTATGCAAAAATAGTTTTAAAAAACAATAGTGCCATTTGTTACTATAAAAATATGGTGTTTTTAATGAATCCTTGTAAGCTATATATGTTTAAAATATAAAAAGGCGTTGTTTACCTGGTAGCTGATGTTGTCATAGATATTTCGGTTTTTTATTCAGACTCCCCTCATATTAAAATAAAACAAAAATAAAACAAAAATAAAACAAAAATATACATAATGTACACACCCGTGACGGAAAAAAATATCGTATTCCAAAATTAATGTAAATAGATCAACTAGTTTTATTTTTATATAAGAAAATCAAATTTTATGTCTAACCGTGATTTTTGGTGAACGATATTTTCTTTCCGTCACGATTACGTATATCATATAGATTTTTCTTTCTTTTTACTTTTTTTTTTTTTAGAATAAGAAGAATTTTGGATAAGCACTAATATTTTGTTCGTATGAATTCCCAGCATTCAAATTATAGTTAATAAAAGTCAAATATGTGGAACAAAGATTTTCAAGGCATGCATACCTCCCCCAATTCTCATCAGATTGTCTTGTATTTTTTGTTCCTCTCAACTTCACCGTGTCTGATTTGGCCAAATTTGTAAGCGTCTGTACGAATTTCTCTTGATTGATGACGTCAAACATCAACAATGGCTGACTGTCGAACGGGCGATCATAAAAGTGATAGCAATTGCCGTGCGAAGAAAATAAGCGTTAAGATGTAATTGCCTCCCAACTGGAAATCCGCTCTCGAACTTATTTTAGAATATTGTTGTTTGTCATGGTAAACAGGTTTTCGCAGAGACCTATGCATACCATGCCCTCCCCCTCTCGCTCGGTTTTAAGAGATAATGGACACCTCTGTAAGGGTAGCTGCACGTGTAACTGTGAAGCAACCCATCTCCAACCGCACCTCTCTTGAATTAGCACTGTTTGATTCTAGTTGCAAGGAGCAATCTTAAACGCCTGGAAACAATTCCGAAATAATCAAAGAACACACTCTAGTACTGACCAACGTTATTATGCCATATATGCTCTGCATACTTACAGACGTATTAATCTAACCAATGTTTAGATATAAACTTTTCTAGTCATAGATAGTCCAAATAACCTACACTGCATATTGCGCTCTCGGCGTGTCTAATAATAATCCGTACAAACATTTTTACTTATATATATATAAAAGGCACTTTGCCTGCGTGTGTGAGAGAGTTCGTTTCCTATAGACTCCGAAACAGTTGAGCTAATTTTTATGAAATTTTTTGACAAATATGCTTCATGTGTCTGTGGGTGCTCTTGGATAGGTTTTGCATCGGAATGCCTCTGATAAGTATCGGAAATCGTTAATCGATAATCGAAAAATCAGATTAAAGAAGGAACAATCCCAAGTGCTCGTGAGTTTCATTTACGGTGTCGCAACTATAAAAAAAAGTTTTATCATCGCACAAGCAGAAAAAAACCCAGCGTATATAATCAACAGTAGGTTTTTGGAGGAGGGTTTTAATAAGACAGAGGCGTGTTCGAAATGTGGACCCGATCTTATCCCAGCTGTGCTATTAAAAAAGTGCTCAGTCGAAGTAGCTCCAGTTCTCTCCAAACTCTTCAACAAATGCCTTAATGAATCTTGCTTTCCGGGCTGTTAGAAAACTGCTTCTGTGGTACCAGTATTCAAGAATTCTGGCGAAAGAACTGACCCATTAAATTATCGCCCTATTAGCCTCCTCCCACTTTTTGCCAAAATATTTGAGACCTTAATTAACCATGCTCTAGTCCAGCACCTTACAGATGCTAAACTTCTGACCGACCAACAATATGGATTTAGACAAGCCCGTTCCACAGCAGACATCCTCACTGTAATCTCTGAACGCATATACCATTCACTGGACAAAGCGGGAGAGGGTAGAGCGGTAGCTCTAGATATATCTAAGGCTTTTGACAGGGTATGGCATGAGGGTCTCCTCAGGAAGATTAGATCATACGGTATCACTGGTAGAATACTTAACATAATTAAATCCTTCTTAGATAAGAGAAAAGTCCAGGTTGTCCTCGACGGTCGGACATCTAAACAATATGATATAAATGCGGGAGTGCCCCAGGGTTCTATCCTTGAACCTCTACTGTTCCTGATATTCATAAATGACCTCCCCGACAAAATTGCCTCTGAGATGGGTATATATGCTGATGACACCACGCTCTATAGCAGGCACGACAGGAAAACAAATGAACATATATCCAAAGTAATGGCAGAAACACTAGAGGATGACCTCCAATCAGTAGTGGAATGGGGACAAAAATGGATGGTCACGTTCAATGCCGCCAAGACTAAACTGGTTTCATTCAATAATTACAAGAAACCTTCTCTACCACCTATAGCAATGGCCAACGACTCTTTATCTGAGAGTACGTCTTTCAAGCTCCTTGGCCTAACATTCACAGGAAACATGAGTTGGAACAATTACATCGAGGACATTGCCAGGGCCGCTGCAAGGAAGGTGGGCTCTCTCTACCGTGCTAGAAAACTACTAGCACCCGAAAGTATCATGTACCTCTATAAGGCGACCATTCGCCCATGTATGGAGTATTGCTGTCATATTTGGGCTGGTGCATGGGCTACTAGTCTCTCGCTCCTTGACAGGGTTCAAAAGAGAGTCGCAAATCTGATAGGCCCGTAACTGGCATCTAAGCTTCAGCCTCTGTCCTATCGACGAAACGTTGCATCCCTCTGCCTGTTCTACAAGTATTTTAATGGTGAATGCTCTGATGAACTGCAAGCACTTGTGCCCCCACGACGTGAACACCCTCGACAGACCCGACAAGCTGCAAAATCCCACCCCCACACTGTAGAGATCCCTAGATGTAAAAGATCTTTCTACTCCGGTGGTTTCTTCCCCAGAACCGCTAGACTTTGGAATTCCATTCCAGGTCACTGCTTCCCCAACTGTACTGACATTCAGAAGTTCAAGTGCAACGTGAACCAACATCTTGCTGCCCAAATCCCTACCTAGGACCCCAGTAGTTGTTTCCCCTGATAGTAGCCCCCTACACCAAAGCGCCTTGTTTGGGGTGAAAATGTAATGAAAAAAAATTAAAAAATTAAACTACGATACTTGATTTTTGCATTTTAAACTTTAATTCAAGTCATTATATAAAATATTTTTATGAAATTAACAGTAGGTTCTCTACAGTGCAATGTAGACTACAATGTATTATGACTCTAGCCACTGAAGTGGGTCCCCAACTAGAACAAGCAATCAATCGATATGATAGAAAAAGGGCAATTTCATCGATTTCGATGACAAATAAATGTATGATGTGGAACATTCGTTGATCCTCATTTAATCCCGGGCAACGTCTGGTCTCCCTGTTAGTTTATTTATAAAAAACTAATTTTATTTTAGTTACAGATGGTCCAAATAATTTGTAATTTATATTCATCTCCTCTAGATTCTCACAATAACTAATGTTTTGTGAAAATCCAAATTTTCTGATTAAAGTTATGAAAATAACCAATCACTTTTGTTCACCTTTTTTTTTTAAATACAAGTCCAGTTTAGCAATACTTATTTTCTCGCCTTATTTCTAAATATTTTTCTAAGTTCGTTGTTTAGATCAATTATAAGAAAATGGTAAGCTTCACGATAACAGTGGTCCCACAATGACAAACACCAACGTTCGAGTCGTATCATTTGCTAAAATACGAGGGGCGTTTCAAAAATAAAGCCTGCTCGTTTTTATTCCGCCATAATGGATCAGAGGAGATTACAAATTGCATTGTTATAATAATAAGTGAATTTATTCATTCATGACCTGAAAGTTCATTTCTCTGTTACAGATATAGACGTGTGAAACTCTAAGAAAGCAACGCTATCATGGGCGTGCATCAGAAGCAAAGGTGCGTCAGTGAATTCCTTCATGCAAAAAACTCAACCGAACATTATTCACCAGCGGCTGTTAAACGTTTATGAAGCCGACGTAGTTCATTTCAGCACCGTCAGGAGATGAGTTCGTTGATTTCATAGTGGCGACACAGATGTGAGTGACAAAGCGCCCTCTGGACTTTTACGACTGGGGCATAATTCATCTCTGGAAAAGGTGCATTGAGAATGGTAGTGATTATGTACAAAAATAAATTCTAGAGCACAAAACGTCGCTCGTTTTAAAGGTATCTCTCCCGTCTTCGTGGCTCTTCAACGTTTCAGTCAATAGTTGAACAATAGGAAGTCTTGCTTTTGTACCGTCTCTCGTACGTATGTATCATATCAAACATAATCCAGCGACTGCAAATAATTTTGTACTGGTAGCATAATTAGACCGTTCTGTATCAAAACATGTAACTCTTCAACACACAAGCATCATTTTAAAGTAACACTTAGTCGAATGAAGAATTCTAAGAAAATCATGACAGCAAATATCAAAAGTATTGTAAGCATCAACAAGGCAATACTAATTGCTATTTTAACCAATAAATACCTATAGTAGATCAGAACTCAACACTGAATAAGTAATATAAATACTCAATACTTAATTGACATTTACAAGCACGTATCCATATATATAAACGATGCGACAATATCCATCCATAGCCCTTGAGGCTCTGGAGGAGCATAGGCCATCTACAACTTTGTAGATGCTTTTGTAGCGAGTTCTTTTTTACATGGTGAGGATGCTGGCCCCACGCCCAACCTTCCCAGAAGGTACATACAGCGCTTAGCCTTCCCAAATGGTCACCTATCTGGTACTGGCCAGGCTCAACGTTGTTTAACTTCGGTGATCTGGCAAGAACCGGTGTGTCAGCGTGATTGTGCCGGACGTGCGACAATATGGAATGTGTAAATATCTCTACTCTACCATCTGTAAAAAGTTGAATATCGAATGTATCACTAAGTCTTGAGAAAATGTACGAGAAAGAACCACTATGACTATGCACATCCTACAACTACGGACCTATAAAACGAGGCAGTTTAAGATTGCATAGTGATGTAGACATTATGAAGAAAGAAGCAACCTTAGTAGAAGTTAATGTCCCCAGTAGATGCTTGGTTAAACAGAGCTGAGAAGGAAAAGATAACGAAATACCAAGGTGTTATAAACGGCATGAAAATAAACTGGTATCAAAGAAATATCTCCATCATTCCAGTAATTATAGGAACAAAATACCCAGTGAACCAAGTGCAAGAGAGATACAAACAATTGTACTTAAAAGGACGATTAGAATTTTAAAAAGATCTCTCGGTTGGAAAGCATGAGCTAGCAGATGAATGTCCTCAACTAGAAAAAGATGGTAAGAAAATTGAAACAAATAAATCAATGTGTTTGTACATGGAATTATAGCATTTTATGTTTTCACATTTATTCTAACATCTTATTGTTTCTCTTTTCTTTGGCAACTTTGACAACGGAGTTATTTTAATTTCGAAAGTGAAGTTTGAGGGATGATTGATCGGTCTATGGGGTTAGAGTTCATTATAATTTCACTGTTAAGTGTACTGGTACGGAGACTGCATAGATTAATAGCATTCATCTGTTTCTCTAAAAGCGTGTTAAATGTATAGTCGAAGACTGAATTTAACGGCCATGATAAATGTTTATTTGTTACATTTCGGGTATTGTTTTTATTTTTTCGGTATTAATTGAGCTTAATTTGATTCTACAAATAAAATCTGCACTACTGCTCTACTGAAAGTCCCAGTTCCTGATAGGGAATCATTTCAATTTTTAATGGTTTGCAACATCATAGATGAAACTGGTTTATGAGGGTCGTTCCAAAATTGAAGCCGCCTATTTTTTATCTGAAAAAGTTAAAGAGCTACAAATACAAAAAAGGTACCATTAAAACGAGTGACCTTTTTTGTGCTCCAGGAATTATTTTCTACATTGTCATCACCATTCTCACATTAGCCAGAAATTCAATGATGCATCGCTACTTCTGAAGCACGTGCTTGACAGCAGGTGCTTTTTTTTTAATCTCACACCGTTAATATCTGCAACAGAGAAATGAAACTTTCAGGTCATGATTGAAACAGTTCAGTCATCATAACAATGAAAATTGTAATCCCATGTGATCTATCAGGTGGAATGAAAAAATAGGAGGCATTACTTTTGGAACATCCCTCGTAGTTAAGTTTCTTTTTTGCTTATAATTGTTCTGTATAATCTCTACTATTTTATAAGTCACTTTATGTGCGCGCGTGTGTGTGTGTGTGTGTGAGAGAGAGAGAGAGAGAGGGAGATAGAGTTCCTCGAAGGTACTGAAACGACTCAGCCTCTCTTTTACAAATTTCGCACAAAGGTAATTTATATATCTGGCAGTTCTTAGATATATTTTGTACACAAATTCATCCGACAAGCATCGAAAATCGAAAAAATTCCGATCTTAAAAATAGTCTATCTCTTATAGATAAAAAAAGAAGAATTTTTAGATTAGGAATAACTTTGCGATAAACCGGCCGGTGTAACGTAAAATATCCCCCTGTATAAATTATTTTTTTTATCTATAACAGAGGAGATACTGTGTTTAAGATGATCAAGTCCAAATAAACAAACACAGAAGTAATTTGATAAACGACATTATCATTATTATTTTTCATTTTTTTTATTTTATTTTATTTTAGCCAATAAACCCACCGAGCAAATTATTCCTCGTAATATATAGAGGATTATTTTATAATACGCAATCTGCATAAATTAATAATCATGTGTAAGAATATTGCACGACCGGGCAACGCCGGGCAACGCCGGGCAACGCCGGGCAACGCCGGGCAACGCCGGGCAAACAGCTAGTTGAATTAATAATTTGCTATCCGAGGACCCAATCAATATGCGTCACCTCTAAAGATAGACATATTATCTCAGTACACTTTTGTCTAGCATGGAAAATGAAAGGTAACTTTTTATGCAATACAACGTCCAGAAATTTATAGTGATTAGTTATTTCATTTCCATTCTACTAAAACTTTTTCTCAAAGTTATTTGCTGCTTTTATTGAAAAACAGTTGCTTTTATTGAAAAACAGTTGCAACATATATGATGTGCTTATGTATTGATCTTTTGCTTAATAATAAATCATTCCTCCATAGTTCGTGGATAATCTATTTCATAGTTGATCTATTTTGTAATTTTGTTTGGTTTGCTACTAAAAGGGTTACTGGCAGGATGCCAACTTGAACTGAACCAGTTTTTATAGCCCTTTGAAGTCGGATATTTTCTATAACGTTTTGGATAGAGAGTGGCAATCCATCCTTTAATGAGATTTTTGGAATACCTTTACTACGTCACTACATGTGGTATAATGTGCCTTTTCATATCAACAAAAATTGCAATCAGGTGCTTTTTTAACTACTTTTTATAAAGGTTTCCTAAAATCGTCAGTGTTGCTTCTTTATTCTTGAAAACTAATGAAAACTTTCCTCGTAATCTGTCCGAATCAGAGTAGCCTGTTTAAACACACACACACACACACACACACACACATATATATACACACACACACACACACACACACACATATATATATATAGCCTGTTTAAACACACTTACAACAGTAGCCTGTTTAAACACACACACACACACACACACACACATATATATATATATATATATATATATATATATATATATATATATATATATATATATATATATATATATATATATAATATATATATAGACTAAAGAAGCTTTAAGTAAAAAAAATGTAAAAATAAAAATAAAGTTTAAACTTCCGGAAAGAAATTAAATTTAACCTATGACAGACTTAGCACCTACATAATCTGACTACTAAAAATGTATAATTACAAAAGAGAATTCAATTATATAAGGATGAAAACAAAAAAAAATCCTTAACTAAAATTGTTAAATAGAAATAAACTTAGCACTTGCATAAGCCGATTTCGCAAAAGTCTTCAATTATAAATTCATTTCTTATCAGATGGTGCTGTGATTTGCGGCATATAAGATTGTTTTGTCTAATGATGCCGACACAGCAATTGCCTGGATGTCTCTATGTATATGCTCATAAGTACTTGATTTGGTGGGCACTTATTGCTGAAAAGTTGTTATATTTCGCCCGATAATCTGCCAGTATTTCTGTCTGCGTTAAAGTGGAGGTTATGTTTTCGATCGAGATTGTTTGTTTGTTTTTTTTTGTTTGTTTTTTTTTTGTTTGTTTTTTTGTTTTTTTTTTTGTTTTTTTTTACAGCCTAGCGACCATATCACATAACCAATTGTTACAAAACTTGGCCAAAATATTAGTCATGGCTTTACTTAAAACTGCTATAATTTTGTGAAATTTAGATCAAACGTCAAACACTAGGCTACGAGAAATGTGATTAATTAACACACTTCTAATAGTGATCACCATAGAAACTCACTACTTAATCGATATTTTAATCGATATTTCTAACATTTTTTTCGGATCATAACCTTGACCTTTGATCTTAACATTGAACATTTTAATCACAGACGGATTTTCGACTTCCGATCTAATGTCATTTTTACTAAAATGTCACCACTTATTAAGGTCTCAATGCAACTCGAGGACAGGTTAAATGAGTGTCAGGTTGATAACGGGATAAAACTGCGATGATTGGTAATAATGATGCTGACTGGACAGAGCTTAATTATTTAAAAAGGAGGCTGAACAAGAAGTTGTTTACATTTGACTTGAAAACGACCATATTGTACTCAGCTAGGAAACGGCTTCATGACATTGTGTTCCACAGATGAACAGTTGAAGAAAATAAACTTTGCTCGTGGAAATTTCGTTTGATTTTAGGCAGAGAGATAGAAGAGGAAACTATTGACAATTGTTATAATTAGATGAGATTGTGTTTTGAATATTTATAGATAGATTGAAGTTCAGTCGAGCACATTCCGTAAAAATTACGATATAGTAAAGAAAGAAAGGTAATGTTTCTTTTGTGACAAAGAAGTGGCAGGGGAAAGAAAAAGAAATCGTTCACCAGATTTCAAAGTCCGTTATATATACTATAAAAGAAAGGAAAGGGTGATCTAAGCAGTCCCTCCCAGATCTTATCAGAGTACTCCATTCTAGGATATATTTGATTCTTATGGGGGTGTTTCCCAACCACATGTGGTGGTCGAATTTTACATTAATAACGGTTAAAATAGGGCCAAAATAAGGGCAAACATAACTTCACCTGAACGGGTTTGGGGATTTATAATAATATTTAATAATAATATTATTTTGTGACGAGACCCATTGAATTAGTAGTTGGTTTGTTTAAACTTGCGAACCAGCTTTGACCCGAAGTCAATCCTTAAGGTTTGCTCAGCGTGATAAGCTTTCGATGGAAAGTTAATTATTATGCACATGTAATTTTTCCAAATTGTTCAATCAGGGTGAATTCAATTTCGATAATGCAGAGACTGATTGGCTAAATGGAATTTCAGACCTCGTCAACCCTTCTCCGCTCCCTAACTATAAAAAGGCATCCGAGAGCGAATTTTGGCAGTTGAACAGTCGAGTCGAGTCGAGTTGAATTGGAGGGTAGACAGAGTCTGAATTAGCTCCTCCACCCACTCTGAACGCTAACCACCCTCTCACTGACCACAGGCGAATATCAACAGAGAAAAATGAAACAAATCGTGCGCCGCAGATAGATTTTTTTCTGAGCGAACTGTTACATGCGATTGTAAATATTTGCGTTGTTAAAAAATGCATTTTTTTTCATTTACTTCCACTGTATAATAGCAAAGCATTGTAGTCAGGCATTTTATTTAATAATTAATCCTTGTAAAAGTAAGAACTGACGACTGGAGTTTATTTCAATCATTATCTGCGGGATTTGTGACTCAACCATCAAACAAAACCATCTACTTGAGTTAATTTCTTTCAGGAGACAGCAAGCGGAAAGGGATACCTACCCCAACGCCGGATACAGACTGCATCCCGCATCACGTCTATATCCCTGGTGACTTTGAGTTTGTTTCCTTTGTTTGTTTTTTCTTTCTTTCTTTTTTTGTATTTTTTTATTTTTGTTCTTTTACTTGCGGACCACTTGTGAAAAAAGGAATAACCAGAGTTACGCATCAAACCATGTCATCCTATAGGCGATTAAGGCCATGCTACTGAACTTTCTTGAGTGTTCCGAAATCGGAACCATTTAGAACTACACTTTCGTACTGGTAGACACTCCTTGGAGTCTTCATCGAGTACAGAAGTAAAGAATTGCTTCAGGAGTGAGATAGCTTCTAGAGCAGTATAAAGATTCAACCATTTTTTCAGCGACCGTGTAAACAGATTTGATGTAAGTCTACTATTTCAGGTTCAGAAGTGAAAGTTAGTCCTAGAAGCTTGACAAAGCAAAGGACTTCCCCAAGAAGAGAGCCAGTCATTTCAATTGGGGCCAAATTAGAGTCAGGGCGTTCTTTGATCATTTTAACATTTTAGCATGGTCAGATAAATTTATAGTTATTAACGTTTCCATGTCATAACTTCCAGATTATTTCATACAATATGGATAAGTAAAATAAAATAGATGAATTTCATTAAATCTGTTGCTAAGATAGCCGAAAATGGTGGCGTTATTTTACCGGCCTTGAAGGTATCTAACTGCCGACGCAATCATCTATCTATATAAGAGCCAGATACGTCCTAAAATAGAGTACTGTTGCTATATTTGGGCGGGAGCTGTTCAAAGCTCCTTATCCTACATTGAGAAATTTTAAAACTGGCTTTGAAACTTAGTAGGTGTTGCTTTTTTTCTTGCCTGCAACCTCTTTTCCGCAGAAGAGACGTTGCTAGCCTGTTTCTGCTCTATTGTTATTTTCATAAGTGCTCGTCTAAGCTTCAATCTATGGTCCTCCCTTGCCAAACTTTCACAAAAGTACTCGTTTAGTTACAATAACCATCAACAGTTTCCCCCACTCTCTATCCGTGCCTAAGTTTAATCCTTGAGTGGCTTCCGGGCCTTGATAAGTGGTGATCACTGTGTAAAAAAAAAACAAAAAAACGCAAATTCCATGAACAAAGGTTCTTTTTTGGAACTATACGTCTGTGGAACTCTGTTGTGCTGACCTGCTTTCGAACTGCCTACAATATGGGTGCCTTCAAGTTCAATGTAAACATTTTTTTGTTAAGCTGTCCCCCAAATAATCCATTTCTACCCCATTTCAACTACTATTTATACGTTGTTGTCTCATTGACAACCTTACATTCATTAACCGTTATCCTCGACTGGCTTTCGGGCCTTGATAACTAGTAACACCCGTGCAAAAGAAAAGGTTCATATTAATATGGGCTCATCCTTACGTTGTTTTTTCTTGTTTTCTAGTTTTTGTTCTGGTTGGTTCGTTTGATTCAACTTTTGAACTACACTTGTATATGATTGTGTTTTCGTATATAACTCGAATTTTTTTCTGGCTTCCATAAAGAGTCGTCATATTTCCCAATTCTTTTTCTATCGCGTACACATGACATATTTGTTAGAACGCAAGGTGGTTCCCATGTCATTTTGTAGAGCTCTTCTCGCTTTGCACCCGTCTTCAATATGAAGAGATCTTTTCCTCCACACTTTCCACGCACTTGTCGACCTTTTATTCATTTGTGCTCAATGACACCTTGCTTGTGCAATTCTGTTTCAATTTCTCCTTTTGTTGTCAGCTTCGTATAACATTTTTACAAGTAAGAAATTAATATAGTTTGCTTGAAGCATTGTTTACTGTGTATATAAGGAAATTTAAATTTCTGGAATGCAATATAATGCAGATTACAACATATATATATATATATATATATATATATATATATATATATATATATATATATATATATATATATATATATATGTATGTATATATAAGAGTTGAGACAATTAATCGGAATCGGAAAGTAAAAAAAGAAAACGAAACGTTTTGAGGCATACAATTAGAAAAAAAACGTGTGTCTATTTTCCGATGCCAAAAACGATTCTTTTTATTGATTTTTAAACTTTCAGTTAAACTAAAATTTATTGGTCACATCCATAAGAGTATTTTTACATTAGAAAGAATACATGCACATATAACATGAGTTTTGTGGTAATCGGACCCATCACCACAAATAACAACTCAATATTTATAAATTTAAAAGAAATCGGAGTTGGAATCGGTAATCGTATCGGAATCGGAAATTAAGAACAGAATTGACGATTGTATCGGAATCGATAAAAAAATATAGTGATCGTCCCATCACTAATATATATATATATATATATATATATATATATATATATATATATATATATATATATATATATATATATATTAGTGATGGGACAATCACTATATTTTTCACATATATTGTGTTTATACTTACGTTAGTATGGTCAAATGAGGAATTCGTATTGTATAATAATATTTCGGAAAATATACCTTTCGTCAGACATGGGTTTGACTTTCAAACGTGTATATTATGAATATTGTGTTTATAAGTCTTTAACTTCTCGCATATGTAACTCTTATATTTCTTATTGTTACACTTTTCTATTCTGTCACATATTTTCCATGTGTTTCTATTTACTTTTTTTTTTGTCATTGATTTTCCATGAGAATTTTCTGGTTTAAGTTATTTTTAAAGCGATTTTCGTTTTGAAACGATGGTTATCACTATGGTATCATCACAACAAAATACATACTATATTATCCTTACAGAAGAGCATGCCATAACAAAACAGAGACACAATTGAACAAAGAAAATTAAAACAAAGGAGGAGGTAATAATTAGGAAAAGCATAGCATTGCAACGAATGCTACACTATCCCCTTAATTGACCACGGAAATGTAGTACATTAGTCTGACATAGTAATTGAGCATTAAGATATAGTTCGTTTCGTTATCTCTGGTTAGACTTTTTTTTTACTTGGGAGTCACCACTTATGAAGGCCTAGAGGCCACTCGAGGATAAGGTTAATAAGTGTAAGGACATAGTGAAGTAACCACTAATTTTCCCTCTTTTTAAAATTCTCTTATGTTGTTCTAGCTGGGGATGGGGGATTCTACCGGATGCCAAACGTTCACCCACTATCTCATATGTTTTACCGAGAGATCTATTTTTACTTAGATTTTAACCATCCTTCTCTGTGCAATTGTGTGCATGTCTCCTGCGCTTGGTTCATCGGGTATATTTGTCAGGTAGTTTTAGAAATTCTTTTTCATGAATACGGCTGCTTCTATGATTACTGGAATGATGGAAATCTTCCCAAGATTCCAATTTCTTTTAACGTCGTAATTAGAATCTTGGGATTTCGTTATCTTCTTCCTATAAGCTCTGTTTAACCCGGCGTTCAGATTGTGCACTGATGTGAGAATGTATTTTCCATTAATTCCGATTTTTTATTACCGTTCTGGGGACTCCTCCATGCTCAAGATATGAATACTTTCAAACTGTATAAATTAACTGAGAGTTATGACTCGGTGCGATCGGTGTATTTTCGTAGATCGCCATTTTGGCGGTACTTACTACGAAGGTTGTGTATGCTGTTTTTGTTTCAATATATTTTACCTTTTCTAACTCATCTCCGTGTCCAGGTTTTACTAAGTGACCTTTCCAGAACACCGACATCTTGGCGACAAGAGATTTGAACTTTCAAAGGGAGCATCCATAACAGTTACATAATTGAGCTGATAGATATTGTCACACCAGTGTTTGCACAGTCTTCCACGCTTCCTCTTTCTTTCTATCATCCCTTCGAGGCACATTTTAGATAATCCAGTTTCAAACCTTTTGATATGGAGTGCTTTCAACAAGTTTCCAGACTTTTTTTTTTCGTATAGGCACTTTCATTTATAGTACACACATGAAATTCTAGTCCCCTTCGAAGTAATCTTCTCCATGGAAGTCCTTTTATGTGAGCATGTCAATGACCCTCGTCACAACCTCTTTCATCTCCTCAATTGTCTCATAATTACAACCTGTAAAATTTTCCTTGAATTAAGAAAATGAGCAAAAGTCACAGGAAGAAAAGCCTGGACTACAGGGAGGGGGAGGAACTGTCTTGATACCCATCTTGGTCAAATAGTCTAAGACAAGGATGAGGCACCTTTGGGGCAAACTTGGCGCAAATCTTCCACAACTTCAGTTCCTCCAGAATAATTGTGCGTATTATTTCCACATTGACATCAAACTGGGCACTTATTGTCTCTATAGACACACGACGGTCCTTACCCATGAAATTCTTTATTTAGCTAATTGTTGTGGAGACGCCCACTAATTAGCATACGTGGGTGAACAAGATATAGATAAAGGTATCAAGTCAGCAAGACCGGGGAGCTGTGTTCGAACGCCGGATAGGCAAGACGCATGTGCCGGTTGCTCCATGAAAGACTTTAACACGCCCTCTGCCGGACAATCTTCCAACTGCAGTACAACTGCACCTTTGTAAATATGTATTATTTTTTCGTCTTAATATATTTGTTTTACCTTTACTTTCTGCGTTCGTGTTGTTATTGATACAGACACAACACTAATCAACTCTGGTGTTCTGACTTCCTTACTCCTCCCAGACCTCTCATCATTCCTCACAGAAACCCTGCCTTCATTGAATCAAGGGCAGATTGCATTTTTGAAATTCACTAGCTGTAACAATCAGGCTTTAGTAGGGTGTATTCCAATTCCTACTGTAGCTGTTGTTTTGAACCTGAACTCATAAAAATTATTCTATCATCTCATAACATGTATAGCAATAACATACTGAATTTTCAAGAGTCTAATTTTAAATGCTATGTACAAAAAAGTCTGGAAACTTATTTAAGGCACCTCGTATGTCCATAGAATTTTAGTATCTTGCTCTTGATTACAAGTTGCAATGAAATTCTTTAATTGGGATGTGAGTCTACTGTCATCCATAAATCTTATTATATGATTTTGAAATTTGTCGATTCTCAGCAGCAATGAAGCTACCCCAATTTATGCACTCCGAGCCATAGAGTACAACTAGGAGTATGTGAATTAGTGTTGGGACGATTAATCGGAAATCGAAAACTAGAAACTTTGGCTTATCGAAATCGGTATCGGAATCATAAAAATTGATACATATTTTCCGATGCCAAAAACGATTCTTTCAATTTTTTTCTTTTGTTTGGTTTTGTTTAAAACTTAAGTTTCCATCCTAACGTCTTAATTATAAAATGATGAATATTTATTGATATTAAACTACCAATAAAACTTTTTTTAAAAGTGTATTTTTATATATTCTCATATTACATGGCTTACATGGTAGTTTGAAAAAACACAACAGAACAACAACAAGGTTATAAAATAATCGGTTCATATCGGAAGGGAGAATTTAGAACAGAATCGGTAATTGTTTTAGAATCGGGGAAAATATTATAATTGTCTCATCTCTAATGCAAACATTATACATTCTAGTTTAAATGTGATATGGTACTAGTCTTGAAGTCAGTAATGTTTTGTTTTCGGGCAGACAGATATGAACACTTCAGTGAGTAATAAATGCTGGTACTAATGACAATAATTCAAAAACAATGTTGGTTTAACGCTTAGAAATAATAATATACAATGACAATATAATGAAAGGGTTTTTTTCCGGTGATTACATAAGAATGGGATTTTTTCATTAAATTCTGTTAGAATATATATATAAAGATTGAATCAAACGATTCAAAAATGTCCATTTCGTATATTCTGATTCGGAAAAAGTATTTTCTGGGGTGGAATAAAATCGAATTACATTATATTGTTTTTAGCAACCTGCTCCAACAATACACAAGAAAAACTGACGAACCAGATTCAAATATTGATTTTGAAGAATAAAAGCTATTGATGACAAAGAAGCGCTAGAGTGACTACCTTTTATATATTATATTGATTCAGAAAAATAGCATTTTTAACTCAAACGACGTCCATAAACGAATAAAGTTCGTTTTTTAAGCTAGTGTTATGCAACAAAAATTATGTATAATGTCGTAAAAAGAGCTTTTTTTAAATCTATTAAACTGCTGTTACCAATAAAAATACAAAGCAACGAAATATTTATTGTCTACATTTTAAACTTGCGCTCTTTACATATAATTTCGATTTCTTTTGTATATTGATCCTATTGTACTTTATTTATCATACCTATCGATATCGATTAAATTTTACGCTTTTTCTGTATTGTTTAAAGTTTTTATTTTGTTTTCTTTTGTTGCGTTTTTCATTGTATACCCTATGCTTGGATGAACTTTATTTTGATAAAATTATGTAACAACTGTTTTTTGTTTGTGTGTGCATTTCCCGTGTCAATGTAACTTGGATAATTACGCATTGAATGAATATTTTTTGTTGATTGGAATTTTTAAAAAAAGACGTAATTGGTAAAAAACAAAAGGATATTTTAAATAATGCTATTAAAAAGATAACTTAATTTCAATCTTAAATCTATTACAATCTATTTAAGTTTCTTCCTAAATAAAGTAACTTATTTTAATTTGAAATTTGAATATAATATAAAGATTCTTGGGGAGATTTGTGGTATATATATATATTTATATATATATATATATATATATATATATATATATATATATATATATATATAAGGAACTTTATTCGTGTGTGTGAATTCGTTCTCTTTGGGTTCCGCAAGGGCTGGGCCGACTTAAAAGAAATTTCATATAAATGTACTTCATGTATCTGGCAGTGTTCGTGGATAGTTTTTTGTATCGGAATGTCTTCGATAAGTATTGATAATCGATAATCGATAAAAATCCGATTACAGAAGAAATTGGCGATTTTGACAAAAGTTAACACTATTATGCAGCTTAGCATCACAGGTGCATTTAAAAAGTTTCATTACTGTACAAAAGCCATTATCACAGCACAAGCAGAAAGTCCAGGCATATAAAATCAACATTAGGTTCTTTGTATATGACCGGAAAGTGCCCGAAATAAATGTTTTTGTTTAGAGCACCACTGAACCCTGATACTTTAATTTTGCATTGTAAACTTTAATTCAAGTCATTATATATCGAAACAATTTTATAAAATCAACAGTAGGTCCTCTACAGTGTAATGTAGAGGATAATCTTTTGTGGACTAAGGAGGCTTCCTCCTGGTGCACTGTGATGGTTTTCCTCAACTAAAGCAAAAAATTGATGGATTTGGTTGAAAAATGGGCGATTTCACCGATTTCGATGATGATAACAATATTGTAGTGTGAAACATTCGTTGATCATCATTCAATTCGGGACGACGTCGGATCTCCCTGCTATATTTCTACCATTATCACGCTATGATAATGGTAGAAATAACCCTAAATTCTCGCCCTAAAACTGAAGACCCTCAAAACAACGAGGTGTAACCAGACGTGCGCCCCCTCGACAGATCGCCGACTCCCAACGTCGTGTACCGTGGATTTTTCGTTCGACTCTTCCTCTTATGGCCGGATCGTCATTTTCTCGCTGGCGACTGTCGGTGGGAACACACTCGTGTTTTCACAAAAGTAGAATATAATAATTCGTGAAACTAAGAAAGGAAAAACACGAACGCCAATGTTCACATATAAATTGACTGTTGGACTTGTGAGTGTGTGTGTGTCTTCTTCCCATTCTAACGATGTTACGTTCGTCTCAATTTCACAGTCAATTCTAAAACTCCAACTGTTGTCGTTATCAACTCCCATCCGCCGTAAAGGGCATCTAGTTGTCAACTCTAAAATGTCCAACTTCCATCCGCCGCGACGGGCATCTAGATGTCAACTGACTGTCCCCTCTGTTGGTATCTCAGGTCGTTCACCCCATCCCGGCTACCGGAAGCTGCCCTTCCCTGTTTTATCTGTAGGTTTATATTGTTATTGTTTGCTACTTCCTATCTATTGTTGATCATAGGATATTTCCTATTTCTTTGTTTATTCTAAGCTATTTCCTCTTCCTTTGTCTATTCCCCCCTCTCAGCACTTAGTGGCTCAAATCCACCTCAGGGTCACTTTATAGTATCACAGAGGTATTACAAAAAGGATGACTGGGAAGCCATCAGGGAACTCATCAGAGATGCCCCATGGTAAAATATCTTTTCTCTTCCAGCAGAACAGTGTGCAAATGAGACAACTGAATGGTTCAAAACTGCAATTGAAGCACATGTTCCCGTACGGAAATTCTGTAGCAAGCCCCACTCTCCCCAATGGTTTACTTCTGCTTGTGCAGCTACCATTGCTCAAAGGCAGCATGCGTTCCACAGATTCGACCGACATAAGTTCAATTCAAACAAACAGAAGTATTTAGAAGCTAGAAATAATTGTAAGAGAGTAATAGCGATAGCTAAGACAAATTACTCTGAAGCCACAAAAAAACGCATCGAAGCACAGAAATTAGGAACCCGTAATTTTTGGAAAATCTACAACAGCGTAGTAAATAATGAGCAGTCAACGATTCCCCCACTAGCAAATAATCATGAGGTTGCTTGCACGGCAACTGACAAGGCTAATCTGCTTGCCAGTCGGTTTGCCTCAAACTCCACACTGGACCCGGCACACCACTCCCTTCTGACTTCCTCTGCGGACTAGACGATTTGAAAATAACCCCTTCTCATGGACATGGTATAATAAAAAACCTAGACACCTCAAAAGCATGTGGACCAGATCTCATCCCGGCGGTGCTATTAAAAAAATGCTCTGTCGCGGTTGCTCCAGTTCTCAAAACTTTACAATAAATGCCTAAACGAATCTTCCTTTCCCGACTGCTGGAAAACCGCTTCTGTGGTACCAGTCTTCAAGAATTCTGGTGAAAGAACTGACCCACTAAATTATCGCCCCATAAGCCTCCTCCCGATTTTCGCCAAAATATTTGAGTCCATAATTAACCAAGCTCTAGTCCAGCACCTAACAGCTGCTAAACTCCTGACTGACAAACAATATGGATTCAGGCAAGCCCGTTCAACAGCAGATATCTTAACTGTAGTCTTTGAACGTAAATACTGTTCACTGGACAAAACAGAAGAGGGTAGAGGGGTAGCCCTTGATATATCTAAGGCTTTTGACAGGGTATGGCACAATGGTCCGCTAAGGAAAATTAGATCATATGGTATCACTGGAAGAATACATAATGTAATTAAATCCTTCTTAAGTAAGAGAAAAATCCAGGTTGTCCTCGACGGTCGTACATCTAAACAATATGACATAAATGCGGAAGTACCTCAGGGGTCTATCCTTGGACCTTTATTATTCTTGATATTCATAAATGAGCTCCCTGATAAAATTGGTATATTTGCCGATGACACCACTCTCTATAACAGATATGAGAGGAAAACAAATGAACACATATCTTAGGAAATGGCGGAAACACTAAAGGGTGTCCTCCAATCTGTAGTGGAATGGGGACAAAAATGGATGGTCACATTCAATGCTGCCAAGACTCAGCTTGTTTCCTTCAATAACTACAAGAAACCTTCTCTGCCACCAATAGCAATGGCCAAGAACACATTGTCTGAAAGTACTTCTTTTAAACTCCTCGGCCTAACGTTTACAAGGAATATGAACTGGAATAGATACATTGAGAGCATTGCCAAGGCTGCTGCAAAGAAGGCGGGCTCTCTTTACCGTGCCAGTATCCTTTACCTCTATAAGGCAACTATTGATCCATGTATGGAGTACTGTTGTTATATTTGGGTTGTTTGTCTCTCACTCCTTGACTGGGTTCAAAAGAGGGTCGCCAACCTAATAGGTCCTGAACTGTCAGCTAGGCTTCAGCCTCTGTCCCATCGACGAGATGTTGCATCCCTCTGTCTGTTCTACAAATACTTTAATGATGAATGCTCTGACGAACTGCAAACACTTTCACCTTCTCGACGTAACTACCCCCGACAAACCCGACAAGCAACTAAGTCCCACCCCTTCATAGCAGAAATCCCTAGGTGCAAGAAAGCCTTTTACTCCAATAGTTTCTTCCCAAGAACTGCAAGTCTTTGGAACTCCCTTCCGGGATTCTGCTTTCCCAACTGTACTGATATGCAGAAGTTCAAGTGTAATGTGAAGAAACGTCTTTCTACTCATCTCCCTTTATAATGCCCCTGCTAATTAAGTCCCTGAGAGTAGCCCCTACTTCAAAGAGGCATTGTGCCTTGTTTGGGGTGAAAATTGAATACATATAATGTATATATATATATATATATATATATATATATATATATATATATATATATATATATATATATATATATATATATATCGTAGAAAAAATTACAGAATTACTGGATTCGGTATTGAATAACTTGAACAGAGGGGATATGCTGCAAAACAAATCAACCATCACAAACACGAAAACAACCACCACCATTACCATGGAAATATATTACACTCTCTCTCTCTCTCTCTCTCTCTCTCTCTCTCTCTCTCTCTCTCTCTCTCTCTCTCTCTGTCGCTTGCTTAATTATCATTTCGGAAAAGGCATAGATTCTGCTGATTTTGGTGGAGAGAAAAAACAGAAAGTAGTGAAATATCAGTTGGATATCTTCTGCACTCTAAATCCCTCATAAGGTTGAGATTATCTCCCTCTTTTTTGTCTTTACTGATTGCCCTGATAAATAATTTTTCCGCCAATTTCTCGTGCAATTTTTATTTATCATCTCAGAGAAGACCAGCTAATAAGTCGATTATAAATGCAAATGGATACCTAAGGTAAAAAGTATGGTAATATATATATACAAACATAAATTAGTTACATATGTGCAAAACATGTTTCAATCTGAGCCAAAATCAAGCTTCCTCAAGCAAGAATATATTTGCTTTGCGTTTTCTTTTTGTGAATTAAATGAAATGTAAGCGCAAAGACCATTCTGGTTTGAAGAAATCTGGCGTTTTACAACTTGAACTGATTTTGCTATTACCCAACTGCATCTTCACGTTTGAACATCAATTAGAATGTCATTTTGTTTGCATCTGTATATATTTGTGTATAATCTTTTGAAAATTACTTCGAACTCTGAAACTTTCAATTTTTACGCTAATCAGCAATGTTATATAAAATTTCTTTACCAACCTTTTCCCTGTGAAGATAATATAATAATTCACTTCATCCTCGTATTCGTTGTTTAATGAACAATAAATGTTCGTTTGGACAGGGTTTTAAGAAGAGTCTCTGATCTAATAGGTCCCACACTGTCGATGAACTCATTGGGCTTGTTTTCCTTTGACGTGCATACCTCCGACAAACTAGCACTCCTTAATTGTAGAGTGCCCAACATGCTGGGAAGCCTTCAACTTCCCTCTGAAAGCTAGATTTGGAATTCCCTTCCTGCTATTTTCTTCCCTGATTGTACTGACATGCAAAAGTTTAAATATAATGTTAACCAACATCTTGCTCAACTCCCCTAAACATGATCCCAAATAGTAGCCCCTTACGTCCAAGTGGCGATATGGGGTGAAACTTATATATATATATATATATATATATATATATATATATATATATATATATATATATATATATAAATGTGCGCATAAAGTGCGCTTGAATGCCAAATTACAACGCAATTTTACGAAAATCTACAAATATTTTACTTATTTGAAATTTGTAATTGAAATATATTTCGGAGTCCAATTCCATCCTCAATATTTCCTTTCTTTCTTTTTTCTTCTTCTTTCTTGCCAAGTAGTAAAGTTGGGAAAAAAAGTCAGTAGTAAAGATCCACGCCTTGTCTCTCAGCGGTTGTATTTTGAAATGTCGAAAACAGTTCTTTGGCTACGCGAGATTAACGTCAGGGGTGTGGCTTCCGTTATATATATATATATATATATATATATATATATATATATATATATATATATATATATATATATATATATATATATAATGGCGGCAAACTACTAATTTCACAGGCGTGAGAAAAGGGGAGGGGAGAATTCTGGACAGGTACGTATGTTACCAGAAAGGTGAATGGTCTTCAATATTACAACATGAGCTATATTTTTATGCCTTGTATTTAATTTTGTTGTTGTTTTAATACTAAATGTTGTAATATTGAAGACCAATCACTTTCCCAATAAACCAAAATTTAAGAGGGGTCTGTGTGACGTGCGTACTCATGTTGGAAAATCATAAATGGATCAATTAATTTAAAATAAAACTATCTGATCAATTTATGTGATTTTTAGTGTATGATATTTTCTTTCTGTCATGGATACGTTCATCGTGTAGAGTCTTCTTTATTTTTTTATGAAGAGAAAAGTTCTGGATAAATGTTAAACAAATGCCAAAAATTTCTGAAGAATAAAACCATTTGTGCTATATTTTTATGACTTGTATTTAATTTCGGTTTTTTAATACTATATATATATATATATATATATATATATATATATATATATATATATATATATAGGTCTGGTTTAATATCAGCGCTAAGCACAGCATACATATTTTTGTCAATTTTTACAATATGGTGGGCTAACTTTCTCGCGTTTTCGGCGGGAAAGTAGAGAAATTCGCCAAACGTACTAACGATTTCAACCCACATAAGTCGTCTTCAGGTATAGAGGTATAGTGAATGTTGAAACAATATATACGACGTTCCTTCAATAAGTTTTCAGACTTATGTTTCTGTTTTTATATTAGCCTGACGAATCCTAGCGTGGATGAAACGCTGAATATTCTGTGTAGCTTAATTGCCATATATATATTTATAACTTACTACCTAGCTCTACCTATCTATTGAGCACTGTTGAAGTAAATACTTAAAGTTTACGCAAAATATTATACTTTCGTATATTTATGTGAATAAATGAAGTAGTCATATATATATATATGTATACGTATATATATATTATATATACATATACAATATTATATATATATATATATATATATATATATATATATATATATATATATATATATAACAGCACAAACACGGATACTGTCATATTCTTATTACAATAGAAAACAATGTTCTCTTTTAATAAAGTTTTATTTGTTGATTTACAATGTATTTTTGTAAAGCTATTGTTCAAAATAGATTGTTATTTTTGTTCGAAATAGACAGAGATAAAGAGGGGAACAGAGAGACGTGAGGGAGAAAAGTGGGATGGAGAGTGGACATACTGTGGGTGACATGAATAATCTAAAGTAGACATGCATTATCCATCGTGTTTGCCGTTCTTATTTTACTTACGTTTTATCGTCTCCTAATCATGTGACATTTGCCTTGCGTTGATTTTGAATTACGGTTTTTTCGTTTTATGTATTTATTTATTTATTTGTTTATTGTTTGCTTTTTTTGTCAGGTGTCGTTCGCGTTCGGATTTTCTTCTCTACTTTTTCTTCTTCCTCATATATATCTATCTATATATATATGTATGCATTATGTATGTATGTATATATGTATATATATGTATATGTACATATATATGTACATATATATACATATGCATATATATATATATATATATATATATATATATATATAAAGAAAGAGAGAAAGAGAGAGAGATGTTGTTTGTTTTTGTTTTAGCGATATGTTTTGAATGAATTCAATTATTTACGAAAGTGCATTTTTATCTAAATGCGAGTTTGGAATAATTTTCCCTTTAATCAATTTGTTACCCTCACAGGGGGAGCGGTATATATATTATTTTATTTTATATTTATTATTTTATTTTTAAAATATAATTATTAGGGGAGCGGTATATATAGTATTTTATTTTATTTTTATTATTTTATTTTTAAAATATAATTATTATTTTATTTTTAAAATATAATTATCCACTTATATGCATAACTTCACCCAGAAATCTTAACAAATGAACTCCCTATCAACTCTCATAGAGAACAAAAGAAATTCGAAAGAATTGCTCCTAAATTTTATGGATTAAAAACCACTGTCCATCCCAAATACAACCCTTACCTCGAGGAGTTTGAGAATTCCATGTTAAATTTAGTCAAAAAAAAATTAAATTTAAGAAACAAAATCACCATTATAATCCGGTTACTCGAAAAATAAATAATGTTGCCGAAAAAGTTAAAAAGAATTAACATATATTCGTCCCTGCTAATAAGACAAAAATTATTATAAACTTGACTATCCTACATATAAAAAACTTGTATAAAGAACTGAATAAATCTTATAAAATAGTCCCTCCTAAGACTTTAGAGTCCATTAATTCTGAAGCTAAACTTTTACTGACTTCTATGAATATTCATAACTTCACTGAACTAATTTCTCCGGGTACTCCTAGATTCACTCTCAAGGATCATAAACCTAATTTCTATGACAACCACTCCATTAGATTGATCTGCCCATCTAACTCTGACTTAGAAGCTGTAAGCAAAAATATCTTAGATAGAATCATCCCTTCTATTAAAGAAACAGTAAATTTCCCTCTTTGGCTGAATTCAGATTCCGTAATTAATTGGTTTGTCTCCCTTAAAAATAAACACCTCCTTAACTTCATAACCTTTGACATCCAAAATTATTATCAATCAATTTCTCCGATCCTTTTAAATAAGGCTTTTATCTTTGCTAAAAGAAATTCTGACTTAACTAATTTAGAAATAAAATTAATTCTCCTAGCGAGCAAGTCCCTTATACAATTTAACAAGAAGCTTTGGACTAGAAAGGACACCTCTGATAAGTTTGATATCTCGATGGGTGCTTCTGACTCTGCAGAAGTTACCGATTTAGTGGGACTCTTCTTACTGAAAGAACTTAAATACCACTTTAAACATATCCAAGGGGGCCGTTATAGAGACGATGCCCTTTTTACTAAAACAGCTAGGCCTAGAGAGTACAACAAAACAATTAAAAAATTACATGACTTCTTTAATAACTTTGGCCTTTCTATAATTATCGAACCAAACAAAAAACTTCAAATTTTCTAGATGTTACACTTAATCTTAACACCGAAACTCATAGTCCCTATCATAAACCTAATCTTACGCTTTTATACGTCCATAAATCTTCTAACCACCCCAACTCAATTATAAAATCTATAGTACCATCCGTCTCTAGAATAATTTCTGCTCTTTCTGCTGATAAAGAAAACTTTTAATCAAAATGCTACTTTCTTCAATAATGCCTTATGGAACTCAGGACACAAGGAAAAGATTAAATACAACAATTTAACTAATACAAATCAGCAAATTAATATTAATACCATACCTCGAGCTTTTAATTAAGTACATACATATATCGGCGCTACTTCAACATTAATTAAGAAAAGAATATCAAACCACATTTCTTCTTTTAACAACCATAACTCTAATAATAACCAAGGAACTTCTCTAACCACTTTAATTAAAAAAAACTTAACTCTAACAATACTCCTTCTCAATCAAATGGACTATCATAAAAAGATTAAGTCTTATACTCCAGGCTCTAAGTCATGTCGCCTCTTCTAAAAACGAACTGATCTCTCCCTGTAAACATAAGTCCAAATTTAATTATGGCAATTTTGAAATTACATAGTCATTACCTTTACCTTTTATATAGATATATAAAAGTTTTTCTTTAACTTTATCGTTTTTTCTACATACTTCTTAATACTTTATAATTTAATCATCCTTTATTTTAATTCTTTATTTTTTCTTTGAATGGCCAGTTTTTTTATCTGCATTTTCTGCTTTATTCTTTAAACTTTCCTATCTATCTAATATATCAATCTACCCACACTTTCATATCTTGTATGTATATTTACTTATATTTTACTATATGCATTTACTTACTTTTTTTCTTGCTTTTTCCTGAATTTGCAGATACCGGCCATCCTCTCCCCTTAAATAATTTTTATTTTTTTATTTTATATTTTATTTTTTATTTATTATTTATTATTTATTTATTTATTTCTATTTATTTATTATTTATTTATTTATTTTCCATTTAGTGTCTTCTAACAATTCTTGCTGACATTTTTTAAGTGATGACCTGTCCATTTCAGTTGACCTATATTATTTTGCTCTATATATTTTTCGCGCCTTTAACATTTCCTGTCTGTGTCATTTTGACATTTGTTTCTCTATTTTATATTTAACTCTATCACCATTTAATTTTTTCCTCTTTTTCACTCCTGATCTTTCTTATTTATATTTATGTCTCGGCAGTAGAGTGAAAAGCATATCTTATTTTTCTTGTATTAATATTATTGGAATTTTTTCCTTTTTCCCCTTGTACACATTTTTGTGAATTATTCCATGGATTTCTGCCTTTGGATTAGTTTGGACCATCTTCCAATTACGGGATTTCCTTGGATTTTACTTGTGCAAATAGAAATTCAATTAACTTTCTTGAAGTTATATATTTGGATTTTACCGTCATTGGATTATTTATCTACCACCAGATTATCCATTCACGTGTAATCACCTTTTTCTTCACCATATTCCCTCTGCTTCACTTTTTTGTTATCAAGTAAGATCTTTGACTTATTGTTGTTTCATCAAATACTTTTGCATGCAAGATCCGATCCCGCATTTTGCTAATTCCTACTCTCTGATGAGAAGGAAAGTATTTCTTCGAAACTCCGCGGATTAAGGACTATCCACTTATCTAGTGTTTCCTTTTAAGATTAAATATGTTTTTAACTCATTTAAAAGTATTTTAACATGTTTTATTAACTGTTTGCTTGTATATATAGATATGTGTGTGTGTGTGTGTGTGTGTGTGTGTGTGTGTGTGTGTGTGTGTGTATACGCACACACACACAAATTAGCACTGTTATATATGCTGCGGGCGGACTACTTTTCTTTGTTTCAAAAATCTTTTTTTTTTTTTCAGTGTTGTCCCATAAAGAGATATACTTAAATATTTGAAGAAATGTGAGGGGGGGGGGTTGTGATACACTGCATATACTTTTTATTAGTTTTTCATAAACACTAATATGTCGCTACATATTCATGAGCATGTTTCGATCTAATAGTTACAAGTAACTTTTCAGTCGATATCGCTTACACAAATATTTAGTCCGTAATTAAAATGATTCAGGGATTCACAATCACACAAAAAAGATTATTAGATCACATCACGTGTCATTAAGAATCAGACTATATATATATATATATATATATATATATATATATATATATATATATATATATATATATATATATATAGATGATACCGATGAAGACTGAAGGATCGGTCGAAAATTATGTACTTGTAAAAAAAGTTTTTTTAATTTTTTTTCATTACATTATTTTGTATTCCTGCGCGTCACCAATTGAAAACGAATAAAGAAAAGTTATAAGCTTTTGTACTTTTCGTATTCCTTTTTATACATTTCCATTCATATATATATATATATATATATATATATATATATATATATATATATATATATATATATACTAGCAGGCAGTCGGACGTTACCCGCTCGTAACATAAACTTAAATATTATATTTTAATTCATGTAGATTTCTTAATGATAAGTATTACAGAGATAATTCTCTATTTATTATTGATTAGTATATTCTAATCAGTATATAGTAGTAGCCTCCTCGCATCGCTCAGTCATAAAATACGCTTAAATATAATATTTTTAATCCATGCAGATTTCGCACTTATTATTATAGAGTCAATTGTCTATCGATTATTATATCCTACCCAAATGATTTCAAAAGTAATTAAAAAAATCTTACTTGAATGCCATCAGCTAGAATCGAAATAAAACATATTGCTCTCCCGCCTTATTTAATATTTTCGTAGCCACGTCTGTACGAATGTAATGAAATCAAAACTCACATTTTAATCTACAAATGTATATTTGCGTATGCGTACAAGAGCACTAAGTTGATTTACACTTGCCATGTTCCAATTGTTTCAATGTTGACCCTTTAGCAACTATTTTTCTGGCTAAATACCGAATCGATTTTTTCACGAGTTTAAATCCTCTTTATATCAAGGAATTTGGTGGAGACCGTTCCTCACACAGGCAGACAGTTCAAGTCACATATATGTGTGTAGATTAGTAGTAGTAGTAGTAGTATTAGTAGTAGTAGTAGTAGTAGTAGTAGTAGTAGTAGACGTTTTATCATGTTAAAAACGGGCAAAACTGATAGAATAAGTGTTTTATGCAAATTTGATGATTGAATATGGTTAATTTGTGATCATATTTTGCATTAAACATTAGTACGTATTAATCGCTTACTGTACATCGTAGTGATACCATAATACTTAGTTTGTTGCATTTCTAAGAACAAAGGTTCATGCAAAATATTAGCCAAATCGGTCAGTACTTTCCAAGAAAAAGTTAACTGAACAAACAGACAAACAGGTAGAGAAATAGACAATCAAGCTAAGAAATATATATATATATATATATATATATATATATATATATATATGTGTGTGTGTGTATATATATATATATATATATATATATATATATATATAAAGCTGAACGTCTATGTGTGTATATATATATATATGAAAAGCCTTCTACTCTAATAATTTCTTAACTGAAACTGCTATAATTTGGAATTTCCTACCCGTTTCTTGCATCTCTGGCTTTACTAACTGCAGAAGTTTAAATGTAATGTGAACAGACATCTCTCTAATCTGTTTACATATTCCATGTAGATATGATCCCAAACAGTAGCCTCTTATGTCCAAGTGGTATTATGTCTCGTTTGGGGTGAACAAGAATATATATATATATATATATATATATATATATATATATATATATATATAGAGAGAGAGAGAGAGAGAGAGAGAGAGAGAGCTAGATAGATAGATAGATAGATAGATAGATAGATAGATAGATAGAGAGTATAAAGTGGAAATAAATTATGTAGACAAAGTTTGTATTGCTTCTTTATTTGTTTATTTCTTTTTAATTTTTTATTTTATTTTATTATTTTTTTGTGGAGGGGGCTCAGGATATTCGCGCATTAACACTGTGGGAGATTAGTTCGTGTTCCTTATACGTTTGTTTATTTGGTTCTCTATATGTGTGATTACATATCCGCGTTATAATTCTTTACTTTATCGCTCTTTATCCAAAATCCTTTATTCACCAACCCATTCGCCAAACCCCAAATGACTTTGTCCCTCCTCGATGTCATTTATTATTTCCCCGTTGCTCCATTCATTCGGTTTTACCTTCGTCTTACGTACGGTTATCACCTAAAACTGTCCAATCCTTATCTGTTACTTCTGTCTAGCCTTTTCCGTTAATAAAAAGGAAACATTCGACCCTGTCCAACTACCCCACCGTGTCTCAAACCCCGCGCCCGACCCAGACGTCCACCTGAGTAAAATTTATGTCACCTGACGCTTCTCCAATGGAAGGGGGGGGTGAAGATATATTGGTTAAGCTTGGTTTGTCTGTTTTTTTTTTTTGTCTTTTTTTTAATTATTATTTTACGGCAAATCAAGCCATTGTGGGTTATCTAATGTCGAAACACAATCCCTACAGTAAACGTCCGCTTATTTTGTTTTGTTTTTGTGTACTTTTTCTTGTTTTTTTTTTTGTTGTTATTTTATAGAAATCGCTCTAGACAAGACATGAAGGCACTTTATGTTAGGACCTAAAAATATCACACCAAGGAAACCTGGAAGGGAAACGAATAGACTGCAGACATTGTGCACACAAAGGGCTCAGTATTTGGTTCTCTTTCGATATATATATATATATATATATATATATATATATATATATATATATATATATATATATATATATATATATATATATATATATATATATAAACAAAAACCAAGACCTCAAAGAATAGGTTGATAGCAACAAACAGTGTAGTTCATTGTTAGCTACAATTGTTTCAAGACTATTCGGGTAAATCCAAACATTATGTCGTTTGAAAATTTTCACAAGAACAGCTTTTCTTCAGACTTATGTAATAAAAAACACTTTAACAATAAAACATTATGGAAAAGAAAACAAGCGAAAATATTTTACCTCTATCGCATCTATGCAAAGTAATTTTATATATTTACCTATTTTCGTATCTCCATTAAAATATATATATATATATATATATATATATATATATATATATATATATATATAGAGAGAGAGAGAGAGAGAGAGAGAGAGAGAGAGAGAGAGTGAGGGGGAGAGAGTAAAATGATTCATAATTTATAATTAAAAATCGGTCTCAAAAGGAAGAACAAGCAAAATCAATAAATTGTAAGATCGTTTCGGAAACGATGTTTTTATTGAGACAGACAATACGTCTTGAACAATAATTTTATCATTTGATTTCATAAAACAAAGTCTCCTTATCAGCAAAAAGAGTGGATGGGGGTTTAAAGACACCAAAAATAATACTACATTTTTTAAGTAAGGCAGATATATCTGGAAAATATTTTTAAATATAAAGAAAAACACTTACTTATTTTCATGCTGATAAACAAAGTAAAATAAAATAAAATAAAAATAAAATCGGGTGGAAAAGTAAGGTTAAGAGGGGATATCTTTAATATTTCTAATAAAAATATATATATACATTTTATTTTTAAGCCTGTAAGTATCTTAGTCAATCCATTCAATGTAGTTTATGAATGGTTGAAATGGTGATATACACAAACTTCAAAGGAAACGCTAATAAAAGTAATATTACTAGTTTAATATCGTTGGAAACGCTATATTTGAATTTAAATTAATTATAATTCATTTATAAAGGGTGATAACTGCCATTTTTGAAAAATGATACTCAAATAGAAAGATAAAGAAACTTTTATTGTTCAAAGGGAGGTAACCACTAATTACTTATAAAATTAGTCATTTTTTGTATAATGTTTTAAACATAGTAATATTAATAAAATCAATAATAATAATAATAATAATAATAATAATAATAATAATAATAATAATAATGCCATTAATCTTTTTGGTAGTAATTAAATAATAATAATATTTATAATAGTAACTATAATAGTTATAGAACTAATATTAAAAAAAAATAATAGCATATGAATTCAAAATGAAATAGATAATAAAATAAAATAGAAAATAATGGTAAAATATCAAGTAAAATAATAATAATAATAATAATAGTAGTAGTAGTAGTAGTAGTAGTAGTAGTAGTAGTAGTAGTAGTAGTAGTAGTAAATCCATAATAATAATAGTTATTAAGTTATGAATTATAAATGTTTAAAATAGATTAGTATTAAGAAAATTTTATGATTTATGGTGGCTTAAATTTGTCGAATCTAAACCAACGTTTATGAATGCATCCCGTAAGAATTTCTTCTTTTAAGTTTAGAATTTGTCCACCGGCATATATGCTTTATAAGATCCTATTATTTCCCATTTTAAATTGAAGGGAATACTTCTATCATTAAGTCGCCAAATATGTTCAGATAAAGAAGTCTGGTTTTTCAAGGAAAGATTTTTGAAAGAGTGCTTATGCGTGGAGATCCTGATGTGGACCCGAACGAAGTAAATTGCATTTTGTTTGATATATTTGTTGTCAGCTAGATTAAGAGTGGTATTGGTATGTAATACATTTGGTTGTATTTGATTGGTAGATTGGTTAATGGAGGTGCTGTTATTGGTTAACTGTGTGGTGGAGTTAGTCTGTGAGAAGGGATTTATATGGTTGCTATTAACATAATTTATATTTGGGGTTTGTGACACTGTACAGCTATAAATCACATTTTTTACTTTGCAGGTACCTTGTAAAGAACATTTTTTTTCTACAGTTACAGCCTGCTATAGTTTCCATATTTGCATTTTGTATCTTAATAATGTTTTTTATTGTTGGAACTAATTATTTTTTATGTAGGTTTGGCATAGTTGAGTAAGACACTTTGATAGTTTTCTTGTTAAATTTTTATTCTATCTATGAGGGGCTTTAAAGTTTTTTCTAATATTTTAAAGAATTCCCTGGTTAAGTTTGTCTTAAGATTTTTAGAATATGGAGGGTTAAACCATAGAATTTCTTTATGTCTGTTTTTACGCTTACAAATTTTGCTTTGTGGTTTCTTTGTGTTAGTGGCTAATGCTTGTGGTTTAATTTGGTTTTGTATTATAGCGAGATTATTTTTTGCCATTCGTATGTAGGATGACATGGCCATATTATAGGTTATTATGTTTTTAGTGGGTTTATCATAATTATTTTTGTTTTCTATGTAGTTTGTGTTTTTATCATTTTTATTTAGGTATATAATTTGTGATTTGTAACCTGAGTTTTTAAGGGACATATTGTAATATTTTTTGTTTTTGTTAAATATAGATTTGTTAGAAGATAGTTTAGAAATCCTTAAAGAGACATTGGAGACTATTGATTTCAGTATTGACTTAGGGTGTTTTGATTCATTATGGACATATAGTACATATTGGTTTGGTTTATGATAGGGTTCAAAAGTAGAGTTTTCAAGATTTAAGGTTACGTCTAAGAAATTAACTATTTTTATTAGGGTCGATTTTTATAGTAAGTCCATAATTTTTAAAGAATTTATGTAAGGATTTAATTGCTTTTTCGTAATTTTTATTTGTGGAGTTTGTTACGAAAAGGGCATCATCTCTGTATAGGCCCCCTCCAATTTGAATTGTTCGTAAAGTATATTATGAAATTCACCTAAGAGGAAAAGGCCAATCAGATCAATGATCTGAGCTGAGTCAGTCGAACCCATTAAAACGCTGAAATGGTCAGGGGTCTTGTTTTTGGTCTAATAAAATAAACTCCGCTCGTTAGACTGTTGTTCTAATTTCCTTTATATCTATATTTTTATAAAGTAATAGGGTTCGTGTGTTTCTGTCTGTGTGTACAGCTCTCCACCATCAACGAAATATAAAGGAGGTAAGAGGGTAGATCTCTCCTGGTAGAGAAACATTAGAACCCATTTTAGGATGTTTCTGTTATAGGAGACATAAGAATCTTTGCCTAATTTCTTTATATACTATTCTACAAACCACCCCCATATCGAATGACTTATGCTCATTTGCATATCACATTATATTAAATCTCTTTAACTAATTACCTCGACCTTATTACATATTGGAAATATTCTAATCATTTCAACTGTACTATTTACAAAATCTATTTAACATTTAATCTATCTTCTATCTTCTATCTATCTATATCTATATCTATCTTCTATATATCTATAAAAACAGAGATGTGTGTGTGCCACAGACGATTTCTGATTGGTTAATCCAATAATCACATCTCCTAAAAAACAATCGTTTCTACGCTCTTACCTTTACCATAAAATATTATGGCTTTATTTATTGTCCATCTTGGAAGGGTTTAATTTTTTAATAACTTGTTATTTACAAATTTAAAAAAATACGAAACTATTATACGAAACTAAACTACACGAAATACGCGCACACACGCACACACACACGTTCACTACCGTCACGTTGTTATGGCAACCAAACCCGCTGACTTCTTTTTCTCATTTCACTCGTGGTCTTAAATTCATTTCGGGTTTGTATTACTGTACACATAGATTCGAATAAGTTGCAAAAAAACAAATATATAACAAATAAATGTTATCAAAAGCAAATTTTTCGTGTTTTTATTCAATTTAACATGTTTATTCAGCTCGAAAAGCATACAGTGTTTACCGATGTATTGGAAAATTCAAGATGGCGGCCGATTCTCTCTTTAACACGGTAAGTTTGGAAAAAGGTGTAATAAATAAAAAACCGGTTAAAATACTGTTAAAAACTCGCTCAATATATGTTACCGTGACATAGGTTGACATATATTCGGCGGGTTTTTAATAGTATTTTGTATAGTTTTTTATTTATAACACCTTTTCCCAAACTTACGGTGTTAAAGAATGTGTGAGACGCCATCTTGAATTTTCCAACACATCGGTAAACACTGTATTCTTTTCGAGCTGAATAAACATGTTAAATTGAATAAAAACACGAAAAATATATCCAGTTTTTATCGGTTTTTTACCTTCTCTGCAGAAGTACAAAAAAAAAAAAAAAAAAAAAAAAAAAAACGGAAGGTACTTTTACAGAATGTTAAACTAACCCTAACCGATGTTATATGTTTAGTTTAGGAAAAGTCAGAAGAAATAAAAATCATTATTGCATGAAATATACGTATTTAGTTGAAGTATTGTTTATGTCAATTCTTTCGAAGAAATTTAGCAAGAATACCTGTAAACCAGGAAATCGGTAAAATGTCATCATGGATGAATACTTGTCTATTATAATTTCTACCCTTGACAAAAACTTAGCCATAACAAAAGAGATTTATTGTTCGGATTGTTTTTGAGATTGATTTCTAAAAAGATATTTTATAAATAAAATCGACTTTAAAATTAAAGACTTAAATTACAATAATTGAATTTAAACATTCTTATTTCAATATTTGGCACATAACACCTGCAAAAATGATCACAATGTCAGGATTTCATTTTATTTCAGAATCGATGGCAAATACTAATATTTAACATTAGTTTATCATTTAAGCCGATAAAAAGCCCTTTTTTTTTCCGAGTCATAAAAGGATTTGGAGTTTCCTAATCAACCTTTCGGGTGCAGTTGCACGCTCTCAAAATAACTAAAGTGTTGGCTTTAAAAAAATTGGTTCATTAAAACTAAACAGGTTTAGTTTTAATAAAAAAAGAAAAATTAAAAAAAAATCGCTTTGGTAATTAGATATGTCGTATGGTTATCCCTAATCGCTGAATAAAACCGCTAACGAGTTGAATGATTACGACATAAAATTAAACTCGGGTTCCTGAAACGGAAACTTCGTTTGTTTTTGTTTTTTTCTTATATTTACATTGTTATTTTGTTTTCATTTTCAATCATTCGAACAGTTTTCTTTTTCAAGTAATCCAAGTTACAAAATTCCCACTGTTTACTATGCTAAAATCACAATGACTAATGTATACCTATTAACCCTTATCCTTGAGTGGCCTCTGGGCCTTGATAAGTGGTGACACCCATGTAAAAAAAAAAAAAATCACTCGAACAGTTTTCTTTTTATAATGTACAGTTTTAAAAGTTTAAAAACGATATAGTTTTTACTTCAGGAAAATTAATGGGTCAGTTTTTACGATGTGCCCTGTTAAAATACTGTTAAAAACTCGCTCAATATATGTTACCGTGACATAGGTTGACATATATTCGGCGGGTTTTTAATAGTATTTTGTATAGTTTTTTATTTATAACACCTTTTCCCAAACTTACGGTGTTAAAGAGGGTGTGAGACGCCATCTTGAATTTTCCAACACATCGGTAAACACTATGTTTTTCGAGCTGAATAAATATATTACATTGAATAAAAACACAAAAAAGATATCCAGTTAGGTAGAAAAGTAACTTATCTTGCCTTTGATAACATTTATTTATATATTTGTTTTTGACTATTTTTTCGAATCTATGTGTACAGTAATCTTGCCAGGATGCGGAGGAAAATGAATAAAGGGGGAGGGGAATAAAATAAAAACATTTTGGAAACAGAGTAAGTTTGAAAGAATTGCTTTGCACAGAAAGAAATTAATGAAAAAATAAAATTAAATTTCTTTTCTTTCTTGATTTTTTTTATAGTTTTTTATGAAAAAGGAAGTCAAAATTAATACTATAAAAAACAATTTTTATTAAGAGCGAACCTCAGTCGTCAGGTCTGTAAAAAAAAGACGTGGAATAATAAATGTTTTCTAATACAAATTGTTTTTACTTATGTGTTCATTTGTCTCTTTGAAGTTCGTTTGTTTAATATATCGGTTTGCAATATAATTTTGTCATTCTGTCAGACTCAAATTTTAAATCTATATATCTATAAAAGTGAAAGTGTGTGTGTGTGTGTGTGTGTGTGTGTGTGTGTGTGTGTGTGTGTGTACATTTCCCTACGAAATAACTCTGTCAATTTTTAGTCTACAGACTCGAAATTTGATATACAGGGTACTGAGATTTGGAAAAATCTATGTGATCGGTTTTTAGCCAGAAATTTGGCGATTAAGGGGTCAAAGTTCAACGATTTGAGCTTTGAGAACTCTACCAAACTTCTCCGACAATTTTGGGTCTACACACTTTAAATTTTAGATATAGCTTCCGTGGACATGGATCTAACTTAATAACTTGATTTGAGCCCAAAACAATAAATTTTCAGGGGTCATAATAGGGGTCAAAGTTTAAAAAATTACCCCCTTTTTTTTTGCTCAGCATACACCTCCAAACACCCGGGCAACGCCGGGCACCCATGCTAGTATATATATATATATATATATATATATATATATATATATATATATATTATTCAATTTGTGTAAACAAAGTTGTCATAAGTCGCTACAATAAATCTATTGTTTCAGTCTTAAAAGACACCGTCATGCAGCAACATACATCTGTTCTTACTCGAGATCATTTAATGAAAATGAAAACCGGGTATAAATAGATAAAAACAGAAAGAAAAGAAAAAAAAGAAAAGGAAGAATAAAAAATGTACAAATCTACTCCATGAAGCTTCTTTATACAATGGGGCTAAAAAAAAATGAAAATACCACATCGAGGTAAAAACTAATCAACAGTAAGTGTTATATAAATAGATTCCGACCTAGAAAACAGTCATTTTCCCCCTTTGTCAGAAACATCGCTCAGTGACTAAAGTATAAAATAATTGAAGCGATAATTACGAGGTTGACGAAAGTAAAACCAAAGTCTATTTTCTAGTCTCCACAAGAATATCAACCGACTTCTTACACTAGTGGGGGGGGTCCTTTTCTCTTTCATACAACACCTTATTCTCACTAAAAAGAGGTTACTAGTCTTTCTCTACTCTATCGTTATTTTCATAGAAGGTACTCCAATTTTTAGCTCCTTCCCTGTAAAACATCCACAATAAAACCTTGTCTGGCTACGACAACTTGAGATAACCGTATTTTCTTCCTCAGTGTACTAAAACTAAACGACACTTTCAGGAGCATAGTTTCTTCCCAAGAACTCCACTTCTTTCGCATGCAATACTGCGGAGCTTCTTCCCAGCTAACTACAACATAGTTGTTTTCGAGTCTAATGTTAACAAATTATTGATTAGTTGTCCTGTTAAATAATCAAACTCTGCTCAGTCTCAAGTATCGTTGCCAAAGGTTGTAGAAAACTGATCTTGGGTTTTCTTTCGGCAGCCGCGTAACTTTTGCTTCCCTTATTGTATCCTTTGGTCCTCATATTGTCCTTTAGTCCATATATGCCATATATGCTTCTGATAAAGAGGGAAGAATGGTTGTTTTCTAGGTCAGAATCAATCTCGGGCTAACATTTATCGTTTGCAAGTTTGTTTTTTTTTGTTGTTTTTTTTTACCTTGAAGCACTATTTTTTTAACTCCTTTTATGCCTTGTCTGGAGTGATTTTCATTAAAAAAAAAATGAATCTTTACGGAGTCGTATCAGCCTACACATTACACACGCGTTAACTCTTAGCTTCATCTGGCCTCTGTGTTACTCGTTAGTACATAAAAAACACAGTGCATATTGGAAACAATGGAAACAAACAATGGATCGGTTTGTGTTATATGTACTTGCGCCATTCAATTTAATTTATTTGGTAAAAGAAAAGAAAACAATCGTGGGTAAAAATGTTCACATAAAAAGATGTACAGTATCGAAGCACCTGCCGAAATTCACTTTGAATTTCTGCGTTGTAGGTGCATTTATTACTTCACTTAGAAGTCTATTCCAATCATTAGGGATCCTAACTGAGAAAGCGTTTCTCCTTCGGTTCAATCGAAATCAGCGGTAAATGGTGTCTTGTAGTGTCCGGGTAGACCTTTTTTCTGGTGAAGGAATAAATAATGGGTATACAATGATGAGAGTGTTGGCCAATATGAGATAACCGTGTAATCGAGAGAGGGAAAAGGTTAAGTTTTTGGAGTCGGCTTCCATATCAACCGTTACATGCAAATACACAATACTTATTGAGAACCATTCATTGTGCACGAGTAATTGAACAAAAGTTTCCGCTTTACTCTTAGCTTGGATGAATTACCGTTGTATATCTTCCTCCTCTATAATTGTGTGAAATTCAATTTAAAATATAATCGTATTCATCTATAATAAAAAGTAAAACTATTAGTGACTTTACTGGACGGATTTCACATTGCAATTACAAAAAAAAAGAAAACGCAGAATGCCCAATTAAAATGATTTCATGCATCGTAATCTAGTTTATAAATATATCTTCATATATGGGAGCTACCGCACTAGAAAGCTACTTACGCTTGAAAGTATCCTCTACCTCTATAAGGCCACCATTCACCCATGTATGAAGTATTGTTGCTATTTGAGCTGGTGCCTCTTCTACTAGTCTCTCACTTCTGGACAGGGTTCAAAAGAGTCACCAACCTGATAGGTCCTGAATTGTCACCTAAGCTTCAACCTCTGTCCCATCGACGAAATGTTTCATCCCTCTACCTGTTCTACAAGTATTTTAATGGTGAATGCTCCGACGAACTTCAAACACTTGTACTCCCTCGACGTAAATGCCCCCGACAAACCCGACAAGCAGCAAAGTCTAACCCCTACTTAGTAGAAATCTCTAGATGTAAGGAAACCTTCTACTCCAATAGTTTATTCCCAAGAACTGTTAGACTTTGGATCTCCTTTCCAGGATTCTGTTTTCCCAACTGTACTGACATGCAGAAGTTCAAGTTTAATGTGAACAGACATCTTGCTGATCATCTCTCTATATAGTATCCCTGCACCTATGCCTCTGATAGTAACCCTCTACATCAAAGTGGCACTGTGCCTTTTTGGGGGTCGAAAATGGAATTAAAAAATAAAAATAACAATCATCAGAGTAAAAATTATAGAATAATGGTTTGCAGGACTATCCACGTTTCTCTACAAAGAGTGACTCCAAAGAGTTAATCTCTTTTCACTTGAAAAGCGAATGTTGCGAAGAGACTTGGTTCTAGCGTGCAACATCACCAATGATAAGATTTTTACCCTAGCAACATGTCTTGGTCTTCGCGAAACATGTACCACCGTCACTTTGGTTCAACAGACGCAAGGTAGCATTCTCCGTTCGTATTTCTGTTCCATGAAACAAACTGGCGAAGAGTTCGTGATGAGGATGACCATATCCAGGTTTAAAAAGGCACCGAACAAACATGCTGAATGTAGGTGGATGTAAATGGCTTCCACCTGTCTCTTTATATGGTTTATTGCTCTATGCTAACTTTTTTCACACTAAATTTGATATGAAGAACTAATAGAATAAAGCAATAATCGAAGTAGAACTAATAAGGTACCAATATTATCGTCAATAGCAATAGTAGTAACGTTAGTATTATTAACAATAATAATAGTAGACCAATTAATAACAGAAATAATAATAAAACACTTAAATCTCATCGTACAAAATGCAGAATAAATGCCACTGTGGAAAGCATCGGTAAATGATGGATAACTACCTGCATGATTTATATGAAGGCTGAAATATAAGGGGGGGTGATCTTTTTGTACCAAAACTCAATGGCATGGATTGGTTTCACCATCTTAACTAAATAATAAAACGTTTGTTTGTTTGTTTGTTTGTCTGTTTGTTTGTTTTTACTACAATCGTATTTTTCTTGCTTATCTTGCTCTTTTACTTATTTGTTTGTTTGTTTTTCGTTTTTGTTTTATATTTTTTCCATTTTGTTTTCATTTTGCTTTTATGAGAATTTTTGGCGGAGAATGGCGTCTTTTGTTTTTCTCTTTCTTTTGTATGGGGTATTTTGGAGGTCGGAACTTCTTTACAAAAAAAAAAACTCGAAAACTGGAGAGACTTGCTGTCACTTGGACCCTAGAAATGGTAGCCGGGTTTTTATCGGCGATAAATCAGCATTAACGATTGGTGTGAGAACTCTGTCTGAGTTACAATAATAACAGGTTTAGTTGGAAGGTGAGAAATAATTACAGGGCCACACACATTGTTTTTTTGTCTTGTTTTTGTTTTGTTATTTTTTATCTGTTAAGATAAAAAAAAATCCAAACTGTTCACGTTTTCCTTTTGTTGTTGTTATTTATTTATTTATTTATTATCGGTTTGACAGAGTTTGTGAAAATTTATATTCAAAATTTAAGTTTAAAAAAAAATGAAGGTCATATCTTTCGTACAATGACGACAGTTACAAAAACGGCGTTGACAACAGCCGAAGTATGGCTATAGAAAACTTACACTCCAACACTTATAACTCTGCCCCTTTGTTTAAAATATACTTTTTTTTTTCTTTTCATTCTTGCTATACCGACTGGTGGTAATATCGTTGTGAATGTAGATTTACAGCTGGTGCTTTCGTTTTTTTTTTTTTATTATTTTATTTCATTTTATTTTTTCCTTATTTTTGTTGCATCTAAGTTGGTGTATTTAAAATTATACCAGAACAAATGAAGTGTTCATATACTGTGGGTGTAAACGTGATATCGTCCGACTTGCAAAACAAGAAGATATGATAACACTGCTATGGAACAAACGTGTAAATATTGCTTTGTTTGTTTTAAATTCGTTTTGATATGGTGAATTCAGATTTCGAAAAAAAAAACGCGCGTATTCTTTTTCTGTTTTTTTTTTATGTCGTCTATACGGAAACATTTACACAGTTTCACTTCGTTTATAGGTATATCCCTTGCATTGTTTGTAATATTTACATTGTTTACATACTATGTTTGTGGCATTTACAATATTTAGGTGTGTTACTCTCCGGACTTCTTAGATTAGTAGTGTTTAATTACATTATTTGATTACTGGCGGGATCTCGTGGAAATTAAACGGTACTTACTATGTTAATCCGTATAACTTACTGTTAAAAATCATATTGCTTTTGAAATCTCTCTCTCCCTTTCTCTCTCTCTCTCTCTCTCTCTATATATATATATATATGTATATATATATATATATATATGTGTGTGTGTGTGTGTGTGTGTGTGTGTGTGTGTGTGTGTGTGTGTGAAAGAGAGAGAGAGAGAGAGAGAGTTCCCAATAGATTCCGCAACGGCTTGGCCGATTTTATGAAATTTCACACAAATGTACTTTATGTATCTGGCAGTGTTCTTACATAGGTTTTGTATCGGAATGTCTCCGATAAGTATCGATAATCGAAAAATTCCGATGAAAGAAAGAACAGGCGATTTTGACAAAAGTTAACGCCTTATACAGCTTAACATAACAGATGCATTTGAGAAGTTTTATTACCACACAAGCAGAAGGGCTCGACAGGTTCTTGTATATGGCAGGGGTGCGTTCCAAATGAATGTTTTTGTTTAGAGCACAACTGAACAATGGTACTTGACTTTTGTATTTTAAACTTTAATCCAAGTCGTAATATATAAAAAAAAAATAATTCTATAAAATCAACAGTAGGTTCTCTACAGTGCAATGTAAACTACAATGTATCGTGGAGTGAATCACTGCGGAGAGGCATGTGGAGCTTCCTCCTGGTGCATCGCGATGGGTCCTCAACTAGAGCAGGCAACCAATCGATTTGATTGAAAAATGGGTGATATCACTGATTCCAGTGACAATATGGGAGTGTGAAACATTCGTTGATCATCATTCAATCCCGGGCAACGTCGGATCTTCCTGCTAGTTATTATATACATCATTACAATATTTACATGATTTATTTTATTAGGGTACCGTTATTCTTGTTGTAGTTGTTATATTTCACAGCATTTCGGTAGTTATGCTCTCCGACCTTGATTGACTCTTTAATAGGCGAGAGGCTGTACAACGTATATAGAACGTGTATAGATTAAAAATTCGAGTGGGCAAATGCAAATGGATATCTTATCTGAAATCAGCACCTCAATTTTGTACTGGTACTTCCAGATCAGACTGTCCGAAGATACTGGCTTCCTACCATAAAATGCATCAAACATTGATGTTATTTTTTTCCTTTTCTTTTGTAAAACTCAATCATGTTCTGCAAAGTCAAAAACAAAACCAATAATTTTCCTCTACAAACAACCAAATTCAGGCACAATGAATGGATGTTTGAGTATGTAGAGAATTCGAAGCATAGAAACTTTTTCCCAGAATTACTGGATTCGGCATTGGGTGGCTTGAAGGGGAGTTGAGTTGCCATAGAGCAAAACAACTAAACCAAACCCCATGAATAAATATTTGAAAATATAAGGAATTTAAAACATATTTTCGTTCCAAAAAGTACTGTATTTGGCATTAAATAACCGAAAACAGGTTGATATGCCGTAAAATAAAATAACAAAACCAAATACCATGAATGAATATTTGAAGATTTAAAGAACTTGGAACATAAAACCTTTTTCCAAAATTACTGCATTTGGTATAAAATAATCCGAAAAGGGTTGATATGCCGTAAAACATCACAATAAACCCAAACAGCATGAATAAATATTTGAAAATATAAAGAATTTAAGGCATTAAAAAAAACTTCTCTTTTTGTTAATTACTGGATTTGGGTAATAACTCGAAGTGGGTTGATATGCCGTAAAAACAAAACAAATAACTAAATGCCATTTGTTTTGTAATCTTGTGTGACATATTGAAACACGGTGGACTTTTCTAATCTAACGGGACAGAGACACGACATGGTATTAATTTATCAGGATTTGATTTATTAATGTGTTATCGTGTTGTTGGCGCGTTAACTTATCAACTTAGAAGTTAAAGAAATAAACCAAAACAAACACTTCAACTTAAGCGAACAGGAAATAGGGAGATAAAGATAGAGAAAGAAAGACAGAGATATAGAGAAAGAGGTTGTTAGAGATAGATAGAGATAGAATGCGAAAGAGAAAGAGAGAAGTCGATTAATGTTTACTGCTGGGGTCGCTACTAGAGTAGTGTGCCGGTGGGCGCTTCTAATCATAATAAAGCCTAAAACCGTGACACGGAGAGCCAGCCCTACGCGCTGCAGGTCCTTCCATTTTTAAAATGAGATGGTCAGTAGGAGCTTACAAAGGAACGGGCTGGCCATCGGCGAACCATCGGAAATCACTAACGACACACGCGTGTTTAGCTGCAGCTGTTTTGGGCACGCATATGCAGTTTGCCTGCAAGCCGGCGCTGGCGGCTGAACTCGATACAGTTCTTAGGCGGCTGCTATCACAAACCGCGAATAGATTGCATCCTCGCGCGGAAACTCACAAAACAAACGGACATTTGATGTCGTAAGCAACAGGAATACAACACGCAGCAACAGAGGAAAAAAGTGCGAAAAATGCAGCCGCGTTCCTGTGACATAGAAAACGTTGTTGCGTATCGTTTTTTACACAATCTGTTTTATAACCAGGCTATATGACTATATAACCAGGCTATATGACTATATAATAATTCATCTTTTGCTGGATTTATATTCCTGTCACTGTCCCTCATACCAATCTTCTTTCTTTTGTTCTGTCTTTCTGATTTTCTATCTATCTATCTATCTATCTATCTATCTCTCTATCTCTATATATATACATACATACACATATATATATTAGACTCAATAATTCAGCTTATCAACAAGTTTAAAGTATACCTGTAAACTTTATTATTAGTCTGTCACTGTTTCTAAGAAAGAGACAATATTTCTCTCTATATACCTATATGTACCTATACATATATATCTATATATTATATAATACATAGCATAAATATATACGCATATATTATATTACTTTTCCATTTTTTTATGTTAAATAATTAACGAAATAACTTGCCATTATATATATATATCTTTAACAATTGTATTAAAGGTTCATTTTAACATTTCCCTCTTTTCTCGAGATCTAGCTATTTTTCTTATATATACCGTTACACACACGCACGCACGCACACACACACACACACACACACAATATCAATCTGACTAGTTGTCAATTTCAGTCTATTAAATTTTATTTTGTATCAACTTCTTTTCCTGTTCCAGTTTGTTTACCTATCTGTCTATCTATCTTTCTATCTATCTTGCTCACCTTCTCTATATATTTCTACCTATTTAGTCAGCCAGCCGATTTTTGTTGCTTATTTCACAAAATGAAACTGTCATTTCCTATTGGCTACCTTTCAAAACAATAGTGGATTTTTATTTATTTAAATGTGTCGTGATACCACCCACACTTTCATTCGACGCATCAGTCGGTTTATGTGATAGGTATAACTTAACTTTTTTCCTTTTTTTTTTTATTTCTTCTGATTAAACCATCGGTATGCCTGTTGATCTATCACCTTGACATTTCAAAGAAACATTCGGGTTTTCCCATTATTGGTGAACTTTCTGTTTTCATTTCATTTTATTCGACGTCTGTGAAATCTCGCCTTATAAATAATACACACACACACGCACATAACAAACACATGTGACACACGGCGGTAGTACTTGTATCCAGCAATGATGACCAGATTTGCTCCACCGCCGATTCCACCAACTTACCCTGGACATACACCACAAATTGATCTCCGACCTAAAAAGGTAAGAACGTTATATAAGAATTCTCCCCCCCCCCTTCCCCACCTAACACACATCTATTTAAATTAAGTCTCTCTAAGCAATGGCGTTGCTTTCATGTGATGGTTTCTCAAGGATTCTGGTGCGAGCGATCCGCTATCAAAACTAGTACGACTGGTGATACTAAGTGAGTTTTCCTTCTCTAAGATAAGTTGCCCTACCAAATGCTTGAAAGTCTAACCGTTAATTATATCTCTTCCATCGCGGGAAATGTGACGCTATGGTCGGAAAGCGGGGTTGAAAAGTTGGTACCTCCAGAGGAGGAGCACTCTGACTTTGCAAAAAATGCATGCGTAGCCCTGTCAACATTCCCCGACGGATGCGCCTCAGGCGATTTACAGAACCAGTACTACACTGCAATTAACAGGGAACAGGCCATTACAGGAATGTTTAATCTCTTTTCTTTTTTTTTTTTCTTTGAATTTGGGGTCCCAGGTAAAAAAAAAAAAAAAAAAGAAGCCTAGCCTAGTCTACCAATATTATCTCTATTATTTAACCAATAGATAGAGGAAGGGAAGATATATGGATTTATATTTTTCCCAATAGTATTAAGGTTAGAGTTGTAATAGTTATATGTTACAGCATTTGAGGAGGAACTGCTCAGAGCAACCTTTTCCTGTCTTGAAATATGTACAAAACCGTCTTCGAAATCTAGTGGGCAATGTCCTTTTCTGTTTCCTGTTCTTTCTTTCTCACAGAAGAAATGTGTATCTATCCCTGCTATTATTTTCATGGCAGATGCTTGACTGCACTTCAATCTATACCTCCTCCCCTCCCCCGTAAACCGTTCACAACAAACACTTGTCTCGCGACAACTACTGTCAACAATTTCCTTTACTCTCTCTTTCTCTCTTCCTCTCTCTCTCACTCTCTCTCACTCTCTCTCTCATTCTCTCTCTCTCACACACTCTCTCTCTCTCTCTCTCTCTCTAAAACTAAAAGAAAATTTTATGAGCAAAGTTTTTTTTTTCCTATAACTACTCGTTTGTGAATCACGGACTGCTTCCCGGCTTACTATAACGTAGTCATTTTCAAGTCCAATGTAAATGAGTTCTTATTAAGCTGTCTTCTAAAATAGTGCGCATCGGTAATCATACATCCACTCCCCATCCCCACCTCCATTCAGAAAATTTATTCAAATTATTCTTATCTATTTTATTATGGTTCCAATGAATTTAATCTCTTTATTAATAAAATTACCAGATAAGATATTTTGCGTCATTATATCTGTTTCTCGCCTATGCGTAACTTTGATAAATACATCTTGACGTACGTTTTTGTTTACTATGAATTGAATATTTATTAAAATTAGAAATCGAAACCTAAACGATTTTTTTTTTAACTCTATTTTAACAAAGTTGTAAATGTGACTATATTTTCAACTATTTTGTTTTATTTCACACAAATGTTCTTAATCGTCTGGGAGTGTTCGCAGATAAGTTTTGTATTGGAATGCCTCCGATAAGTATTAAAAATTGATAATCGAAAAAAATCCCGTTAAAGAAGCAACAGTCCGATTTGGACCAAATATAACTGCGTTATACAGCCTAACATCAGAAGTGCATTTGAGAAGTTTTATCACCACATAAACAGTAGCGTCTGGCGTATAAAATCAAGAGCAGGTTCTTTGATAAAATCGGGTCGCATTCGAAATAAATGTTTTTGTTTAGAGCATAATAGTTAACTTTTGCATTTTAAACTTTAAGCCATTGCATAAAAATAATTTTATAGAATCAACAGTAGGTTCTCTACAATGCAATGTAGACTATAAAGTATTGCGGACTAAGTCACTTCGAGGAACCTTCTACTTGGTGCACCGCGATGTGTCCCCGACTAGAGCAAGCAATCAATTGATTTGATTGAAAAATGGGCAATTTCACCGATTTCAATAACAACAAAAGTATTGAAAGTGTGGCACATTCATTGATCCTCATTCAATCCCGGGCAACGTGAGGGTCCTTGCTAATATATATATATATATATATATATATATATATATATATATATATATATAGTCATCCACAGACAGACTGGTTCGCTCTTCAATACGGCTAGACCAGCAACTACTTCAAACCCGGATTGAAACCCGACTGTATAGGGTAAGATGGTTATGCGAAATTACAATGATCACGCACGCACGCGCGCGTGCATATGTGTGTGTGTGTGTGTGTGTGTGTGTGTGTGTGTGTGTGTGTGTGTGTGTGTGTGTGATCATTGTAATTCCACATAACCATCTTACCCTAAACAGTCAGGTTTCAATCCGGGTTTGAGGTAGTTGCTAGTCTAGCCGTATTGAAGAGCGAAACAGCCTGTCTGTGGATGACTACTTCCTTTAATCACATAAATTAATATATGAAAATATAATTTTATGCATACATTTTCAGTATTTACTTCAACAGTGCTCAATACATAGGTAAAGCTAGGTAGTAAGTTATCAAAATATTTATGGCAATTAAGCTACGCAAAATATTCCGCGTTTCATTATGCATAAGCCTGACGATTTCCCACGAGAATGAAACGCGGAATATTCTGTGTCGCTTAATTGCCATATATATTTTTATAACTTACTATATATATATATATATATATATATATATATATATATATATATATATATATATATATATATACAAATTTTTGCTTTGTAATCTTATGTAACAGCAATAATTCTGACCATATGTCAGAAAGTTAACAAAAGCACGCGGATTCTGCATAATGCGAATAAAATGTGATCAAATATATTTATATAGATCAAATAACATGTTTTTACTTCGTGGATGTTCACCTATTGCGATAAGTTAGTTGCTTTGCCTACGTTTTTATATACGATCAGTTGTTATGATTGGGGACGCATTTTTTGTAAACAAATAGCGTATAAACGATAGCTATCATTGAAACGCATAGATGAAGCTCTGACAGGTACTACAGCTTCGATCAGAGTGGATCTAGAAGTAATGATAACCAAGGGGGTGATCCTACATTTTCTAACACCTCCCAAATCGGGATCTTATTGCTAGATTAAGTTTTACCCAGAACTGTGAGGAAGGGCTTCAGTAAATATAAGTTTTGAGAAATTGGTTTCATTAAAAAGGGGTTGGAAATATGGATTTCAGGTGAGTGTTGAGTAAAGGTGATTATTTTGTCCCAATTCTATCATTAAATGGAATCCTGAACATTACTGCCATTCCAGGTTAGAATAGACCTGGCTGCAATGGTAAAGAATGGGTGACCCTATACTCCCGAAAGCTCTTAAATTGGGCGCCCATCACCGGGTCCATGTTAAATTATACTCAGAATCTGATATCATTTTATATATATATATATATATATATATATATATATATATATATATATATATATATTAGATTAATGCAAAAATAATGTCGTTTTTTGACGTTCAACTATATATATATATATATATATATATATATATATATATATATATATATATATAAACGACATTATTTTTGCACCAAACTAAAATATATATATTTTTTTTTTTAGTTATATACATATATATATAGTAATTTTATTATTATTGTTGTTATTATTACTGTTTATTATTATTACTAATATTATCATTATTTTCTTCGATATGTGCTCGTCCCAACAAATATGTCAGACGTAGCCTTTGAACATTGAACGACATGCGCAAAGCCATTGCTCGTAACAAGCGCCGTTTAATTATCAAACGTCTATTCTTTTAACTGTATTGAGAAGATAATTGAGCCTCACATCAGTGATAGGGGCCCATACACGAACAAGCCGTAGAGAGGAAGGCCCCGAAACGGTGCGTATTCTCTCCTGGTGACCCAATATTATCTATAAGACGAAATACCCCTCCCCAAACATGACTACATTAAGTTTTAAAAGATATGCTATGAAATACCCCGCTAAAAAAGAACCATCCTATAAAACTTAGACGAGGAAAGCCCTAGAAAGGTGCTCTTGACATTAACTTTATCCGAAAAGAAAACAGCTAATAAACATCAGTATATACAAGCCTATAAGGTAATCTGTTTATCTCAAATACAACATCTTCTGTTGTTCGCTTGCGTCATAGCGAGTTTCTACTACTGTTCCGGTAGTATTTCTTATCCTATATATATATATATATATATATATATATATATATATATATATATATATATATATATATATATACGGCATAATTATATTATATTATATATATATATATATATATATATATATATAAAAATGTGGAAATGTGGAAATTGATGAATCGCACAGGTAAGAAATTCATTTTTATAGGGTGAAAAGGTTAGTAATTGAAATTAAGAATAGGAAATTGGATCAAATGTTTGTAACATGTCTTCTTCCTAAGATTAAGGGTTGTGGTGTTTGATTAACACTGCTGGGGAGCCATGATGTAATATGCTGTTTATTTTTTAAATCCCCGAAACAGTGTTTCATGGTAAACAACTGATTATCCCTTGAAAAATAAATTATTGGTATTATAGTAAATTCGAGAGCGAGTTGATGCAGTGATTGCAGGTGATTAAATGACTTACTGACTAGATGGTTTTCTAACGAATGATAAAAAAAAAATTTTTTGTGTCGTTTTAAAGGTTAAAAACTTCAAAGACTATATATATATATATATATATATATATATATATATATATATATATATTCATGAGAAAATTGAGTAGTTTCATGGATACGAGTTTAGACTATGCGATCGGTTTAACCGAGTTTAAACCCAACCGGATATAACACATTGACTTACATTCTAATACTTTGTACGAAGGTATAAACACCATTCTCAGTAAACTATGCATAAATAACTTGTGTTCAATGAATCGTGTCTTATAGATATTGTATTTCGTTAAGTAAGAAACGTTATTTACAGTATTTATTCATTTTGATCTTATATGCTCGTTGTACTCCTTCTTCAGCCGAATAAAGAAAGACTTGGTTATTCTAAACGTCAATTTTACTTCGAGGCTGTGAGTTCGATTCCTGGTGAAAGAAACGAAAATTGTTTTTTTTTCTTTACCGATATCATTCAAACACGGTAGTGTTAGTTTTACTCATGTAGAATTGTTTTAAAGCTTCACCGTTCACTTATTTTGCGACCAAATTTCAAACAATTTTTACAATTCATAGGTCACCTTCTTAGCTATATTTGGAAATAAAAATTTTCAATTTTCGTTCATTAAAACAAAAGTTATAATAAAATCGTGTTCAAAAGTCCTCAGAATTAGTAAGAAACTCGAGGAGCGGTTTCTTCTGATTGGCTCTTGGTTACCATAGCAACTTTTTCAATATTGACGTTGTAGAGGCGATTTCTTTTGATTGGTTGTTGGTTACCATAACATCTTTTTCGTCGTGGACACCTTCATAAATCATAGCGAGAATGTTGCTCGCATAGTATCGTATATAGGTTATATAGAGAGAAAGTCAACAAAAGTGATGCTTTTTGCCGTGCTGGGGCTGATAATATTTGGCTTACGACGTCGCCTGTTAATTCTGTTTGTCATGGATTACATGAAAAAATGCGGGCATGAAAAGTAATATGGTTAAGATTAAGCTTAGAAAAGTAAAGGGGCTAGTTGTGAAAACTGGAAAAGAAAAAGGCCATTAGTCTAGTAAAAAATATAATAAATTTATAACTTAAAATATTGCAGCATTAAGAATTTATATATAAATTTGTCTAAGCTTAATCTTAATCATGTTACTTTGCTCATGGCGCTAAATGAGAATAGGAGAAGTTACTTATTGCTACAAATTGTAATCAAATAACGCCTTAGAGTACAACCATGATAACAATAATAAACGTGTAAATAAAACACTTTTACTTCATCTAAGATACTTTATTTTTCAACCCTGCCATTCGTTATATAAGGGAAAGTTTCCTGTTTGTCTTTATGTCCCTGTTCCCAGATAAAGTCAAAAACTACAAAAGACACACCCACGAAGCTGTATATTATTTCTCACTATTGTTTCGTATAAAATATAGGCGTTAATGATCAAGATTGCTACTCGTTTTGACTTCCGGTTTCTGATGTCCATTTGGCTTTATAATTAGACATGACCAAGTGGACAAGAAAGTTATTCTTAACATGGCGGAAGGAGACTTTTATCTGAGAGGAAGATAATCATCAATCAGAAAGGGCCATATCTTGCTTTGTCATCGCCGAAAATATTGACATTAACCATATATGTACATTTTTTTTATATTCATTCTTATGGAGTGAACAGGTAGAGAATTAGTCGGAGGGGGGGATCAACATTTGGGGCGATTTTTAATGTTTTTATGTAGTAATTCGTCAACAATTTTTTACAATTGTCAAAGAAAGTGATAAAGGGAGATGATAAATAGAGAGAGTTAATAGAGATAGAGAGGGGATGATTAAGACAGGAGAAGAGAGAAGTAAAATAAAGATAGAAATAAGAATAGTGTTATAAATAAGAAAGATAGAAGTTTTAAATAAAATATGTTGTATATAATTTTAGCTGTTCTTTTTTGTTGTTTATGCCACTCTCCCTGGCAACGCCGAGTGGCCATGTTAGTTGCTAATGTTACGTTTTACCTTATAAATATTTAGCTGATGTCGCTAAAGTTTTTCATTTCAGTTTTAGTTTCAGACCATTTGCTTATGTTTTGAAGGCATATTTTAATCGCTATGTTGAAACATATAGAGGCTATATTGTGCCAATGCACATGTTATGGAGCTAAAGTATTATAACGGGTCGCGTAGGTAGGTAGTACAATTGTGATATACTTTTGGTTTGATTGGGTTGTTTAACGGCAAATCAACTCTTTTCGATTTATAGAATACCAAAGTATTGCAAATAATTGAATAATAGTAAATGAGTTATTTAAATATATTTAAAAATATATAAATGATTGCAAACAATCTAATCAATCGGGTCTTTGATATGTATTATTCAAAGGAAGTCTTTTTTTTTTTTTTTTTTTTTTTTTTTACAAAGGCATCACCACATTATCAAGGCCCAGAGGCCACTCAAGGATAAGGGTTAAAGAGTGTACAGTAGAAGTTGGTCAATATAGTAATCATTAGTAATGAACATTTGGTAAATTTAATAACTTATATGGAACGGCTCATCAAGAACTTATTTACTTTAGACTTGAACAAAACCATATTGTAGTCAGCCGGAAAGCAGGAAAACGGAAGACAATTCCACAGGCGTGCAGTTCTAAGAAAGAAGCTTTGTTCATGGAATCTACGTTTAGGTTTAGGCACAGATAAAGAGTGGGGGAAATTATTGATAGTGTTTACAGCTAGACGAGTGTTTCTTGTGAAAGTTTGGCGAGGGGGGACCATAGATTGAAGCTCAGTTGAACACTTTCCATGAAAATAACGATACATCAGAGACAAACTCGCAACATCTCTTCTGTGAGATAGAGGTTGCAAGGAGGAGAAAAGGACATCTCCTACGAGGCTACGAAGTCTATTTTGAACTCTATCAAGGCAGGACAAGTTCTTTCTAGCAGCTCCTGCCCAGATGTGGCAACAGTATTCCATCCTTGGACGTACCTGGCTCTTATATAGATAGAGAATAGCATCAGCAGTGAGATATCTACTGGATCGATAGAAAGATCCCACCATTTTTCCAGCGGCCTTGGCAACAGATTTGATATACGTGTTCCATTTAAGATCAGGAGTAATGGTCAAGCCCAGAAGCTTGTCAAAACTTGAGGCCTCCTGAAGACGAGAGCCATTCATTTCAATTGATGACAAATGTGGATTAGAATGTTGATGATGTAAAGAGAGAAGCTTGGTTTTAGATGCATTAAAAGTAACCAGCCACTCCTTTCCCCATTGTACTACGTGCTCAAGATCAGAGGAGAGAGAATTGGAGAGAACTTGCTCGTTTACTGTCTTAGATGTGGTACCATAAATGGTAGTGTCGTCAGCATAAATGTCTACAAATGATGTAAGGATATGATTTGGAAGATCATTAATGTAGATCAGGAAAAGAGTTGGGCCCAGGATGGATCCCTGAGGGACACCGGCATTAATATTGTGAGCTTCTGATTTTTGCCCCTCAACTACTACTCTTATGAATCTATCAGAAAGAAATGATTTAATAATTGAGAAGACTTTTCCAGCTATACCATAGCTAGCGATCTTATGAAGTAAACCTTTATGCCATACCCTATCAAAGGCCTTAGATATGTCAAGAGCAATTGCCCTAGAAAGATTGCCACCGTCGAGAGATTTGCTAATCCTATGCGATATAACTGTAAGGACATCTGCTGTAGATCTAGCAGAACGGAAACCATATTGAGTGTCACTAAGAAGGTTATTTTTGTTGAGATGTTTGATTACTTCTGTATTTAATACAGTTTCTAGCAACTTACTCATGACGCACAGGAGACTTATTGGCCTGTACTGAGAGGGGGATGAGCGATCACCTGAATTCTTAAATACAGGGCATACTGATGAGATTTTCCAGGGAGATGGGAAACTATTCTCCTTAAGACAACGTTTAAACAGTTTTGTAAGTATGGGCGCTAGTTCAGGTTGAAGTTTTCTGAGTACTATAATTGGAATACCATCAGGGCCAGTTGCTTTACTGGAATCAAGGTTTTTGATTAGCTTGGCAACATCACGTACAGATATACGTATATCACATAGCGTGTTTTCTGATACAAGAGGAAATATTGGGGGTTGGCGGTCTTGGTCGCAAAGGGTAGAATTAGCTGCAAAGTTCTTGACAAAGAGTTTGGCTTTGTCTGATGCTGACGAGATTACCTCAGATCCATTGATAATAGTTGGGATGGAGCACACTCTTCTGTTCAGGATTCTGTTTGCTATTTGCCAAAACTGGTGGGAACCAAGCCGCTGCTCAGCTACTTTGGACTTAACAGATTGAGCATACAACTCTCTTGCGTTCCTTATTACTTTCTTACAATGGTTGCTGGCAGTCCTGAAAACGGCTTTAGTTTCCATACATCTATTACGTTTGAAGCAGTGGAAAAAGTGATTTCTGTGCGCAATGGCAGCAGCACATTCTGGAGAGAACCATGGCTGGCTGTTAGGTTTTTGCTGAAATTTTTTAGAGGGTATGAAATGGTCAATACCTACAATTAACCATTCAGTTAGGTCTAATACTATAGAGGACACATCCTTTTTAAACATGGAATGCAGAGGTAGATCAGATATAAATGTACGGAAGCTATCCCAGTCAGCCTTAGTGTATCGATATACTGTACGATGAAGAGGTACGTCTGGGGACTTATTACATTTCATTTTTATCTTAATTGATACAACAGAGTGGTCGGAAGATCCAAGAGGCGACAGAACAGAAACTGAACATAGTTCAGGGCAAGTTGTGAGAAAAAGGTCTAGTAGGCTCGCATACTGGCCGTCATTATCGGGCACACGGGTAGGTTCCTGAACAATCTGAGTGAGGTCATAGGCAATGGAGAAATCATGACAGAACCTCCCCTCATCATCGGTCTTGTTTGAGTGGGTCAACCATTCGACGTTGTGAACATTGAAGTCTCCACATACGTGAATGTTAGCTGAAGGATAAGTAGAAAGGACTTGGTCAATTTTCTCAGATATGCTTTGAAAGATAGTAACTCCGCTGTTATGGGGGCGATAGAGAGTAAATATAAATGCAGTAGTGTGAGCTAAAGCAACCCGGAAGCACATATAAGGTAAGTTAGGATCTTCCCTGGAGATGTCCCTCCCACATGGAAAGCTATCTTTAATATAGGCACATATTCCATGCCCATGGCGATCTTGGGGGTCAGATTTAGAAGTTAAGTTAGAGTATCCTGTAATTGCAAACTCATCAAGGGAAATAGCCTGTCCAATGCCAGTTTCACTTAAAAATAAAAGGTCTGGTTTAGTCTCCTGTAATTGGGTTTCAACCTCTGGAAGGTTAGAACGTAGACCCCTGATGTTGGAGAAGGAGACATGGTAGTAGGGGTCTACGTTGGAAGTTGGAGAACCGGGTTTAATCGTGTATTTTTTCTTGAAACTTGTCATGATGAAATTTTGGAATTTGTGGACTAGGTCGACAGATTTACTTAGAGCAGGACAGAGAGGGGAAACTAAGAGAGAAAAAGAAACGAAGAATTTTTTTTTTTTTTTTTGTACCACATGATAAGGTAAAGCCGTAACAATTACCCACTAGTATGGCATCGAGAGGCCCCACCAGAAGCTACTGCATGGTCCAGATTCCATTCACCAAATGGCAATACAGCAGCCCCAGTACTTTGCACCTGCTGATAGGACAGCCTCCTTAGTGGTTAATCCAAGGTTCGGGTCCCTGACTATCAGGCGGATAACGTCAGCCCAAACAAAACGTTTACCTCCAGCACCCTTACTAGTGACATGGCTACAAGGATAGACATAGAAAGAGAAAATTTCCACCAACTCTGCCAACTGTTCGCGCAAAAATACTGCCAACCTAGAAAACAGCTTTTTCTTCTCCCTTTGTCAGAAAAATCACTCATTTAAAAATGAGGACTGAGGGACAAATAAGAAGAAGCGAGAGTAACAGGAGCTGCCGATAACGCATCCACAATGCGTTTTCTACTCTCCATTAAAAAAAAAAAAAAAAAAAAAACTATTAAGTATTGTACTTAATAAAAGTCCAACGGACCTGTTTAAGGGAAAGTATGGTGATAGATTCCCCTCCCATGAACTAAAAATGAGTACAATTAGGTAATCTATTTTTGCAATCAACTCGGTAGATAAATAAACATTTATGGACGAGAAAAAAAAAAAAAAAAAAAAAAAAAAAAAAAAAAATTAAAGCTAGCATTTAATACAACAGAAATACATAAATTAAATACTGAAATAAAATGTAGTTATTAATATTTGAATCTTAAAATAAAAAGTGCGAATTAATAGAGAAAATCACTTATCACAACAACGCATTCCGTCTCCAAACTAGTGAAGAATTTAACTTTTAATAGCGTTCAGAAGATTTTTTTTTTAAATTAACCGTTAAGAGAAAGCGTGATTTTATTCTGAACTTTAACTAATCACGTTTTAAGCAACTTATGATATAAAACAAAATTGACCACGTAATCGACATTTCGCATAGATGCATAGAGGGAGAAAGGAAGATGCTTTACAGTGGTTTTGTCGTCATGTTTTACAACGTATAACAAGAGATTGGAGCTCAGTCGAGCGCTTGCAATAAAAGTGACGATAAAGTAGATGTAACGTTGCAATTACAAACAAACATAGAAAAGAAAGAAAGAAAAATCCGGATCTGCATTTTTTTCTTTTTTAATAAAAGAGTGTTTACCGATACTCTCTCGCATCGAAACCTCTTTAAAAGTCTCCCGCTGCCACATGTCCATCTAACCTGGTTCGCGTTTCTCTTTCTTTCAACCGCTCGCTGGCCATAGCTGGCCTATTCTGGCTTTCACTTCACACGTCCGTCTCCTTTGGCGTTGACATTTTTCTCTCGACCACGTGGTGTCCTTTTTTCTTTTCTTTTTCTTTTTTGTCACGCCAGATTGCACATACTTCCTAATTTGCATATGTGCCCTTTTTTGCTGCTTCTGCTATTATCCCCGTAACCCAGCTATCTTACAGCTGTTGCTGATATCTTTCCACACGCTGTTACATAGAGACAGGTTAACAACCTTCTGTAAGAAAGGAGTTGTACGGAAGAGAAGAAAACATCTTCCACTAGATTTCGAAGTCGATCTTATAGTATCTCAACGCAGAGAAGAATGCACCAGATATGGCAACATTAGGACGTATCTGACTCTGATTCAGATAGAGGATTGCGTCAGAAGTGGTTCAGTTTGAAGTAGCATTTACATTGCTAAACGACATTTAATGGGCGTATTTTAAGTTAGATGCGTCCAGACATCCATATAACTCGATTCAATTCAACATACTGGCACAAGATCAGCACAGGGTTAGAGCCATGTTAAAATTGTTTTTAACTCACAAGCATCCTCCACAAGTGAAATGTATATCCAGGTCAAGGGAGATAATTTCGACGAAGTTAGTTTTTGCAAGGAAGTTTCGTCGTCCTTCCGCATACAGCACCTTGTATTCTCGAATAGTAGCTGATCAATCGAGAACCGGTATGTCAATGTGATAAAATACTATTCCAATATGTCACACTTAAGTTTTAAATGTCAGTTTGTAGGTCGGTCAAATTTAATTTCTAATTGCAATTTCGATCTTGTGTCACGCTTAAATTTGAGTTAAAATTTTTGGTGGTGTGTTTTATCACGTTCTATGGTCGATCTCGTGTAAGTTTAAAAAACATCTTAGTCTGCTACACTTAGTGTAAAATTTTATCTTCATTAGTCTGTCAATTTTATGTTTTAAATTGGATTTTCATTGGTCTGTCACTCTTATGTGTGAAATTGTATTTTTTTTTTACTGGTTTTAACTCTTTGGTCTAATCGTTCCTATTAATTCGCTGTTTTGATACCTCTTTTTAACACAACTTCTTATTCCAATAGTTTCTTTCCAAAAACTGCAAGTCTGTGGAACTTTCTTGACGTTGACTGTTTTTCACCTTCCTTAAACCATTGACCTTTTTAAAACTAAGGTCAATAGGCATTTTCTATCTTTACGATAATCATCTTTCGTTCTTGTTAGTTCTTTACATCAAGTGGTTTCACGCCTTGTCTGGAGCGATTTCCATAATCAACAAGTGAAGCATGCATGGTACCCTGTTAGTGCACAATGAACGAGGCATAAAAGTTCAGCATTTGCCCCCCCCCGCATTTAGCCGCAAAAGCCCCCAGGGGGCGTCAAATCTTGGTGAAAATGAACAAACAGTGCAGTTTTAGGCCTTAACATATGTAAATTTGAGTTCTGCTCCATGCAAAAAAAAAAAAAAAAGAAATGACTAAGTCCATCATTTGCACCCCCTCCATTTAGCTCCAAAAGTCCCCAAGACCTTAACATATATAAATTTGAGTTCAGCATTATGCAAAACTGCTAAATAAACATAAACAAAAAATTTTGGACAAACATGGTAAAATAATCCCAAAAATGGACTATTTTATTAGACCTAAAAGAGCCCCTAGAGTATACCCAAAAGTTATCGCGAAATATAGACAAACAAAATTATATAGAAATCAGTTAGTTACAACTTTCCAGAAAGTTTTATAAAAATCCAAGGCATCGTTTTTTATTTTTTGTTTTTTTGTTTTTTAATAAACACAAAAGTGTCAGTTTTAGCCATTTTAACCCGAAAGGCTCCCCTGGGGAGGTCAACCGGAGTTTTCCCGGAAAATCCGTTCTGTTACTTTTTTACTCATACCATGCTTAATGTTTGTGCAAATTTTTTTTTAAAATCCAAGGCATAGTTATTGAGAAAAGTGCGGACAGATGAACGGCTGAACGGACAAGGGTGAATTTACAGGTCCGCGCTCTTTTTGTCGGGGGATCAATAAATAAATAACATTTTTATTGTTAAAGTACGAAATTGAGTCGACGAATGTTAACAAATCTTGTTCATTGAGCAGGATGATTTGTTTATCTATGAAAAAACTTGATATCTTCAAGTGGAACGATATCATATTTCTATTTCATCGTAATCACATGAGTAGATATTTATAGTATGTCAATAAAAAAAATAGTTACAAGTCCCACCAATAGAAAAAGGGGATAAATGAGAGAAAGACATCTTTAGTTACATGACATCGATAGAGATACTCGGCCTTGTCCATATATTATATAAAAACATTACCATATTTGAATAAAGAAAATGTTAACTTTTAAACAATTCGATAAACACCGTGACCGACAATTGTAATAACAAATAGGTAAAAAAAAAACAACAAAAAAACATCTGGAGCAAAAAAAAAAAATAATAATTCATTAATCCGGAAAGTTTTTGTTATTTTTTATGGGAGGTTTTGCTAGATAAACACTAGTGGGGAGCAGTGAGATGAAATACTGTTTTTGTTTGAATCCCTGAAAGATTTATTCATGCCAAACAATTAATGCCTCCTAAAATATTAGGAATAGCATAGATTCTTTTGGGAGCAAACTTATTATAAAAGATTAATTGACTTAAAAGCAAAGGAGTTTTCCAACAAATGCTTTGGGACTAAAGCTTTTTTGTCATACATTTTTAAAGATAAAAAAGCTTTCAAGACTATATATATATATATATATATATATATATATATATATATATATATATATATGTGTGTGTGTGTGTGTGTGTGTGTGTGTGTGTGTGTGTGTGTAATCATCGACATACAGTCCTGTTTCGTTGTATCACAACTTATCAGTGCCGCTAGACTAGCACCTCTCTTAAGCCGAGGATTGAACCTAGAACCATCGCGTTGACAGTCAGCAGTTCTACCGATGGCAATTAAGCTACACAGAATATTCTGTGTTTCATCCACGCTAGGATTCGTCAGGCTTATGCCGTATATATATATATATATATATATATATATATATATATATATATATATATGTGTGTGTGTGTGTGTGTGTGTGTGTGCGTGTGCGTGTGCGTGCGTGTGTGTGTGCGTGTGTGTGTGTGTGTGTGCGTGTGTGTGGTTCTATGTGCGAGTGTGTGTGTGTGTGTGTGTGTGCGCGCGCACGCGCGTTAATGTGTGTGTGTATGTGCGTGTGTTCCATATCTAAAAATAGCAAATTTACAGTTCAGTCAGACACACATATCGACAAACTAACTAATGCCATTTCTCGTTAAATATGAATTAGATAAAGTGAAAAAGGGGGGGGTGCTTGAATCCAACTTGAGATTATAACGACTCAAAAAGACAACCATAGCACAAAGGTTAACAATCTGTTCAAGATCTAAAGGAGAAATCCTCCATATATACTGAGAGGTACGAGAAAGAAAGATAAGAATGAAGTGGTTGATAGCGTAGTTTGTTTCACAAAATATCAAACTTTTTTTTAGGGTCTTGCTTATTTGATGTTAACTCACAATTGACTCATCATTGTTGAATTGCTGTTTTCTTGGTCAAAATCTATCCATCTCACACTAATCGTTCTTTTTAAACCTTAATGTAGTATTTATTGTCTGTTTGTTTGTTTGTTTGTTTGTTCGTTGCATCAAGTGGCTATACATATATAAGGGAGGAAATGTTCATACATTTTCCTATTCCCTTTCCTCATTATTGCTCAGGTAAATCAAAGAGATTCGATTGAATTTGAGTTCAGTATATCATGTGTTCATTACTCCACAGTACCCCTTAATCGGATGTGTGCTAATTCTGGTATCAGAGCAAGCGTATATAAAGTTCGCATAAATTTTTAAAACAATACAAAACCTAGAAAAGAATCAAGATGGCGAAATCCCCCTTTAACCGTATGAAGTGTGTCTCACAAGCATTAACATAAAATTTTACGGCTGCGAATGTTGGACACTATTAAAAGTTAATCCAAGTTGTTAGGAAGCAGCGGAGATATGGTTTATAAAATGAATTCTTAGATTGTGATGGACAAAAAGAAAGACAAATGAAGAGGTCGTGCGTATGGAAGAGTATAAAGGATCACTTTTAAATACCATCCACGTCAGTTCTTTGTTCATATGAAGACGGGATGGAAATATATTTACTAGTAGGAAAAATCGTCGACAAAAATATCCGGGGAAATCAGAGAACAAAGTTCACGAACCGTCTCAACGAGATCACGTGATGCACAACCATGGACATTAGAAGGACCGAATACAGAAGGTTAGGTTGGTTGGTTGTTTTACGGCATATCAACCCTTGGGTTATTTAATGCCGAGTTCAGTGATTTTGAAAAAAATTTCTTTAATAGAATATCTGTTTGTTTTTTTTTTTTTGTTTTTTTTTTTCAAGTTGGTTTCTATTTAACCCATAGTTGGGACCCTAACAGGTACTACCACTCTGTGACAGTGGACCTGGGAGCCATGGCAATTAAAGGGTGGCTCCATACTCCCCAAAGGCCGCAAGCTGGGGCCTCACCATCGGATATAGTTTAAGGTCATATCCAGGACCGTATACAGAAGGGACTAGAAGGTCATGATTGCCGATGTCTTCGAAAACAGACCTTGAACATGGAGAATAAAAAGACTGGTAGGCTGTGAAAGCGAGTGTGAAGAATATGAGCACATGCACGCATGGGTGTCTATGAGAGAGAGAGAAAGAGAGAGAGAGGGGTTGGTGGACAAAACTAAACGAAGCGGCATTTACGATAGGCGAGTTGAGCTGGCTTCCTCCGAAGGAATGAAGTTGCTAGATCTACAAGCGGTTTCCAGCTTCGATATATATCCCGGTCAGGGAGAGATTACGAAGTTGTTTTTTTTTTTTTTGTTTTTTTTTTTTGCAGTTTATGCGGGAAAGACGTCCTCTGCCATACACACGTATGAGACAGACAAACAGACAGATGGAAAGGATGTCTGTATTTATTATTTTTCTTTAAAAAAATCTATTTAGCCCGTGTAAATATATTTTTTACATATAAGTTCCTAATTATTATTCACAAGAGCTACGCGAGTGTAAGGTGTTATTCCTCATGAGGCTGGTTTAGGATACGTGTTTCTTAAAATTAGATTTAAATTGGACAATGTTGTAGCACGTAGGGAAGCAGTCCCACAAACCAATACATCCGTTTATAAAAATGAGGGGCACGCCTCAAAATGGTATTCAAAACTAAAATGTGACAGACTAAATAAAATGCTACTTAAAACTTGAGTGTGACAGAACAACGAACAGCGCGACCAACCATTTTGATAAACAGTGTCTTTTATAGAGATTTGGGGACGCATCTGCGAATGCAATTTAAAATAAAAACGTAAGAGTCAAAAGAAAATGCTATTTAAAACTAGAACGTGAGAAACACACGATCAACATATGGACGCACTAACTCTATTATAGAGATAAGTAGACGCAAGTGCTCAAGTAAATTTCAATCCGTGGTTCACCCTACAAAACATTCACAACAAACACTGTCACCAATTTCCCCTACTCTCTATCTGTGCCTAAACCTAAATGCAAATTCTATTTAAGTTTATTTTCTAAAACTGACCACCTATGGAACTATATACAACAGGGCTGTTTCTAGTTGACTATAAAATGGTGTTTTCAAGTCTAATGTAAACAAATTCTTGTTAATCTGTTCTCTTCAATAATCAGATTCTAACCAATTCCAGCCACTATCGATCATTACGCTGTTGTCTCGCTGACCACATGAAGTTCATAAACTCATATCCTTGAATGGCATTCCAGCCTTCAAATGCAGTGATTCCCTAGTAAAAAGAAAACAAATCTAAAAACGATGTTTCTATTCTACAAGATTCGCGATGGAGATGTTATTTGAAATTAAAGCGCGGTAGATCGACGAATCGACCTATGAATGCACATAATATATTATATACGTCTATTCAATCTGCGAGATTCGTGAAGTAAATGCTGTTTAAAATTTAAAGATGAATGGGTTGACCTGTTGACACACAAAATCTCCTATAGATATTCGTGGGGGCATTTAAAAAAAAATGAATCATTTAAATCTGCGAAAATTTTTTTTTTATTTTTCCGGTCAGTATCAAAATCAACGGAGTCTATGCTATTTCTGAAATGGCCCTTTCTTTGTTATTTGCGGTATGTTACTCGTCCTGTGCAGTTCTAGGGGGTCCACTATTAATTTTTATCCTCTCTCTTTGAGAAGAGGCTAGTTTATTGTTGAGGCATCCCTACCGAAAAATGTTGACGAAGCTACTCAGGCATATGTTGCAGGCCAGAGTGCTCCTTCGCTTGAATGTGGACTCATACAATCCCACTTTCCGACCCTAATGCCACGTCTTCTCGTCGCGAGAGAGAGAGAGAGATAAATACCCGAGCTGTTGGTGCACAAACCCGCTTATAAATATTATTTGGACAATCTAAAAAAAAAAATGGATGCGGTAACTAAATCTGCGAGATTCGTGACTTTCGCGTAACATATTGACCACCCGACGGGCGAAAATGGCCTTTGAACGCGTAGAGATACGCCGGAATCGTCCACTAATATAATACAATCTCGTATAACTTAAGAGAGAGACGTTTCCCACCACAATTACGACCAAGCTGCTGACTGAAACCCTATAAAATGGCAATTAATTTATCTTTGCCAACTTTATGCTTCTAAAATGTGTCCACGTTCTATTTCGTTCCGATTAAACATGCATATAACCAACAAGCTGAAACCCGATCTGGCCCTGTCACTATGCGGCAACGAGTGTTAACGAATTGGTTTTGCATATCATTATAGTTGGAAGTGATTTTGATACTCACTAGGTGCATTCATGTTTATGGTCTTATGTTGCTCTCTCTCAGCTAAGCTTGATTGTTTATTGAAGCTCCAACGGTGTAGAATAATGATTGAGCTTATCTCATGGAATATTGCTGATCGTGCGCCCCCCCCCCCACACACACGCGCGCGCGCACGCACACACGCACATAACACACACACACACACACACACACACACACACACACATATATATATATATATATATATATATATATATATATATATATATATATATATATATATATATATGAGGATGTTGGGACTATTAATCGAACTCGGAATCATGATCGAAAAACTCGGAACTTATTGGGGCATCGAAATCGGTATCTGAATTCGGGAAAATTCGTGCCTCTTTTGCGATTTTCCAATCGATTATTAATTTTTTTTTTTTTATTCTTATTGGTTTAAAACTTAATTTTCCATGACTGCGTGTTTTAGTGTTTTGTTGGATTATCTCCTACTTTTCTACCTCTTGTTCTTCTGAAACAAACGACGCACGACAATCTCTCCGACTCTGAAAAAAAATACCCTATTTATTTATCTCCACACGAGAGCAAAATTTGACAGAAGATCGTTTTTAATCCAGGGGAATATCCAGCTCCCCAGAAAAAAGGCACTCTAGATTAGGGGGCAAAAATTAAAAATTGCTTTAGTTTCCCTTGATAAATTAACTTAGTGTAGCATCAGAACAGATACTACACTGATCCTAACCCGAAGGCCAGGTCTGAACAAAATACTCTACTTATTTGCTTTCTCACAAGAGCCAAATTTGATACAAGGTCCTTTTTAATTCGGAGGAAATATCCAGCTCCGCAGGAAAGGGCACTCTGGATTAAAGTAAAAAATCAAAAATTGCTTTAGTCTAGAAGGGTTTTCTCTTCCTTAACTAAGAACAAATTCACTTAGTGTAGTATGAGAACAGATACTATACTTCGATCTCAGCCCGAAGGTCAAGAAACAAAATGATATCCATGCAATAAAATTCACAGTCTTTTATGCCATACGAGGCTTCCGTATGTAAATGAATACGAGCCTCGCTTGGAGTCAAGTTGCGCACGCGCAGTGATATTTCTGCGTCGGTCGGCACGACGTTCGCTTCGTCACGCATTGCCTGCAGGTTCGTATTAATTATTAAATGATAAATATTTCTTGATTTTAAACAACCTGTAAAAGTAAAACTTATAGAGAATTTGCACGAATTTATGCGTACTTTTTAGGAAAAATATATGTACATATTTAATATATTTTGCGGTAAACACATACCACTCCCACCCCCAAGAAACAACTCTATATTTAGAAATTCTAAAGATTCGAAATCGTTAATTATATCGGAATCGGGATATAATATTGAAACTTCCCATCATCAATGTATGTATATATATATGTGTGTGTGTGTGTGTCTGATTTATGAAAGTATGATAGGTTATGAAAAGGAAGAGTTGTAAAGAGATAGCTTCGAATTTGGGGGTATCAAAACCAAAGCAAAATATGATGAAAGTAAAAATAAAATAGATAAACCCCATAATTTATTATACCATACGTGTTCACACTGAAACACTTATCACACTATTCTTGTTAAACTTTGTTAAACTTTGTGACATATTTCCATTCTATGGGGGTTAGGTGCGAACGAACACCCCATAATTTTATTATACCATATTTCTTCAAACTGAAGCATAATTATCAAAGTATACTTACGCAGATAGGTATGAAAAGTCTTTATTAATGTGTGAGCCTATTTCCATTCTATGGAGGCCAAGCGCGAACGCAGACCCCACAATTTTATTATACCATCCCTATTTAAGTTAAAACATACTTATCAAAGTATTATCATGTACATCTATATCAAAAACACTTGTAAAGTTTTTTAATTTTTAAATTTTTTATTTCCATACTTAGTTGATCAGGCGCGAACGCAGACCCCACAATTTTAATGAACCACCGTTCTGCCAGATCAAACATACCCATTCCTGTGTCTCGATACATCTTCTATCATTATATGTAATCAGTTTTTTTTTAATGGTCAACCATATAGGAGCCTATTCGTGACCACACACACACACACACAAACACACACACACACACACACACAGAACCTTCAGAAATACTTAGAAGCAATCCCTGGAAGACCAAGCTGTAACGAGATACAAATAGCAGCCATAAAGTAAATGCGTTTTCGTCTAAAGACTCTTTACGAGGATGAACCGCAAAAAATTCTGGTAATTTATTAATTGCTATATATATATATATATATATATATATATATATATATATATATAGCAATTAATAAATTACCAGAATTTTTTGCGGTTCATCCTCGTAAAGAGTCTTTAGACGAAAACGCATTTACTGGGTGGAAACGCGAAAATGAATGTATTACTGACTGTCTTGAGTGCACAATTTTTATTTTTTACAAAGTGTTAAGCGATAGCTGGTGAGCTCAATCCACAAGAGGTGGCGAGCAAATATATTTGTTTATCCACTGGCAATCCGTTTGGTGTGACCCACAGTATTTCAAGCTGAGTTTCGAAATCCATTTGCTTCATCAACAGTATGTAAGTCTTTTCTTACATTAAACCGCAGAAGGTTTCCAACAAAGCGTGTGACAGTTAAACATGCAGAGATCAAGATAGGCAATAAAGAAAAAAGAAATAACTCCTCACATAATCATACGATGAGGGAGAGTCCTTCTCTTACGTACGTTAAAAATCGTTGCTATGGCGAACTATGTCAACGATCCCTTGTTTTCAATACTATAAAAAGGGTCACTCTTATTGATTTGGGACATGTAACGGCTGTTTTTTTTTTTTGTTGTTTTTTTGTTGTTTTTTTTTCATTTCAATCTACCTTCCCCATCTTCGCCAGTCAAAACAAGATAAAATAAAACTCAGAAAATAATGGCAATACACTATTTATGTCACTAAATTATTTTTGTTGAAAAGGAAACCACAGCGCAATACTGACCCATTTTTCCAAAAAATGTTTGTGAATTTTCAGATCCAATAAAATGAGTATTCGTTTATTTCAGCAATAAACGAATACTCATTTTATTGGATCTATTCACGAAGTCTCCTACATTTTGAGTATACGTTATAAAACAAACCCTGCTCTATCTGAATGATTACAAAGATACTCCTTGGGCGTTATTCTTTCGTATTAAATAATTCCATTTTTTCCATTCTCCGCAGTCCTTCATGTCTGAAGATGACTAGACAAGGTCTTGGTACATTATCCACCGGTGTTGAAGCTCTCCTCTCCTGGTGTGGAACATCTTTCCGCGGGTAGGACATGTTGAGCAGCTGGAATTGTGTCTTCGAAAGTGTCTCTTCTGGGTTGCGCCCTCTCTCATATTCTCGATAACTTCTCCAACCCGGTGTAGACTGCTGTGCCAACTCCTTCAGTCACTTGTTTGTGCCTCCCAGTTTGGGATATCAATGCTCATTTCTTCTAGGTAGCGTTTTACTAAATGTTTTTACCGGAGTTTTTGCCCACCCACTCTTCTATAGTTCATCATAGAAAGGATTACATAATAACACTTAATTGTAATAATTTAAATCGAGCGCTAATTTCTATTAAGTTTTTGGAGGGCATGATCGTCGTCAATCACCTTAAGAACTGTAGAGAGCATAATGGACATTTTTATCACTTTACTGAATACGAACAAAATATCCATGTAGACTGAGAGAAGGTGTGATGTTGTTAGTCCATAGGAAAACATTGAAAAAGAAAATAATCGATTATTATAATAAGTATTATAATGGCTGATTATTATGATTGGTAAAAGTAGAATATCAGAAGGAATGTTATTAAAATGAAATAAATATTTACAGTTGAAATATGTACATTTAATAGTTTTCAGGAATGTAACTTGATGGATGAAATGTCATTCTTATAATTATGTTTTCATTAAGAATGCATTAAGAAGTTTTAGGAATTTAGGACAAAGGAAAAAAATAAAGAAAATACATTTTGGAAAAACAGATGACGTCAGAAAAGGAAGTAAGATTTAGATTACACGTAGAAAGTAGAAAGTTAGATTGAACATTAACTGATAGTCGTGGAGTAAAGGCCGTCATAGAAGCACTGGATTGGGTAAATGAAATACGTAGTTGTGAAGAAGAAAACGGCGTGCCACCTCGAAACCAACAACTCGCAACCACAGTTAATGTAAAATCGTTGTTTGAGTTTTTCATGAGAGACATGGCTACATTTCAGGAGCACGTCGGAACAGACGAGAATGGTTGTGATTCAATGGCTGTGGTTCTTTGTCCAGCATAAATTTAAAACATGTTTAATCGTCGTCCTTCTGTCTATAAACCATTAAACACATCAACAAGAGAAACATTTGTATTATTTGGATTTATCGAACTACTGTTCTCATGTTGATTGTGATTTTCACAACGTTTCGGTCGATGTACCTTCTTTAGGTGTATCTTATCAAACTCGGGAATGTTTCTGTCGAACTCGGAAATTTGGACGAAATTTCGAGCGGAACGCTTTATTTACTTCACGAGTGTAGCATGCTCTCGTTCTGTCAGCCATGACTGGATAGAGGTCCTAAATAATTCGCAATTGTATTTTTCGGTCGCCCACACTGAAGAGTGAACCTTCAACCTTCAGTAGATTATTACTTTCTACAATTGATTTTTCCACTGCACCACGGACAAGAAGAGAAACATTTATACACCAGATGATAACATATTGAAAGACGTTATACACATTAAATAGACGACACATTTTTATACTTTTCTTTTTTACGAAGGAGTCACCTCTTATCTAGGCCAGGTTGCCACTTAAGGATAAAGGTTAATAAGTGTACGGTAGTCGATGAGACAATCTCATAGTTATCGCAAGTGGTGGAAATTTGCTAAATTGTATTACTTAAGGGGAACGGCTCATCAAGAATTTGTTTACATTGAACTTGAAGACGACTATATTGTAGTCAGCTGGGAAGCAGGCAAACGGAACAAAGTTCCACAGGCGTGCAGTTCTAAGAAAGAAACTTTCTTCATGGAATCCACGTTTTAGTTTAGGCACTGCTAAAGAGTGGGGGAAATTATTGATAGTGGTTTCAACTAGACGAGTGTTTTCGTGAAAGTTTGGCGAGTGGGAAACCATAGATTGGAACTCAGACGTTTGTAAGAGACTCATTATGTATAACTAAAACACACACACACACACACACACACATATATATATATATATATATATATATATATATATATATATATATATATATATATATATATATACCCAGCTTCGAATACATAAGAATGTCACATATAGACAGGTTGAAAGTAGTTTGAGCTATTTATCTCTCACTTGCGTAAGAAAAGTGACAGATAGAATCACGCGATTGCTATCACGCCGTGTCAAAGTAGACTCGGTATATACAAAATTCTGCGTATTTTCGTATTATCCGCTACAAGTTTTATAAATTAGCACATAAAATGCATAATGTTAGGGGAATAACATTGCATATACCTGTGTAAGTATGTTAAAGCATTTTCAATTTTGAAATGTTTTACTGATGCGAAAAAATAGTAACAAATAGAATTCGCTGCTGCCACGAAAATTTTTTCTGAATGTTTCTGTATAACTTTTATCATCAAACTAATTACCTCCGGGGTTGAAACACAAAGTGCAGTTTCTATATGTTCGCTTATTTGTTCAATAATTTCTCGAAGACTTTTAAGGATAAATACTCCATAGCTATATATTTTTCTGAAACTATTGTTGCTATCAGCCTCCACCTGTCTCATGAGACAATAGAGTTCTGCAGCTCTGATTATTCCGTTGACATTACATTGTATGCTGTGGCTGTGCATGTCCATCCTGGATCGGCAGGTGGCCTTGTAGGTACCACAGATATATGTGTGTCTGGTGGCGAGATCTATGTTGCAGCCTTCTGCTGTCAGTGCTCTCTTCTCTTCCTCCACTGCAAGTCTCTCTCTCTTTCTGTCTGTCTGTCTGTCTGTCTGTCTGTCTCTCTCTCTCTCTCTCTCTCGCTCTCTCTCTCTCTCTCTTCATCCTTCTTCAGTTATGCTTTCACAACACTTCTCGGTCTTCAGTCATGAACTCCCAGCCTGTTGGATAGATGCCATCTGCCCTCATATCTCGCTTGCAGAGAGCCTTGTAGTGTAGGACAGGTCTTCATGCTGATCTGGGGGTGATTGCCGAATAGAATCCTTGTGGATCCTCCGACCGTCCATTTGTCTACCAGGGTAAAAATAATTTATCTAATATACTTTCTATTTTAATTAAGGGAGATAAAACATTATTGTGGGAACTTTGTTTGCGCTTAGAATCTATTCATTCATTTTTTATGAATCAGGAGTACTTACAGGATGGATCGCGTGAAGGTTGGCAATATCCTAAATGAAAATGTTTCTGTGGTCCGAACTGCATTCGAACCTGACACATCCAAGTTTTTAGCCATGTCGTTAATCACTTACACCCACTCATCTCCTTGACATTTATAAAAAGAAAATGGGGGAAAACAATTTTTTACTTTATTTTCCTTGATTTATAACGCAAAGATTATAAAAAATCATATAAATAAGAATACAATAAGATTATAAAAACTATAAAATAAGAATACAATAAGATTATAAAAACTATAAAATAAGAATACAATAAGATTATAAAAATTATAAAATAAGAATACAATAAGATTATAAAAATTATAAAATAAGAATACAATAAGATTATAAAAATTATAAAATAAGAATACAATAAGATTATAAAAATCATAAAAATAAGAATACAATAAGATTATAAAAATTATAAAATAAGAATACAATAAGATTATAAAAATTATAAAATAAGAATACAATAAGATTATAAAAATTATAAAATAAGAATACAATAAGATTATAAAAATCATAAAAATAAGAATACAATAAGATTATAAAAACTATAAAATAAGAATACAATAAGATTATAAAAATTATAAAATAAGAATACAATAAGATTATAAAAATTATAAAATAAGAATACAATAAGATTATAAAAATCATAAAAATAAGAATACAATAAGATTATAAAAATTATAAAATAATAATGCAATAAGATTATAAAAATCATAAAAATAAGAATGCAATAAGATTATAAAAATCATAAAAATAAGAATACAATAAGATTATAAAAATCATAAAAATAAGAATACAATAAGATTATAAAAATCAGAAAAAATAAGAATACAATAAGATTAAAAAAATCATAAAAATAAGAATACAATAAGATTATAAAAATCATAAAAATAAGAATACCATAAGATTATAAAAATCAGAAAAAATTGGAATACAATAAGATAATAAAAATTATAAAAAATAAGAATACAATAAGATTATAAAAACTATAAAATAAGAATACAATAAGATTATAAAAATCAGAAAAAATAAGAATACAATAAGATTATAAAAATCATAAAAATAAGAATACCATAAGATTATAAATATTAAAAAAATAAAAATACAATAAGATTATAAAAATCATAAAAATAAGAATACCATAAGATTATAAATATTAAAAAAATAAGAATACAATGAGATTATAAAAATCAGAAAAAATAAGAATACAATAAGATTATAAAAATCATAAAAATAAGAATACAATAAGATTATAAAAATCATAAAAATAAGAATACAATAAGATAATAAAAATTATAAAAATAAGAATACAATAAGATTATAAAAATCAGAAAAAATAAGAATACAATAAGATTATAAAAATCATAAAAATAAGAATACAATAAGATAATAAAAATCATAAAAATAGGAATACCATAAGATTATAAAAATCAGAAAAAATAAGAATACAATAAGATAATAAAAATTATAAAAAATTAGAATACAATAAGATTATAAAAACTATAAAATAAGAATACAATAAGATTATAAAAATCAGAAAAAATAAGAATACAATAAGATTATAAAAATCATAACAATAAGAATACCATAAGATTATAAAAATCATAAAAATAAGAATACCATAAGATTAAAAAATTATAAAAATAAGAATACCATAAGATTATAAAAATCAGAAAAAATAAGAATACAATAAGATTATAAAAATCATAAAAATAAGAATACAATAAGATAATAAAAATCATAAAAATAAGAATACCATAAGATTATAAAAATCAGAAAAAATAAGAATACAATAAGATTATAAAAACTATAAAATAAGAATACAATAAGATTATAAATATTAAAAAAATAAGAATACAATAAGATAATAAAAATCAGAAAAAATAAGAATACAATAAGATTATAAAAATCAGAAAAAATAAGAATACAATAAGATAATAAAAATTATAAAAAATAAGAATACAATAAGATTATAAAAATTATAAAATAATAATGCAATAAGATTATAAAAATCATAAAAATGATCATACAATAAGATTATAAAAATATTAAAAATAAGAATACCATAAGATTATAAACATCATAAAAAAATAAGAATGCAATATAAGATTATAAAAATTATAAAATAAGAATAGCATGCGATTATAAAACATTTAAAATAAAATTATAAATAAGAGCTTCGGTGTTTGAAGCAGAAGTGCTCAGATGTTTCTAATTCATTCCCAGGAAACTCCGAATGTGCCTCAAATTAATTAAAAGCTTTCAATTTATTCGATTTTTTTAAAATTAATTTCACTTTATTTTCAACTCCTTTCACCTAAATACTGGCTGAGTATATTTTAGATCATCATTCCAATAATTGAATATTATAAAATGTAAAAACTGAAAGTTAAAATGTTGATATGGATTAAGTAAAAAAGGACATTAGGGGCATTATTCAATCCCCGACGACGCCATGTTTTCTGGCTAATATATATATATATATATATATATATATATATATATATATATATATATATATATATATATATATATATATATATTAATTTGTATATGAACTTTTTCTAAGATCTTGGAGATAGATTTTGAAAGTAAATTACCAATTGTGTTTGGATTAGTAGATTGTATTTTGGATCCACGAGTATACATCGTGACTTTTATCAGAATGAGGCTTCGATATATTAGATAGAGCGCCATCTACATCTGCGTGAATCTCGGTTCAAGAGAACAGAAATGTTTGTTTTTTTTATTTTTTTTTTATATTATTATTATTATTATTATTATTATTATAAAAAATAAAAAAATAAATAAAAAATAAAAAATAAATAAATAAATTAAAAAAATTATTATAATATCAATGCCTAATTGTGTTTATTTCAAACAGTCCTTCTCTCATGTCATTGTTCAGCCTAGTTAAGCTTATGATTGCCTTTTGATTTTTGGTGTACTTTTCATGGCTATTGTTATATTATCAAACCTTCCTTTAGCAGCGATGAGTAAAAGACTTTTTAACTATTTCTTCATTTGATAAACTTTTGTCTTTACACTTCGGTTCTGAAGATAATAATTTCTTCTTAATAATAAACTAGATGGACGTTTTGTCTAGTATATATACGGAATGATTCTGCTTGTTGCATGCATACGACGATGCAGATGTCCTCTGTTGCAGTTACTCAACATTCCTAGAGTCTTGTTTTGATCTAATTTCAAAATCAGATCAATACATTCTTCGGGGGATTACTCATGCACTTAAGGATATGCACTCTAGGAAATATCGATTATTTGATATTTGTTGATTTTGCTTCTCTCTCTCTCTCTCTCTCTCTCTCTCTCTCTCTCTCTCTCTATTTCTATCTCTCTCTTCTCTTTTCTTCTCTTCTCCCACTCTGTTGTAACTTGAAGAATTCTGCAATGACCTTGGCTCAAACATGAATCATTATTTGATCGGTTTAGAGAAACAGCTTTAGCACCAGACGTCATTTTCCATCTTTTCAATTGACATCGCTTTTCGGTTTTATGTTTGGAAAAAAAAAAAAATTTTTATTTTAAAACCTTTAAGTAATAATTTATTTAAGAAAATACAAACATTAAAAAAAACATCTATATTACAAAATTGTGAATTCATTTCTCGTGTGTCTTTGTATTTCTCGTTTTATTCAACGTCCACATTATTATTATTTCATTTATTTATAACTATCGAGTACTTGCAAGCAACATGAATTGGAAAAAATACCGTGAGGACATTGCCAAGGCTGCTGCAAAGAAGATGTGTCCATTACTTAAAATTATTAGCAAATTACTTGCACCTTAGAATATTCTATGCTGTACTTCTACAATACGGAGTCCAAAAAAGCGTCTTAAATCTAATATATCTCGTACTCTCGGCCTAGCTCCAATCTGTGTCCCTTTATCGTAATGTTACGTCCCTGTGTCTGTTTTACGAGCACTTTAATGGAATGTGCTCTGATAAACTCAAACCACTTATGCCACCCTCGATGTACATACTCCCGACAAACCCGAAAAGTAGTAAAATCCCATTTACTGTTGAAGCCTCTCGATGACGGCAAGCTTTCTACGTTAATAGTTTCTACCCTTGAAATGTTATATTTTGAAATTCCCTCCCTGTTTCCTGCTTCCCTGACTGTACTGTTGCGGAAGTTTAAATGTAACGTGAACAAACATTTCACTACTCAACTCCTCACAATCTCTATTAGACATGATTCCAAATAATAGCCCGAGTATTCATTAAAATCCAAACTGCAATTTCCAATATGATCATTTAGTAATCATGAGTATTTTCTGTACATAGGATACACAATGTGTAATAGTATGCACCTGGACCAATATCGATGATATTATTCAATATTGTTCAAACAATAGAATGTAGGTTCCAGCGACAACGTCTTTATTTTTCAGTAAATTGGTTACTTCTTTATGAACCTAAAGATATATGGTGGCTGCTGAGTCGGTTTCACGTGTGACCACCCTTCAGAGATTTTGGCAGGTTTTGTTTTCTCGTGTATAAAAGACAGAACGCACCGAAAAAAAAAAGCGGAAACTTTGAAAGGTATCTATGAGTGATTTTCTTTACAGTGGAATCGAGTTTACACGGTACGCAATCCACTTTTTAGGTAAGGTACGGAGGGTCCAATGACACATTGGATGAGACGGTTGGTCCATAGTAAATTGTTATATTTTAGTAAAAATTTACATTTTTAAGATAGGTTGCCTCTACACAGCTCAGCAGCCCCACTTGTCCCGATTGCTCTGAACTAATGAAAGTAACCATCAGGTCAGGGAACCATCATCAGAGACCTCGGTTATATATATATATATATATATATATATATATATATATATATATATGTGTGTGTGTGTGTGTGTGTGTGTGTGTGTGTGTGTGTGTGTGTGCGTGCGTGGTATAAATATATACACACATATATATATATATATATTGTTATAATGAACCCTTTATTACCGTCGACTGTTATATATATATATATATATATATATATATATATATATATATATATAGTCATCCACATACAGTACTGTTTCGCTGTTTCACAGCTCATCAGTGCGGCTAGACAGTCGACGGTAATAAAGGGTTCATTATAACAAAATGGAATTTAACTAGAAATAGTAATATTATTTAACTAGAAATAGTAATATTATTTAACTAGAAATAGTAATATTATTTAACTAGAAGTAGTAATATTATTTAACTCATAAAAAATAAAGAGAAAGAGAGACAGAGAGGACGTCAAATGAACAGAAATAGACTAAATTTGGATTTCGATTTATTTAAATTTAACTGGCTTTGCAAACTCACTTTGTCCTGATTCAAAAAGTCTAATACAAGTTTTATAAATGGCTTAACGGGTCATATGTTTTTTAGTAAAGCTGGGTTCAATTTTGTAGAATTTTCCTCTCTTCACATTTTGTGTGTTTCTACTAAAAATCAATCAGAGGAATAGCGTTAGAATTCGTTTTTGAAAAATAAAGATATCCAATACCATTCTGAAACAACCAAGTAAATTATGATTTAGTTGAGTGTTAAATTAGCTTTAAGACACGCTGCGAATAACATGGAGCCAAACAAAAGAAGACATTATTCCCGAACGAATGTAATTAATTGAACAAGTGCGTGTAGGAAATTGGCCATTGACAAACTCTACATAAGAAAAAAAAAAAAAACGAACGACTCACGCCTCTTTCTTTCGTTTCTATTTATTTCATTTTCAAAGGGAGATAAACCATACAAATATAATAGACCCCTACAAATGCATGAATAATTAAGTGTTACTGATTTATAGGTTTTAAACAAAAGACTTTGTTTTCACAGCATTTTGTTATTTTTAATTTTATTTTATTTTATTATTATTTATTTTTTATTTTATTTTTTTTTTGTATTTGTGTTAATCTTTTGTTTGTATATACAACCTGTGTCTAGTAAATCACTACTTCGTGCAGACAAGTCAGAGGTTCCTTTTACCAAATCGGCGAGGGTGCATTATCAGCCTAATAGATACAGTCGCAAACTATGCAATCGCTTATGGCGAGTTCGAATCCTTCTTCAGGTATTTTGTGTTCAATGTCATACTAGCTACGAAATATCTGGAAAATATCCTCTCAACCACCGAATCTATTTATGATTCTTTTTTTTTCTATCAACGCTCTGATCCCCACTTTGTCCCAATTAAATTGAATGGCTCTCGTCTCGAGGAAGCAACTTGCATTGACGAGCTTCTGGGTCGTGGTCTTCACTCCTGACCTAAAATGGAAGACTTACATCAAATCTGTTGGCAAGGTTGCAATGGTTGCATCATTATACTGCTCCAAAAATTATATCGCTCCCGATGCAATCCTCTACCTGTATAAGAGCCAAATACGTCCTAAAATACAGCACTGTTGTCACATTTAAACAAAGGCCTGCTCGAAGCACCCTTTTCTGCTTTACAGAGTTCAAAATTAGCTTCGAAATCTAGTAGGTGATGTCATTTTCTCCTCAATGCGAGTCTATCTCTACTTTATCGTTATTTTCATGGCAAGTGCTCGGCTGAGCTTCAATCTTATGGTTTCCCTTGCAAAATATTCAAAATAATCACTCTTCTAGATAAAATCACTGTCAACAATGTTCCCACTCTCTATGTCCTTATCTAAACGCATCTCCCATGATCAAAGCTTATTTACTTAAACTGGCCGCCTGTGGACCCCTGTACCGCGAGCCTGCTTTCCAGTTGACAACACCATGATCATCTTCAAGTCCAATCTAAACAAGTTCTTGTTGAGTCGACCACTTAAATAATCAAATTCTATCCAATTTCTACCACTACCGATCACTACGCTGTTGTCTCACTGAATATCTTACACATTAACCCTTATCTTCGAGTAGCCTTCAGGCCTTGTAAAGTAGGGTGTCCCTTGTAAAATTGTTAGCGGCCCTACGCTAGAAAGTAGCCGTAAAGGTAGTATATATTTTGACAGTATAATTTACTTTGCAAAGAGAATCCTTCTCAGAGATGGCCAATGTAAAGTTGAGACAGAGTGGGTCAAAATACAGTAATCAAAACAAAAAAATTGTAGTCAGCTGAAAAGCAGGCAATCGGAAGAGAGTTCCACAGACATGCCGTTCTAAGAAGGAAGCCTTTTTATGGAATTTGCATTCAAGTTTAGGCATAGATAAAGAGGATTGGAAATTATTGATAGTGATTTTGGCTAGACGAGTGTTTTTCGTGAAAGTTTGGTGAGGGGGGGCATAGATTGAAGCTCAGATGAGCACTTGCCATGAAAATAACGATAAAGCAGAGACAGACTTGCAACGTCTCTTCTGTGGGAAAGAGGTTGCAGGGAAGAGAAAAGTGCATCCCTCACTAAGCTACGAAGTCTATTTTGAACATTGTCAAGGCAGGATAAGCTGCTTCTAGCAACTCCTACCCAGATGTGGCAACAGTACTCCATTGTTGGCCGTACCTGGCTTTTATATGGGTAGAGAATTGCAGGAGGGGGATATCTATTGGGGCGGTAGAAGAATCCCACCATTTTTCCAGCGACCTTGGCAATGGATTTGATATACGTGTTCCATTTCAGATCGGGAGTAAAGGTCAAGCCCAGAAGTTTGTCAAAACATAAACCCTCCCCAAGACGAGAGCCATTCATTTCAATCGATGGGCATCAGCGTTGATGATGTAAAGATAGAAGCTTGGTTTTAGATGCATTAAAAGTAATCAACCACCGCTTTCCCCATTGTACCACGTGCTCAAGATCAGAGGAGAGAGAACCAAAGAGAACTTGGTCGTTTACGATCTTAGATGTGCCACCATAGATTGTAGTGTCATCAACATAAATGTCTACGAATAATGTAAGGATGTGATTTGAAAGATCATTAATGTAGATCAGGAAGAGAGTTGAGCCCATGATGAACCCCTGAGGGACTCTAGCATTACAACAAAGAGCTTCTGATTTCTGCCCATCAAATACTACTCTTATGAACCTATCAGAGAGCAATGGTTTCATAATTGAGAAGACATTTTCAGCTATACCATAGTTGGAGATCTTGTGAAGTAGACCTTTATGCCATACCTTATCAAAGGCATTGCATATGTCAAGAGCAATTGTCCTAGAGAGGAATCCTTCGTCGAGAGGTTCGCTAATCCTATTAGCACATCTGCTGTAGATCTAGCAGAACGGAAACCATATTGCATGTCACTAAGAAGTTTATTTTTGCTGATGTGGTTGACTTCTTCTCTATTTATCACAGATTCCAGCAGCTTACTCATGACGCACACGAGACTTATTGGTCTGTACTGAGGGGAAGATATGCGATCACCTGAATTCTTAAATACCGGACATATTGATGAGATTTTCCAAGGTGTTGGGAAGCATTAAACACTAACATACGGTTGCCTAAGTTTTTTAATATATATATATATATATATATATATATATATATATATATATATATATATATATATTAGCACGCCGTTCAGCATTACTCGGCCGTAAAATATGCTTAAACATAATATTTTAATTCATGCAAATTTTGGAATTTTTATTATAGAACAAATACCTTATTGATTATTATATTGTACCTAATATATAGTAGTAATATCAAAAGAAAAAAAATGTCACTTGGGTGCCATCAGAAAGAATAGAGATAAAAATATAGCTTTCCAGTCTTATTCGTTACAATCTTAGCCACGTTCATACAAATATAAAAAGTTTAAAAATTATGTTGCTTAATCCATGTATATATAGTTGCAGATGTGTAGAAGAGAATTTGAATCGACTTACGTCTGCCAAGTTCCAATTTTTTTTTTTCAAATTTTATTCGTTAATAACTATTTTTATCGGCTAAAGATCAAATTCAAGTTGTTCCATGGGTCCGAATCTCCTATGTATCCTATGTATAAAGTTTCAAGTCTGTAGACCAAAACTTGAAAGAGGAGTTGTGTAGTGACTATTTCTTGCACAGACAGACAAAATCACACACACACACACATACAGATATATATATATATGCGTGTGTGTGTGTGTGTGTGTGTGTGTGTGTGTGTGTGTGTTAAAAAGTCCACGTATGCTTTTAGAATAGTGATTTCAATGTTATAAGGGTCTCTGAAGCATGAAAACGATGTTGTTTTTTGTATTTAATTTATTTTTCTATTTCAAGCAATCCTCCGCTCTTGTTCATAAAAAGTATCGAAATGAAAATGAAACACGTTGAAAAAAAATGGAAATTTGTATTTTGGACAGCGTTCATGTCTAGCACAACAATATTGAAAAAGTCAACGTGAATTATTTTTACTGTTTGAAGAAGAAGAAGAAGAAGAAGAAGAAGAAGAAGAAGAAGAATGTTGTATATATGTTTTTTTAATTCAAAAAGTTTTTGCAACGCTCTAGCGTTCATTTCAACCGGCAAAAGAAACAATCAATGAATTTCAATATATATATATATATATATATATATATATATATATATATATATATATATATATATAAGGCACTTTGTTTGTCTCTGTATATGTCTCTGTGTGTGTTAGTTCGTTTCCTATGACTTCGGAACGACTGGGTCGCCTATATATTAAGTCATCCTGTCAAATTTTAAAAGTCACACTCAAGTAGCATCTTAGTTCACAAATTTCATTGTTTATTACTTTAACGTGTATGTGGCATGTACACTTTCTTTTTAAACTTACTTCGACAGAATCAAATACTAATATGAAACATTTTTAAATAGTTGTCTGAAAACAAAGATCTGAGCGGGAACATAACTCGTGTTACATTGAAAAATATAATATGGGCTGCTTACCTTAATTTTAGAAATATACAAACAAATAAAAAAAATCAAAAATGAAATTATTACACTGTATCGCGGACAACGCGGGGTTGGTTCAGCGTATTATTCTATAAACTATCCAGAAGCACTCTTCTCTCTCTCTCTCTCTCTCTCTATATATATATATATATATATATATATATATATATATATATATATATATATATACATACATATACAAGTCGATACGATTACAAAATACAAGCTGATAAACACGAAGACATTTTAATTGCATCATTAAGAACAATATTTGTTGCCAACATTGTCTGTCTCTATATTGTTCTCTCGCCACTTTTGCCGTGTCAATCGTCGCCTTTTACCAGTTGTCGGATGTAAAAATAATTCATCACGCTCCATGTCTGGACAAACTTCTAGGACTGACCTTCACTTCTCATCTAAAATGAAACACATTTGCCAAGATCGCTGGAAAAATGGTTGGATCACTCTACCGCACCAGTAGGTATATTACTGATGATGCAACTCTCTATCTGTATAAGAGCCAGGTACGTCCTAAAATTGAGTCCTGTTGCCACATCTGGGAAGGAGCTGTTCGGCACGCCCTAATTCTGCCTTGATAACATTCACAACCGGTTTCGAAACCTAGTAGGAGGTGCCCTTTTCTCCTCTCTGCGACCTCTTTCTCACAGAAGAGACATTACGAGCCTGCCTCTATCGTCATTTTTATGATCAACTCAAATCCAATGTATGATTTCCCCTTGCCAAACTTTCATAAAATACATTCGACTAGCTACAACCACTATAAACGATTACCCCCACTCTCTATCTATGCCTACATCTAAACGCAGATTCCATGAGCAAAGCTTCTTTCCCAAAACTGCACGCCTATGGAACACTGTTCCGCTAACCTGCTTCCCAACTGAATACAACATGGTAGTCTTCACATCCAGTATAAACAAGATCTTGTTGAACCCTCCTCATGAATAATCAAATGTTAACCAATTTACACCATTAACTATTATTACACTACCATTTTACATTCATTAACCCTTATCCTCGAGTGGCATTTGAACCTTGATAAGTAAAAAACACACTGTATTACGATGTGAAAATAATCTATAAGATAAAAATCTGGAATGTGAAAATTCTGCAAATTGAAAGCCTATACTTGATCACACTTCTCACCAATGAGATGATAAAAAAATGCCGCAGCATTGAACAGCAATAAACCAAACACAGTTAGAAAATTTATAACTAAACCAATATGAATAGTTCCGACATAGACTGAAATTTATTTGTACCAATCATGGTTGAATTGCAGAAAGAATTGTGAATTTTATGAACGTTTCCCTTGGTGGCATTTGGAGGAAGAGTCACCCTCTGTTATATTGTACTATTGTTCGGTAAAGTTGTCGTACACGATTATAAGTGGCATAAATAAAAGTGTCTGGTTTTCATGAATAAATTCATTCATATAGAGAAATCACGTTGAGCAAAGTTTTAGATAAAGGAAATTCGTTGTCCTATTCATTTCAATTTAAGGCTTAGTGTGTATGCGATACAGTATATAAGCCCGTTGGACTGGATTCGGCATTAAATAACCTGAAAAAGGTTGATATGCCGTAAAACAAAAACAACCAACCAACCAATGGTATTAGTATTTATTTTCTTCTCCACGTAAGCCAAATGTGACACAAGGTCGTTTTTAATGTAGGGAAAAATCGTCTCCCCCAAAGAGGGGCACTTGTGAAGTAGGCAAAAATAAAAATCACCTTGATATAGAAGGTTTCCCCTGCATTGACTAAGAACAAATTAAATTACGTGTAGTATCAGAACAGGCACTACACTATGATCCTGCCCGGATTAGTAAAAGTGATGAAATATTTTCGACGTAATTCGAACACGGCACGCTGAACCAGTACCTACTACACCATATGCAACTTCCTTGATTTATTGTATACTATCTATTGAACCCCAGTTGCTATTACAGCCATAGCTTAAGGGGAAATGTGGTTTAATGATTTTCCCAACGTGATCAGCGCATACATAACCGCAGTAGATCGGCTAGGATTTGAACCCATTGATTTCGTAGTTCGCGGCGGTATCAAGCTGGCAAATCACCCCCGCCCCAGAGAAAGAAAAGTTTCAGCACTCTCGTATCACAACCGGAACACGAACACAACGATCTCTCAGTTTGTTTGTTTTTTTATAATTATACCATAGTCACGTGTGTGAAAATTTGTCGAATACTTGCTCATATTTGTTTTGGACTTAAACCGGAAAGAGGTTAGTTACACAGTACGAGACCTTGAGGCGATTGTTCTCTATATTCGAAGGCAGTCACGTTTTGAATATTTAAAATTGTGCTCATACATTTGGTGATGATTAGGAACAAAGTGCAGTATCTGTCCGCATGCTATACTTAGTCTATTTTCTTTTCGGTCAGTGAAGGATGAGTTCTTTCGAGACCAAAGCAATTTTACATTTTGTTTCCATTCAGTATCCATCTTTTAGTGATAACTGAACTTTACCCACATTAAAAACCAACATTATGTCTAACTCTGCCCGCGTTTAAAGACGTTTAAATAGAAACGACATTGTGTTATATGAGAAAAATATAAATATAATTATGCGTACAATTTTTAGAAGGATATTCATTTTCGTGTACATTTAAAGTAAAATGATCGTCTTATAGTTTTTTTTTGTGTGTGGGGGGTCGGTATTTAATATTGCGCATTTCCAGCAGGGATATAAATTTGCGTTAAACTTTCATAGTGTAATCAATAATCATCAATAAATATTATTTATTATTTATGTAGTGATATATATATATATATATATATATATATATATATATATATAAGTTTCGTGGTTAAATTTTAAATTCTGAAAAAAAAACATATAGAGGCATATATTCGATTTAAGAATTTATTGTTTGACAAAAGGAATATATAGAAGGGGTTATTTTAATTTCTTTAATCCATCCTTTTTGGCTAGGGTCACCTTGAAAGTATTACTTTAAATAATATCTATCAGGATTTTTCATCTGAATTCTATCAGTGTCTTATCTCGCTTATGTGATATAAATATATATGTGTGTGTGTGTGTGTGTGTGTGTGTGTGTGTGTGTGTGTGTGTGTGTGAGGACACTTCTCAACTAATATACCCAACGATTTTTTATCTACAAATTTGAAATTTGCGGTAGAGTGTATTTAGACACGTGGAAAATATTTTAATGAGTTTTCATGCGGAAAAAGGGCTGTTAAGGGGAAAAAATTAAACACTTGGTACGTGGGGGTCATCGGAGTTTTATCTGTTTGTCAACTGTTTCACTAATGTGCATGCGGGAATCGTCCACATGAGAGATTCCTTATTTTAAAAATAAGTAGGTTTGAAAATACTTTTTAAAGATTGTGCCTGCTTCCCGGTTGAATACAACATGGTAGCCTTCAAATCCAATGTAAACAAGTTCTTGTTGGGCCGTCTTCATAAATAATCAAATTCTACCCAATTCCTCACAAATAATCTACCTAATTTACGCCATTAACAAATATTACACTATCACTTTACATTCGTTAACCCTTATCCTCGAGTAGTCTTTGAGCCTTGATGAGTGGTGACTCACAAGTAAAAAAACAAAACTATAGCTTTTAAACAGCAACAAAAGGAAACTCAAACGATTTAACTTGCGTTGAAATTATCTTTACTTCCATGTATTATTATTATTGTTGATAAGAGATAATGTTCCGTTGATGGAGAGTTAGACAAATTTGCTGAAGAAGAAAAAGAAGAAGAAGAAAAAGAAGAAGAGTGCATATAATACCAACAGTGTATATAATAGACAGAGTCATTTGAGAGTTAGAGAAACATTTAATATGACAGTAACAACTGGGACGAATTCACATACCTGTTTCTTCGAAAGATAACACCAGACAAATTTATATTTCATATAACATTTATTCAACATTTTGAATATTACAACCTTTGACTTCACATTTTGATCTTGACTTCAATGGCTTCCACGGTGTCTTCTCCCGACTTCTTTGACCGCCTTTCCACTCTTGACTAACTAATACATTGATACATACTATTTCTTTGTGATTTGTCATTTGCACGTTCACAAAGAACTCTATCAGCCGACATTTGTGTCACGTGCCTGGGTATTACTATTGTTAATGAACATTCCTTTTTTTTCTAAAAACATATTTGTTTTTATTTATCTAAAATGCCTTCTTCTTATAGTTTATAGCATCTAGTCAAGTAAAATTCCTAAAACGTCATTTAACCATATTTGCCCTTGAATGCATTATTTTCTTTAAAACAAATCTAATTCAATCTACACAACAACAACAACAATAATAATAATAATAATAATAATAATAATAATAATAATCTTCAATGATGTCCCGAGAATGCTAATATACAAATTATTATTTATTTATTTATTTTTGTACTCACACAAGCAATCATCAGAGATTACTCACTGACAACAACCGGTAGTGTTCTCTTGAGTCTGAGTGACAACAAGTCTTCCGCCACATCTTTACATTAGCTTTTGCAAATGAATTTTCGTTATCGCAATACGCACATGTCATTGATTTTCCCCTCGCAACGAACATTGGTCTTCACTGGAATTTGGCTGACAATAATCCTTTCCAGGGTACCAGTCTTCTTCGCACTTATCCAAACAGAGGTCTTATTAATGCTTTCTCGCCTCAATCTTTCTTTCCTCCTTGATGTTTCACGACTATTTGATGTGATGCCAGTCGATGTCGACAAAACATTTGTTTATGGCGAGGGTAGTGTAGTTAACTTACAATTTGGTGGTTTTAGTTTTCTTGGTTCCATGTGGTGTTTCTCTATCTTTTTGTTTTATTTCTGTTGCATTTTTCATATGACCGGTTAGTGTTTGCAGCTCATATGGATTAGCTTCCGCATTCATCATCATCATCATCAGTAGTAGTAGTAGTATAAGTAGTAGTAGTGGTGGTGGTGGTGGTTTGTTATGCTCTGTAGGAATCTCCTTCTTTATCTGTTTTCTCAATTCAACCATTAAATCAAGTCATTTCAGAAACAATTCATGTTAGTAATGCAATAATGGTTCATACCCACTCCTTGAGCCGCATTGGCAAAATACCTGGGTATGTCAATTTCCATATTTGCCTGGCTTGTAACGTTTTATTGCTAATACGAAGACAAATATTTGTAAAATTCCATGCCAAAAATACGTTATCTAGCATTTGCATAAGAGAATAAGGAACTACGATGGATATATTAAGGTATTCGTTTTCATTGGCAAAATAATTCATTAGGATTCGTGTTTTATAAGCCAAAATAATTTTTATATATACATTTTGCGGATTATTCAGAAATAAAACAACTCAATTGAAAATATTTTTGATTTTTGTAAATTTTTATTATTATGTTATTTTAATTCTTGTAAATTCATTAAACACGTCTCCAGTTAAAATAACATTAGACTTAGATTAGATTCAACCCCTAACCCTGACATCGTAAAAACTATTACTTTATTAATGTATATCTTGCCTTTTCTTGTTTGTGTGGACAAGGTACATGTTTATATTTGCGCACGAATAGGCAAACTCCAAAGGACGCGATAATTTCAAATAGTATATACAGCTAGATCAATATACGAATAAAACGTTGCTAAATATTTCGTAGTCTATATAAATAAAACAGTACATATATGTATGCATGTCTGTGTGAAAATATTTAACCAATAAACTCTTAAACACTGAAATTAACAGGAAATAGTAATCATACACCAAGGATGGTTTATACCGAGTAAACTCTTTGTTTGGAGGGATGGATGAATAACGCGTACAAAAATATGTCGGCAAGTTGAAATGCAATTTTCATTTCAACTTGCCGACATATTTCTATTACTTTTGCGCATACACAAATTCATTCAAAATCTTGAAGTGGTTTAATTTTAAATCTTTCTTATCTATTTGTTGATCGCTCAAACGGTAGGGAACGCGACTGGAGCGCTATATATTTTGGTTACGATTCTAAAGGATGGCGTCGATGTAACTTTTGAAATCAGTATTAGGTACAATATAATATTCAATGAAGAATTAAAAATAGATACGAAATCTGCATGAATTATAATATATTTAAGCATATTTTACCACCGAACAAAACCGAGCGTCCCTGCTTGTCCGGTGATAAAATACGCTTATATATATATATATATATATATATATATATATATATATATATATATATATATATATATATATATATATATATATATATATATGTATATATATATATATATATATATATATATATAAGGAAAGAGGTATATGCGCACCTCTTTCCTTTTTAATCATTATTTTTTAATTCATCTAATTACACCCTAAAGCGGTCTACCATGTTGCTGTTCCTAATCTAGGCTTGTAAATTCTGTAAAACAAAATCTACTTTTTAAAATCCGTCTCACCTAAGCCTTCCAGATTGAGAGGAAATAATTTTGAGATGTCAACCATCGTTTGAAACCCAATTAATTATTTTGAAAGTTTTGATTAAATGACCTTTCATTGTTCTCTCAAGCAAAGTAGTTAATTGTAAGTGTTTCAATCTGTCATTGTAACTGTAATCGTTTACTCTTTTTATTAGTTTCGTCACTCGCCATTTTATGTCTTTCGGTGTAAATGTTGCATTCCAATATTCTTGTCTAGACACTCAAGCCGAGGCCGGAGTCAAATCCTCCATATGAGATCTTATTAGCTCCTTATATTAAAAACGATGGTATTATATTTCTAACCCTTTGTTAAATAGAAAAAAAAAACATATTTTAAATACACATGAATTCAGTATTTTGAATAATTTACAATGTTGGAATTCTCTGAAAACGGTTTCAGTTTCATTGATATGATGTTGATGGATTGCAACGTCGTAAATCCCCCAATGTGGAAAGCCGGTCTGAAATTGGACCTCCATATATAAAGGAACCGAGCGTGTTTCTCGTTCAAAATTCTTGATTTGTGGCTAGGATATCAACTGTTTAAATGAACAGCATTGGAAACCATCATGAATCGAACTAACTTTTTTTTGTTGTTTTTGTTTTTCATTTTCATATTTACTGAGTGTGATTAATACTAATAGTAGTTACGAATTAAGCAAAATATAAAAGGTTCAAATTAAATAAGTCTTGCATATAGAAAAGTAGGATTTGGTCTTCGGTATAACACAAAAGTGTAGTATCTGTTCTGAAGCTAAACTTAAGTTACTTTGTCCTTAGTAAATTCAGGGGATACCCTTCTATACGAAGGCGATTTTTATTTTTGCCTATTGCAAAAGTGCCCCATCTTGGGTAGCTGGTTTTTCTCAACATTAAAAACGACCTTGTGTCATATTTTGCTTTCGTATATATAAATATATATATATATAAATATATATAAATATATATATAAATATATATATAAATATATGTAAATATATATATATAAATATATATAAATATATATATAAATACATATATATAAATATATACATATATAAATATATATATATAAATTTATATAAATATATATATATAAATATATATATAAATATATATAAATATATATCTAAATACATATATATAAATATATATATATAAATATATATATGAATATATATAAATATATATAAATATATATAGATATATATAAATATACATATAAATATATATATATAAATATATATATATATATAAATATATATAAATATATATATATAAATATATATAAATATATATATATATATATATAAATATATATATAAACAAATGCTTCATTGTTAAAGTGTTTTTTATTTAATAAGTGTGAAGAAAGGCTGTTCTTGTGAAAATTTTCAAACCACATAGTGTTTGAATTTGTCGAAATGGTCTTGAAACAATTGTAACTAACATTTTTGTTTCTATCAACCCATTTCTGGAAGTCTTGGTTTTTGTTAAAACACTAATATATATATATATATATATATATATATATATATATATATATATATATATATATATATATATATTAGTGTTTGGGCGATTAATCAGAATCGGAATCGGGAATCAGAAAAATGGGAACTTTTTTGGTGCATCGAAATAATTTTAGTCTAATTTCCGATTCCAGAAACGAGTTTTGTAACATTTTAAAACTCAATTTTCCATTGCTAGTACAACCAATAAAACTTTGTTAAAACTATCAATAAAACTAAAACATATAGTTCAGAATAACATCAAAATACGATATAAATTTGTTTGGGTTTTTTTTCCTACACAAAACAAAAATTGAAACTTGCATAAATTAGTTATGTAACCGTTAAAAATGCACTTGATTTTAATAGCTCTAAAAACGTTTTAAAATTAAATTAAATAGTTTTGCCATTTTTATCTAAATTCGTGTGTGTGTGTGTGTGTGTGTGTGTGTGTGTGTGTGTGTGTGTGTGTGTGTGTGTCCAGTTTATTTATAGGAAACGGGACTTCTTGTACAGTTTTTACGACTCTGTTTATAATGTCCATAATGGTTATAATGATAAAAAATAGCATATCAGATTTGAATATAAAATACATTATATATAGGAAGTGTTCGAAAGAGCGAAAATAGATAGATAGATAGATAGATAGATAGATAGATAGATAGATTAGTGTATGCAAACTAATGTGGATATGAATATACATTAATGTATTAAAGAATTGAAACACCTATTTGTATTTGTATATTCGGGCGTGACTTGTCGCGAGAAAAAAAAAGATCAGGGCAAAAAGAAAAACCATCCAAATTAAAGATTTATGCACACATATACATAGAAGAAGAAGAAGAAGAAGAAGAAGAAGAAGAAGAAGAAGAAGAAGAAATAAGAGAACAAATATGAAAAAGAGGAGGAGAAAGGAAAATGAAAGAAAGAAGATGGAGAAGAAAGAAAGAAAAAAGAGTAATAAGACGAATAATGGGAACAGTAAAAAAGAGGGAAAAAATAGAATAATAAAAGGCAAAAGAGACGCAAGTAGTAGTAGTAGTAGTAGTAGTAGTAGCAGCAGTCGTAGTAGAAGAAGAAGATCTCTTCATTTTATTCTATGCTATAAAATGTACAAGAATCGACTTTCTAAATCGTTGTTTCTGTCTTTCCACATATAATGGCATCAGAGAAAAAGTCTTCCGTAAACGAATTAAGACAAAGGATAAAACTCCAACATTTCGCATAGTACCGTTTAATATCGCGCCATTATTTTCAACCACCTGGCCTTTTGTAATTAATGGGCGTTGAGACACCAGACCTGTAAGTACATAAAATACAATGAGGTGTTAGACTGAATGGTCAAACGTAGAGAGCTCAAAGCTAGAGTGATTAGTGCCTTAAGAGGACTTAAAGAAAAAGTAATAGCCCGATTTTGAAACTTGTATCAACGTGATTTTAACCGTATTATTTCTATTCTAGTAATCGTATGTTCTATACTAAATCACACGGATATATATACATACATATATATATATATATATATATATATATATATATATATATATATATATATATATATATATATATATATCCGTTCTGTCACACAGAAGTTTTATCCGTTCTGTCTACGGAGGTTAGCGAGTAAAAACGTAACTTCTAGGCCCCGAAAGAAGCGTTTTCGTGAAGAGCGGAAGCAAGAAAAATAAATAGACAGCCAGACAGTCCCCCCTCCCCGCCTTAAATTAATTCGGAAAGAATGAGGAAAGGAATGCCCTACTCTAAATAAACAAGTGAATGGTTCCTATTTTTTAGGTCATCAGAAATGATGATAATAATTTATATACAAAAAATTAATTTACTGACGTTATTCTATCATTTGATATAAACGTTTATGCGAACACTGGTGAGGCATAGTGTTTTGATGGAGGGTGTATATTAGAGTATAATGAAGTTCTAGCCTTCAACGTTCTCATGCTAATAGTTTACAACTTATTAAGCCCAAAAGCCACTCAAGGGTGAATGTTAATGAGATTTTCAGTTGAATGATGAACACTAACATGAGAGGATTGGAAACGGTACATGAAATGAGTAGAATCCGGTTGCGTAGGAAGATGGTTCAACAAGTATTTGTTGCCATTGGACTTGAAGATATCCATGTTTAAGCGGCTAAATTTTTCTTTTCAACTGATGATTAACTGTGCTAACGGTATAAAATTCTTTCTGAGCACATCTTTATTTAATAGAAAAGGAGAGAGCGTTGTGGCACTATAATGGTGCAAAAGAAGTTGTGGACCAATCCTTGAAAAAGACCAAAAAGCGCAATCTTTATCTGATCGTTATGATATTGTAGTCAAAGAACAAGATGGGTGATGAAAGAAATTCGGAAAATAAAGGATTCTAGGTAATAAGGTTTGATTATCCGTATTATTTTGATTCTTCGGACTGCCGTTCTCATCTTGAGTGTGATTTTTACAACATTTTGGTCGATGTAACCCCCGACCTTTTTCAGGTGTATTTGTCGAACTCGTGAATCTGAATTTTATCAAGTTCTGTAATCACTACGCCACGGGTCTTTGCGGAATGACCCGTAGGTTAGTGGTTATAGGACTTGGTAAAATTCAGTTGTAAAAGTGACACTCTTTTGGGGTTTCAAGTTTAATCCTCAGTGTAGGCGACACTACAAATACAATTAAGAATTACTTAGGACTTCTACTGAGTCATAGCTGACAAGACGAAAGCATATTATCCCTGTGAATTTAATGAATAAAAATTCGGAATTCCGTGCAAATTCCTGAGTTAAACCGAACGATTCCTGAGTTCGACAGAAAGATCCTTGGGTTCGACAAGATACACCTAAAGAAGGTGGGAGGTTACATGAACAGAAACATTGTGAAAATAACACTCAAGATGAGAACAGTAGTCCGAAGAATGTAAATAATACGAGTAAATAGAGTTGCGTGCTGGATTCTTGTGATCAGTAAAAGGAGGATGTATTATTATTTTTAACAACTGTTTTACTTTAATAAATAAATCATTTGAAATGTTTTAGTTGATGTATTTAACTTGTAAAGGGGCGGAGTAGATTTTATTAGTTATTAGCTACACTTACCGGACAAAGCACGGAAGTAATTTTACTGCCATTTTTTTCTTTGAATATGAATGCAAAACTGCCATACGTTATATATAGTATTTGAAACTGTAAAAAGATTTACGTAATAAAAAGCGGATGCTAAACTGAAAAGAGACAGAGAAACACGATTTCTGTGTAGTCCCGCATTTCACAATTAATTAAAAAAGAGATTCATTTCTCTTTAAAGTTCGTCTATCACTTTCCAACTCTCTCACTGCGTAACGTAGTAGTTACATTTTAACATGCACCCGACGTTGTGTATGATAGTCTAGAAAAGGAACAAAGAAAACAAATTCGACGCGATTTTTTTTCAATTGAAAGAAAAAGGCCTTTATTACCGGTCGTTTCCACACCAAGCCGCCTGACACGTATTTTCAATATCAGTTCCTGTTGTGCCACCGCATTGTTAAAAAAAACTCTGCCCTGTCGACACATGCTTAAAAGTCTCTCTCTCTCTCTCTCTCTCTCTCTCTCTCTCTCTCTCTCTCTCTCTCTCTCTCTCTCTCGGTCGCGTGCTTTTTCCTTTTCATCTTTTTTTCCTTCCTCTTCCTCAAATCCTGCTGCGACGTCACGCTCGCGCCATGGCATGATCATTTTCATACGTGTCACTGGTTTCGCTACAACAATATTGTTTCACCCTTAACTCTTATTCTATACGCTATATATGTCAATCTCGTAGGAGTTTCTTTAACTCACTTTATCTCTTCTTCCTCTTCCTCTCGTCTTCTTCCCTAGCGAATAGATAGTAGTAACTATATTACTTCAGTTAAACTATTTAAAAACGCCCGTAATCACTAAAATAAGCAATATTTTCAATTGCGCGCTCAAAACCAGTTTATGCTTTTAAATCACTTTAGTTTCTATTTCGATTAAATAATATAATAAAAAAGTTAACAAGAAAAAAAAAATTGTTGGATACTCCGACGAACTACAGGCCCTTGCATCCCTTCGACGTAAATACCACCGACAAACCCGACAAGCAGCAAAATCCCACCCCTACACAATAGAGATCCTTAGATGTAAGAAAGCCTTCTACTCTAATAGTTTCTTCTCCAGAACTGTTAGACTTTGGAATTCCCTGCCGGTTTCCTGCTTTCTCAGTTGTACTGATATGCAGAAGTTCAAGTGTAATGTGAACGGGCATCTTGCTGCTCAACTCCCTACATAGTATCCCTACAACTTATGTCCCTGATAGTAGCCCCATACAGAAAAGTGGTAGTGTGCCTTGTTAGGGGTGAGAATGTAATCAAAAATATTGTAGCCCTTGAGAAAGGAACAATAAAATCATCAGATAAAGTTATCGGTTTGATGTTCGGGCGACGACTTTTCTCCGACAGTGGAGACTGACTGGCAATCAATGTCGACCAATTATTTTTATCAACTGGTTTCTAAGTAATGTGACTACATAACCTTTTTCTTTTTTTTCTTTTTTTTTTCATTGACTTCGCACTTAAAACTTTTTAAAAAATATCAATTAAATTAAGTGCTTCGCGAATCTTTGTCATTTGAAAGGAATTTGAAAAAAGCTAAATCATGGAATCGCTGGTTATACAATGAAAAAATAAAAGGGAGAGTGTATTTTTATAAGGAATACACATCGCTAGTTATCATTAAATAAAACTGAGATGGGAGTGACAAGTTTACCCTGCGAAATCTGTCTATTTTGTATTTACTAGTATTCTTTAAAAGAAAAGATATCTAGAAAAGATGTCTGTGTAAGAAAGAGTAATAACCGAAACATTTACAATGTTGTTGTTGCCGGATTGCTCCATATTTTACAGCCATGTACCGAATTATAAGATAATTCCTCTCAGAATGTTTGTTATTCAAGGAATTCGAAGACTAAGCATCGTTTTTTTCTTCTTTCTTTTTTTACATTAAGCTGAGAGACAAAACGAAATTCGTAATTTCAAGACGAGTTGGACAGTTACCGATGAATTGTCATATTCTGAACAGGGAAAAAACTTGTATGACAATATATATATATATGACAATATGGATATATGACAATATAGAATTCTAAAGTGGATGAAACGCGGAATAGTCAGTGTAGCTTAATCGCCATATACATTTTATAACTTACTAACTAGCTCTACCTACGTATTGAGCACTTTTTAAGTAAATACTTAAAGTTTACGCATAAATCTATACGTTCGTATATTAATTTTATGTGAGTAAATTAAGTAGTTATATTATATATATATATATATATATATATATATATATATATATAAGGACATGCTTCTTTCGAGATCCTATCTCTTTTCAGAATAGCTTGACTGTTTCTAGGAATTGAACCTTAGACCATATGTCTGGTGTGTTATCCGTTACACCAGGAATCTATATATATATATAAGCGAAAATGTATGTATGTTTGTGTGTCTGCTAAAAACTTTTGACCAACGGAAGAAAAATTGGTATCATATTAAAGCCCCACCCTCCGGACGACAAATATCGAAAAATTAGCTCAAAAGGACCATCAGGAGTGCGTCAAGTGATCGATTTTCTGCAGGGGGGGGTCCCCCAAAAAGGCGCCAACTCTTCTACATAAAGTATACACGGGGGCGTTTATTTTGGGTAAACTTGTATTTAAAATCCGCTGAGTCATGTCACGTGATCTTGACGTCAGCAAGCTCTAATAACAGTCTGAATTTAAAAAGACATTGTTGTTATCGGTAAAAAAAATTTAACCCTCACACAAGCTAAACTATGAACTTATGCGCTATGACAACGTTACCAAAATTATTAGCACATTAAAAATAGTTAGATACGATAGTTAAACGAAAAATAACAAGCCAAAAATGTGAAGTAAAAAAAAATACGCTTACAAAAAATATTAACGATCGAAGTTTTTACAAAAAAAACAGCCAGACGCCATTTTCTTTTTTAGTAACAGTCTTTAGAGTAAGGAAGACGAAGAGAGAGAGAGAGAGAGATACACAAACGCAAACAGAGAGAGAGAAAGAGAGAGACAGATAGAGAGAGATGTCTAGACAGGAAACGAAATACGTAATTTAATAAACGTTAATGTGAAGTAAAAGAAAAAAAAATAAAATACTGCTACGTCATCTCGTAACGCTCCCGCGATGATCTCATTTAGTGGCTATCTGTCAATCAAACCTCTTTCAATCGCTTTATAAGCATTATTTTAACACTATAATCAATTCCTCTTACTCTTGGCCTAGACAGTTAAGTGGTTGGAGTTTGTTTGAAAAATGAATGAAGATATACTTAGTTGACAAATATGTATTATTATTTTTTTAGATAAATAATATCTGTTCAAAGATTGAGTATAAATTTCATTCAAATTAATTTGATATTTTTTGAGAAATACGAAAAAATACCAATGTACCAAATACTTTTGCTACCCACAGTATATATATATATATATATATATATATATATATATATATATATTAGTAGTAGTAGTAGTAGTTGGTTCCTGCTCTTGTGCTTGTAATGCAGCAAATCTGTTTCGCAGTTCGAATATGAATCTATGTTTTATCTGATTGTCGTGTGACAACGTTGACCAGTTGTAGGGCTGTCTAGATGATTTTTTAGTTTTGTTCGCTCGTAGACCTAACTTCAACTTAGACCTTACAATCCTATGATCAGTAGACACACCATAGAAACTGCTATAAGCTTCACAGTTATGACAGCTATTGACCCACTTCTTATTCATAAAAAGATAGTCCAGTTGTGTCTTGTCTCCATTTGGGGATCGATGAGGCCAGAGCTTACCGGTTATTTTCTGAAAACGGGTATTCATGCATTGTAGGTTGTTTTCGAGGAGAAAAGTTAATAGATACTCTCCATTTCGGTTTGTTCCATCATCGAAAGAGAGCTTATGCTTGTTGTCTTCCCGTCCTATATGCGCATTCATGTCACCCCCGATAACCAATAAATTATGTTTGGGGATTGAGCACACTATTGCTGAGAGTTCATCGTAGAAATTCAGGATCTTTTGCTTGTCACTGACGTTGGTATTGCTGCAGCAACAAATCACAGTAGTAGCAGGATTACCACTGAAGATAGCAAGAATTATCCTTTGTGTTATCTTCTCAGCACTTTTCAATGATGTAAATGCTCGAGGGCTAAGCAGAAGTCCTACTCCCCCAATGGTACTATTTGTCGAATTTTTCCATGCTGATGCTGATACTAGTGTCCAGCTGTCACCAATTTCATGGTAATTTATGTCCATGTCGTTGTGGAAGAGATGGTGCCCTTGAATACACACAATATCGGTATCGTGTTCTTTGGATGAAGCAACAAGTTCTGATATTTGAGATGTGGGTTGAAGTGTCCGCACATTAAAGGTGGATATTTTGATGGTATGTCTACATTTTGCTAGCCTATGAAAACTTCGTTAGATCACACCAAGAAGCAGCAAAGAAGTGTATACCTCTGAAGCCCAAGGTAAAGCGAAAGGTACCGTGGGAAAATGACAAAATAATATCAAAACGAGAATAGTTAAAAAACATAATCAAAAAGCAACATAAATACCCCACTCGACAGAATACAAAATTAAGGAAGCAGGAGCTTCAAAAGCTTAGTATGACGCACCTATCAGAACAACAGGAGTATGTTCAAGAACAAATAGATCGAATCCAGAATGCAGCAGATAACAAACAATTCTATCTGGCTTGGCAAGTAGTAAATGAGATATCTGGGCGCAAATGACTTGCCAAAGCTAAGTTAAAGGCAAACACTCCGGAAAATGCATGTTCGAAATGGAAAACACATTTTGAAAAACTACACGGAAACAAACCATAAATAATAGACCAACTAATTCAGCCGATTGTTGTACAGGAACTCGATATTGAGAAGGATGATTTTACAATGGAGGAACTTCTAAATGTACTAAAGAAGACCAAGAATCGTAAAGCTGCAGGCTTAGATAACATACCTCCTGAAGTATGGAAGACAGGTGGCTTCAATGACATACTTTTTAATTCATGCAATTTTGCATATATAAAAACAGTTATTCATATATGGAGGGAAGGATGCAAACTTCCCTTCCCCAAGAAGGGTGACCTAAGCATACCAAGCAACTACAGAGGAATAACACTCACTCCAATTGCAGCAAAAATCTACAATGCCATGCTTCTCAACCGTATCCAACCAAAGATCGAAGAAGTGCTCAGGAAGAACTAAAATGGATTTAGAAAGAATCGCTCTACTACTAGTCAAATACTTACTGTTAGGAGACTGATTGAAGGAGTCAAAGCAAAAAAACATTGAGGGAGTCATGATCTTTGTTGATTTCTCCAAAGCATTCGACTCTGTACATAGAGGAAAAATGGCCAGCATATTAAAAGCATATAGCATTCCAAATGAAATCATTAATGCTATCCGGATGCTATATGAGCACATTCAAGCAATGGTCAGGTCGCCAGATGGGGACACTGAATTTTTCGACATCTGCACCGGGGTTCTACAAGGAGATACTCTTGCCCCTTTCCTTTTCATTATCTGTCTTGAGTTTGTACTTCGCGCCTCTGTTGATATATACAAAACGCTAGGCTTCACCCTAAATGAATCCAGAAACAGACGTCATCAATCAGCGCACATAACTGATGCAGATTACGCAGACGATATTGCTTTGATTCGCGAACAACACTGCTGATGCGCAAACACTGTTACATAAGCTAGAAAAGGCTGCAGATGACATTGGTTTCCACATAAATGCGGATAAGACAAAGTTTATGACTTTTAATGTGAAAGGAGAGATCAGGGCTCTGGATGGATCAACACTGAAAGAAGTCGCTGAGTTTACGTATCTGGGTAGCAACATAGCTTCCACCGAGAGAGATATCGAAATTCGCATCTCAAAAGCATGGACCGCATTGGATGGGCTGCGTTCAGTATGGACTTCGGGACTAACTAACAAACTGAAAAGGCAGTTCTTCAGGGCAGTGGTAGAGTCTGTCCTTGTTTACGGTGCTACAACCTGGACACTCCCCAAAAGATTGGAAAGAAAACAAGACTGCACATACACCCGTATGCTACGAACAGTATTAAATATATCTTGGCAAAATCATCCCACGAAGCAGCAGCAACTTTATGGCAACCTGCCTGCCATATCTAATACCATCAGAGAAAGACGCCTACGATTTGCTGGTCATTGTCTGAGGAGCAAGCATGAATTGGTGAGTGATGTATTGCTATGGACTCTACGACACGGACGCGCAAGCAAAGGATGACCTAGATTCGCGTATATCCAGCAAATAGCACACAACACCAACTGTGAACCTGAAAATCTGAGGCAGCTGATGGAAGACAGGAAAGTCTGGAGAGGAAGAGTTACATTGGTCCAGGCAAGGAGCTCCTCATGATGATGACGATGATATACATACACACACACACACACACACACACACACACATATATATATATATATATATATATATATATATATATATATATATATATATATACATTGGATTTTAATGTAAGATACTATATAATTATTTGTGTAAGCGGTACACACAAACCATAGACACCACAGAGTAAAAACCCTCGATGTGAATTTCTCTTTCCTTTGCGATGATCAATACTCAGAATTCGAAACCTTATTCACTTGATTGCGAAAGTCTATAAACTGACACACTTCATGAAAGCAAGGCTAGTGGCCGACTGTGTGTTGCATCTACTCTTTTCCAACTATAAAACAACTCAGCCCGATGTCTCACAAATACAATTTTATCATTGGTTTTTCTGAGCTCAGATGTGCCCAACTGATGAGCTCAAAATAAAGTGAAACTCGAGTCTAGGTTTTCCGCTGTGTGGATTTCATTCATTGCGGCGTTGTCTGATTGTGGAAATAACATATATATATATATATATATATATATATATATATATATATATATATATATATATATATATATATATATATATATGTGTGTGTGTATGTATGTATGTATGTATATATATGTATGTATATATATGTATATATATGTATATATATATGTATATGTATATATATGTATATGTATATATATGTGTATATATATATATATATATATATATATATATATATATATATATATATATATATATATATATATATATATATATATATATATATATACTTTTGGATTTTCACTGACGCACATTTTCGGCATTTGTTAACGTATTATAATGTTAATTTTTGAAAAACTTTATAAAAATTATTCTTCGTAAAAAACAAGGAAAGAAGTGAATCACACTTTAACTAATTTTCCGTTTTTTTTTTTTTCTTGCGACAATTCTGTATATATGCGAAATAAAATTATTAGTTTAAATAACATAATAATAACATGCAAAATCTATCATCTCTTTTATTTTGTTATTCGCATTGTCGGCCCATTGTCGGCCCATTTCTTAACTTTAATCGAATTTGTAATGTACATTTATTGAATAATTGGACAACCGCTGTGTTATTGACAGAACGACGCCCCCTTCCCTCCGCACGGGTTTGTGAATGTATGT
>NC_136487.1:64821406-64823906 GCF_053919585.1 Euprymna scolopes
TACTACAAGCAAAGACCATATGTGCGGGCAACACCACATATAAGACCTTGGTCAATGTAGGGGCAACCCTTCATACCAATTGTCACTATCCAACTCCCCTACTCCCCGGGGAGTTGGTCCCCATTTCCCCTTCACTCCTCACATTAAAAATCGGCCTTGTGCCTAATTTGCTCGGTGGGGGAGCAAATAAATACCCTTTTCTTGGGCTTTTGGCCAAGATCAAAGGGTAGTATCTGTTCTTACTACATGCTGTACTTATGTTTGTAACTTTGTGATATAGTACGGGATCACTTTTCTGTATTAATTTAATGTAAAATGATCACCCACTTTACAACCAGTCAGTCTCAAAGCCAGTCAAGTCATTCTCCAGATCATTCAAGTTGTTTTTGAAGGATTCCAGTTATTTTTTTAAGCATTCAAGTCATTCTTAAGGTCATTCAATTCATCCTTAAGTTCGTTAAAGTCATTCTAAGCCATTTACGTTTTATTTATTTAAGTCATTTCAGCCCATTTTTCGACCATTTTAGTTATATTTTTAAGAATTTCACGTCACTCCTACATTCACGCATTCATTCATTACACGAGAGCACGCGACTAATGGCTATCGGCCTTGTTGTTCTAACAACGAATCTATCTTAACATTATGTCTGGCCATGTTTTATTGACGAAATTATGTAGCATTATCCGGGAACTAATACACGCTGTCTGTTTCAATCGTAAAAGTGGGCAGGAATAGAAAAGAACTTCAGCTCGCTTTTTTCTTTGTACCAACGTTTGTTTCCTCATTGGAAGTAGTGACGTTATTTCGCATTTATTTACATGCACGCATCGGTACTATGTAACACTCAGTTAAGTGATAATAACGAAACAAAATTTCAAATAAACAAAACTTGCAAATAGTTTCAAAAGTTTAAAAACTATGCCGGTCGATAGAAAATTGAATTTTCTCTTGTTCGGTAAAAGTTAGTTGTATTTTTATCCCCCTCCCTCTGTGTTTTGTTGTTAACTATACTACACTTTTACCGAATTCTCGAATGTGTAAACTCATTTCTTCAGGCGAATGTCTTTACAAGAGGATTTGAAGTAGCATGTATAAATGTATCTATTTATATTTATTAAATCTACTCTTCTGGTACTACTAGATCAGGCTGTCCGAATATAACGGCCCTACGACCTAAAATGCACTAAACATTGATGTTATTTTTTTTTTGTCCTTGCAAAACTTAACCATGTTCTGCAAAGTCCAAAGCAAAAGCATTTTCCTCTACAAAACAACCAAACACCATGAATAAATCAATATTTGAAGATATTAAAAATTTTAAGCATAAAAACATTTGTCAAAATGATTGAAACCGAAAAGGGTTGATATGCCGTAAAACAAAACAACCAAACTAAAAATCGTGAATAAATATTTGAAAATCTAAACAACTTCAAACATTAAATATTTTTCCCAAAAAATCACTGGATTTGACATTAATAAAAAAAGCATGAAAGGGGTTGATATGCCGTATAACAAACAAACAAACAAACAAACAAAAAACACTTCCGGTCCGTGTATTGGTCATTCATGCTTTAGTTTTAACTGGCATTTTTTTTTTATGTGCCCATGTTTACACATAAAATTATATGCCTGTGTGCTTAAGTTTAAATACGGAGTGCTGCTGCCATAATCGGAAAGTGCCGCTCAGAGCATTCTTTCCTGTCTTGACATTGTACAAGATTGGCTTCGTAATTTAGTGGAAGATGATGTCTTTTCGCTCCTATATTTCATACAGAAAAGATGTTACTAGCCTCTTTCTATTACCTCGTTACGTTCATGGAAGGTGCTCCAATCCCTGGTAACCCCAGGCAAGAACTCCTCTAACTACAACCACAGTAAATATGTTTTCATCTCTCTCTCTCTCTCTTTCTCTCTCTCTCTCTCTCTCTCTCTCTCTTTATCAAGAACCAAATGAAATTTCGTATTATTTGAATTCTTCGGACTACTGCTCTTAAATGTTATTTTCACAACGCTTTGGTCGATGTAACCTCAGGCCTACTTCAGGTATTTATTGTCGAACTCGAGAATGAATTTTTCTGTCGAACGCGTAGTCTGAAGAATCGAATTAATACAAATAATCAATCATCTTAAAAATTCAAACGCCAGAAGAAACTTCATAAAAAGATGTTTCTTTTCTAGAACATCTCATCTATGGAACAAGATATCATAAGTCTGCTTCCCAACCGACTACATCATGGTCGTTTTCATTTCTAATGTAAATAAGTATACAAGTATTTTAATGGAAAATGCTACGGCGAATTCCAAGCCTGTGTATCCTCTCGACGTAATTTCTTCCGACTAATCCGACAAGCAACAAAATTTCACCCCTATACAGTAGAGACCCTTAGACACCGGAAAGCCTTATACTAAAATAGCTGTTAGACTTTGGAATTCACCCCCAGGTTCCTGCTTCCCTGACTGTGCTGATATGCAGAAGTTCAAGTGTAATGTGAACAGACA
>NC_136487.1:64833906-64841406 GCF_053919585.1 Euprymna scolopes
GTCTGCACACACAATGAGCATTTTATATACATGAAGGACAATGAATATTTCTACACTCTGTATACACACATCTGTTCCATCAAAGACACTGTTATTGATACCACTAGACGATACACGAATACAGACACGTATATATATATTAGACATTAAGAGGAGATTTTATATATATATATATATATATATATATATATATATATATATACCCGTTCGCATACACCTTTCACGATAAAGATAGAACCCAGAATTAGATAGAATCGAGCAATTGCATCGACAACGGACAACGCCAGACCCAAAGTGGGTTTCGATGTACTGCATCTCATCAGTGACGTGCTCCGACATAGGCGCGAACCCAGATCGTCGCACTCATGAAGTGTGCAATACTGACGACCTAACCATATGGGCCACGGCGCAATCTATTGACTATGCCTCGATTTTTTTAATTCTTATATATATATTTTTTTTTTCCAGTTCTACATTCTACGATGTAACAAGCAACGCGTCATACAACTAAGATAGTTACTGGTCGTCGCACTCATGAAGTGTGCAATACTGACGACCTAACCATATGTCTAATATATGTAGAAAAAGCGGGTCATCCTTCGTAGGGACGTGATATCCCTCAACAAATAAGGTTGTTCCGAAAACGTGTCTGGCGAATCAACTAATTTAAGTTAATGTTTGTAGATGTGATATCTACCGTCTGCATACCAGCAGTAACTATTTTAGTTGTATGACGCGTTGCTTGTCACATCGTAGAATGTAGAACTGGATAAAAAAAAATATATAAGAATTTAAAAAATCGAGGCATAGTCAATAGATTGCGCCGTGACCCATATGGTTAGATCGTCAGTATTGCACACTTCATGAGTGCGACGACCTGGGTTCGCGCCTATGTCGGGGCACGTCACTGATGAGATGCAGTACATCGAAACCCACTTTGGGTCTGGCGTTGTCCGTTGTCAATGCAATTGCTCGATTCTATCTAATTCTGGGTTCTATCTTTATTGTGAAAGGTGTATGTGAACGGATATATATATATATATATATATATATATATATATATATATATATATATATATATACACACACACACACACACCGGCTACACAACATTATGAATAAAGATGGCTGCCGGAACAAACACGCGATGTTGAGTCTCCTATGATATAATAGTATATAAATAAAAAACTAAATTCATAAAATAATAATAAGAAGAAGAAGAAGAAGAAGAAGAAGAAGAAGAAGAAGAAGAAATAAATGTATAAAATGAAAAGGCATTAGTCTCGGCTACAACATGAAATAGCTGTAAAGGGCCAAGGAGGAATGAATGGCCAAAAATGGGGGAGCATTAATCAGACCTTCACTGAAATAGTGCACAGAGCATTGAGATCTTGGAGAGACGTATTGCCACTCAAATTCAAGTGAAAACCAATGGTTGCTGCTTGTGAGAAATCAATGGGAAGTGGTTGTTTCAATAACACAAAGTCATTTGCTGCAAAGGTTATTGAAAAAGGTACAGTGTTCTGGGAATCTGTGGAGACTTGTTACCAACACACCAGGGAACACCACCGATTATTATCAGTGAGTGTTCTCTGATGATGACTTGCGTGAGAACTCCTAGTGACTACTACTACTGCTACTACTGTTACTACTAATAACAATAATAAGAAGAATAAAAATGATAATAAAAAGTGAAGCATACATGGGTCCCCCGTAAGTGTACAGTTAATGAGGCATAAAAAATGACTAAGTTCAGCATTTACCCTCCCCCATTTAGTCTCAAAAGTCCACAGGGTACGTCAAATTCTGGTGAAAATGAACAAACAGTGCAGTTTTAAGCCTTAACATATGTAAATTTTAGTTCTGCACCATGCAAAAAAAAAAAATGACTAAGACCATCATTTGCCCCCTTCCCATTTAGCCCCAAAAGTGCCCAAGGCCTTAACATATTTAAATTTGAGTTCAGCAACATTTAAAATTGCTAAATAGACATACACAGAAAGTTTTGGACAAATACGGTAAAATAGTCCCAAAAATAAAGTGTTTTTATTATCCCTAAAAGAGCCCCTCGTATAGACAAACAAAATTATATAGAAGTCAGTTAGTTACAACTTTTCAGAAAGTTTTATAAAAATCCAAGTCATCGATTTTTAAATAAGCACAAAAGTGTCAATTTTAGCCATTTTAACCGGAAAGGCACCCTTGGGGGGGGTCAACTGGAGTTCCGTTCTGTTCCGGAAAATCCGTTCTGTACTCATATCATGTTTAATGTTTGTGCAAAATATCAAAAAATTCCAAAGTGTAGCTATTGAGGAAAATGCAGAGACGAACGGACGAACGAACAAGGTAAAATTTATAGGTTCACCCTCCTTTTGTCGGGGACCAATAATAATAAGAAAAAAATAATGAATGAATAGTTAAATAAGATATTGTAATGTTTAAAATCAATATGCAAATTATTTTAGCCGAGTATTATAAAAGTGAAGTTCTGAAATTAGAGTCAGTGCGATAAATAACCCAAATTTATAAAATAGCGGTTACTGTTTCCTATCTATCTGATTTTCTCATTTATTTCTGTTTTTCAGGCCCACGTTAGATGCAATCACGCGTCGGAAAGTGAAAGCAACCCCAGTACTTTCAAAGGTTCGGCCTTGGTATCAGCTTTACTTGAAATCGACCGGAAGCGTTTCCAGAACCGCGCAGGCGCATTGCACTTTGCGCGTCGCCTCTTCCGCCTCGGTCTCGTCCGCAGCATTTTCGGCGCCATCAACTTCGAAGATTCCGTTCAGGTTTACTGTTGGCACCAAAACGATCAGACCGACGATGAAACTGACAGTAACGAATCGCGCTGCAAAAGCAGCTCTCGCGTTTCCGGTCAGTTTTCTTGGATGACCAATGCCGAATCCGGTTCTCAACTCTCGAGCAACCGCAACCGCGGTCAACACAGCATCACTCATACCAAACCAAGCGACCGCAGTCTTCATCAAACAAACCACAAGAAACAGGCCTCGTCAAAGAGTCGGCCTTATGTCGCCAGTCAGTTCGTGGAAGTTGTAAGAGCAAAGTTATTAAGTATCGGGGAACCTCCTGTTCTTAATTCGTATCCACATTCGGACCACTCTTTGGAAAACAAGCAAACTAAATTCAGGACAGGTAAGTATCTTTTACGCATGAATGCGAAAATTTATTTAACTGTAAAAAATGGGCCATTCTTCAGGTTGACCACTGCCTGTAAACAGAAAACAAAGAAAATGGACCAAAAACTTGATGTACTTACCTATTAGGTTAAAAAAAAAAGATAGTACACCAAAAAATTAGCATCTTAACTTATATATTTCCGACTAACTCGACAAACAGCAAACACTGTTGAGGTGCCTAGATACCGACAAACCTCCTACTCTAATAGTGTTTTCCCTAAGATTGTTTGATTTTAAAATTCTCTTCCTCTTTCCTTAAATGTACTAACCTGCAGAAGTTTAAATGTAATGCGAACAGACATCTCACTGATAAATTCCTCACAGTCTCCTTGTTAGATACGATTCTAAATAGTTGTCCTTTACGCCCAAGTGACAATATGCCTTGTTTGGGGTGAAACTAGGTAAAAAAAAAGAAAAATTACCCAAATTTATTCAGTACTTTGTTTTTAAATAAAAATAATATTATATCGATGGAAGGCTGTCGATGACAATTATTAATGACAATGAACAATGGACATAACTCAACAAAAAAAAACAGAAAAGTTACCAAAGCTTCTTCCCCATATTAAGAATGATTTTCTAAATTTCCACGGATATGTAAAAATGCATAAATGTCCTTTATTTTAACAAAATGTTTTTGTCTTACAAATACAACGATTCTGATATGAGAAGAGCCTCACCGCAGTGGAAAACATCAACAAACTCCTGGAGATATTTGCTGTTAATGAGGTTGCTACAGTATCCAGAGAATGTGGTAGAGAGGTAAGATATGAAAAAGATGGATGCAAAAGAACAACAGGACAGAACATAATATGACTACCACAATCAAGAATCCCACTGTCAATATCAGAAGATATTAACATTGAAGAATGTTACAGAGATTGTAAAGCAGTGGCATTAAGTGGGTTAAGTGTGACATCTGTGATTCGTTGTATCACATCCAGTGCACCAGCACCAACCTAAAAACCTCCAAAACGAGGAATAGCTGTGTGATTATTGCGCGCAGTAACATCGGTGCCTAACCCCCCCCCCGCCCCGAGATGGTAGCTATTGACTCAGGTGACTAAAACTAAAAAGTCACCCAAGTCATATGGATATATTTTTTTTATTTTTAAAATCGCAACTTTATAATATATAAAAATCGATAGAACATTAACTCTATAATAATATATACGAAATCTGCAAGAATTAAAATATCATATTTAAGCTTTCTTTACGACTGGGCTACACCGGGCGCCCCTGCTAGCTTAGATCAATAGTTTTGCAGTTTTAACAAAAGAGCTATAATAATATCAGAGCGTATCCATCTATACTGAACATCTACAGAATGCCAGCACATGTGAATGAGTCCTCTGTGGAAATTCCACATGTCCCGCTATTATTATTATTATTATTATTATTATTATTATTATTATTATTATTATTATTATTATTACTATCATCATCATGATCATTATTATTATTAGCTGAAGTATTCAATATTTTGCCCTCATAAATTATTATAGAATTGATTAAAGGAAACAAATTCACAATGGCTTCCTTTCTCTACATCTCATGAGGAGGGGCAATAAGTGCGTTTTATGTTATAGAGTAGCCGTGATTCTCTGTTCTAGTTTAATATTTTATCTTTTAGATCTTCTTCTTCTTCTTTCAAAATATGATGTAGGAATTGTAATTATTATTTTATATCATGGTGCATATCGGAAAACTATAGCATTAATTTTTAAGAGTCGCTACATAAATACAATTTTGGGTGTAACCTCTGACAGGTGTATTAATGTTGAGGTGTAAATATCCAGTTATTATAATGATTTCCAGAACATTAGTTTTCAAAGATTTTATTTTTAGTTCCGAGCAGTGCATATCTGAACACTGGTAAATGTACCTGTAGCATAAATTTTGAATATAAATTTTGGGTGTGACTTCTAACAGGTGTGTAAATGCAGAGGTGTAAATTTCTAGTTATTATAATGATTTCCAGAACATTAGTTTTCAAAGATTGTATTGCTAACCGCGCGCCATTACACAGTTTAAGTGGATCAAGATTTCTTAATAATAGAACTGGGGCTACTTCCTTCAATATCAGGTTATGATGTGGCATTCCAGGCGGTTGCAATGAATTCTAAAGGAAATTCTACTGCCTGATCTTCATCAATAACATAATCAACAAATTTATAAGAATCCTCTCACCCAGGCAACTCTTACAAAAGATTATAACTGATCATATCAAGAGCATCATTTCTAGCAGCCAAGATTTCTCTTTCACAAAGCCAGCCAACATTGTGGAAACTTTGAGCAATATCTGGGAAAACCTTACTCATTAGCTCATACATTGGTATTTTATGCAATTGAAGATCTCTATTCAATTTTATTAAATTATTGCCAAATGGAAAGGAGGTGATTTGAAAAGTGCTGCGGATCATATATTAAAATGTCCTAAAAATAATATTCTTCGAACTGAACATTAAAAACCTACTTATAAAGCAGTATTGCAGGAGTGTCGGAGTTTTATATCACATTTTAAATGAAAAGAAAAAAATCGGGACCGAATCAAACATTCCGTTCTGAAGGACAACATCATTTTGTTTTATAGATAAACCACTTATTACAGACTATGTTTTGTTATACCTATCTCTCTTTTTTACCATTCTAATGGTAACTTAAAATAATATCATAATTAAATAATAATAATTTGAAGTTATGATGTAGGATGAGGTAATTGATGTGTTTAGGTATGAAATTGTAACTTTACATTTATATTAGAAAAACGGAATCCATATGTATCATAAATTTGTTGAAATATTAGATAATTGTCCGAAAAATCTGTATTTTAGTCAGACAAATTATTCAATTCATTGAACTTAATATTTGTTTATCTAATCGATAAATGAATTTAGAAAAATATAGGTGTCTACCGTCCATAAATTCTTATTTCATTACAGTAAACAAATTATTTAAAGAAAAAAAAAAGAAATTATATAAAGAAAAAGGTAGAATTTATTTAAAGTATAGGAAAAATTATTTATAAAAAAGAAAATTATCTAACAGAGAAAAGAAAAGATAATGTAAAGAGAAATAACATACTATTAAAATTAGGATAGACAAATATTTTCATGTTCAGAATCTCAGCCAATATTTACGTATTACTAGAAAAAAAGAAGAAAAGAAACGAAGGAACCTGACATTAGCCCAAGTAAGCTTTTCTATCAAAACATGTACTCAAAATTTATCCTCTATTGTTCAAGATTTCCTTAAGAACATATGGACTTTATTAATTGAATTTTGTCTTCGGTCGTGAGGGATATCTTCACTCATTAAAAACAATAAAATTTTAACTTTGTTACGAAAATTGCAAAATTTGAAGAAAAATTAGTTTTCTACAAATTTAAGGATTAACGAATATTTCACACTCCCGTATTTTTTTATTGTCATCGAAATCGTTGAAATTGCTCGTATTTTAATAGATCATTAAAACAAATCGATTGATTGTCTCTTATCGTCAGGGCACATTCTGGTGCACTGGAAGGGAGCTTCTCGTGTCTCTCCGCGGTGACTTAGTCCACAATATATTGCAGTCTAGATTGCACTGTAGAGAACTTACTGTTGATTTTATAAAATTATTTTATATATAACGGCTGGAATTTAAAAAACATCAAAAAGTCAATTATCATTGTTCAGTTGTTGTGCTCTAAAGAGAAAAAGTAAATTCGAACGCTCCCCTATCATATTAAAGACCTCGCTGTTGCTTTTGCCTGCCGGGCCTTTCTGCTTATGTGATAATATTTCTTTAATGCACTAGTTACGTTAGAATGCATAGGGTGTTAACTTTAGTCAAAATCACCGGTTGCTTTTTTAATAGGATTTTTTTTTAGATTATCGATATTTTTCGAATACATTCCGATACAAAACCTTTCTAAAGACACTGCCAGATATTAGGTTGGTGCAAAAATAATGTCGTTTAATACATACATAATAATAATACATCAAGTAGTGTGAAAGTGCATAAAAATCGGCGTAGCAGTTGCGGAGTCCGTAGGGAACGAATTCACACGGAGTTCCTTTTAATATAATAGTAGAAGATAGAGATAAGATAACATGTATAGAGAGATGAACATAGTGTGATTAAATATTCTACATTTTCTTTTCCTTCAATTCACTAAGCTTTTGTCAAATAAAAAGCTATACTGGCCATTATGGGGCTCGAACCCACGACATTCGCGTTATTAGCACGACGCTCTAACCATCTGAGCTAAACGGCCGCTTACAAAATTGATGTCTTTGAATTGATATTTAAAATTACCAA
>NC_136487.1:64846406-64903906 GCF_053919585.1 Euprymna scolopes
TCTAAAAAAAAAAAAAAAAAAAAAAGAATTATCCATAGTGGGATTTTAATCCACAGCATTTGAACAAGAATTTCATCGAGTCTATCCCTACGTTATAGACTTGACTGCAACGCTTACTATTATTTGGTTCTTATGCAGAATACAACTTAATTTAAAAATACATAACAAAATAACAGAAAGATCTTTATGACGTACGCAAGTGTCTCGGAACGAAAATATCAAATTCCAAAAATCACATAAATTGATTAGGTATTTGTTGTTTTTTTTATATATAAATAGGAAACTTTTTTTTAAAGATACTTGGCGATTAATCGTATATTGTAGCCATTATAGGGCTGATTTTAAAGTCTTGGTTAGAATTAATTGTGTAAATATACTGATATTGCTTTTCAAATGAATGATAAGCGTCTATCATCTGTATCTAAAAAAAACTACAAAAAAAAATGAACATCCAAGGTGGCATTCGAACCCACAGACTCTGAATTCATTTATTCAGCGCGCAGCCAATGCGCTATAGGGATTTTCCTTTACTTTTAATTTGGTTTATTTTTTATAAAGGTTACGCATTTTTCTTTTTGCTTGCTCGTTTTTTTGGGGGGAGGAGGGGTGTTTTTTGCTTTTTGTTTTTGTTTTTTATTACAAAAAACAATATCGACTTAATAACCTTACCACACAATATAATAGAAGATGCTAAAAATTTATTTAATTTCATTTAATAATTAACAAATAAACAAACCGACGTTACTTGCTACCTGGAATGGCAATTATTTTGGTCGTGTTGGATCGCTTTACTCCGAAGGTGAACATTTCTAAGGAATATACAATTCTTCATCCTCCCAAGCTTTGCCTTCTCTCTTTGGAAAGGAATTAGTTTATTGCTAATAGCCTGAGGCGCCCTTACCGGGGAATGCCGACGAGGCTGCCCGTTTTATTATATATGGAAGAGTATAAGAAGGCTATAACAGCGATAGAAACCGAGTATTGAATTTATACGACGTATGAACTAAAATAGCAAACAAACGAAGGACTTGTAGGTTTTTTTTTTATCTTCGTGTATCTATTTATTTTCTAAAACAATTACAAATGCAAATCAATAAATACGGATTTACTGTTTGAAATTCCTAGAATAGTGACAGTCTTTAATATTTCAAGAATAACCTGTCTCTTTTTCAAATAGACAAGAAAACGAAAAAAAAAACGTCGTAAAAAATGGAAAATATCGAATTTTTCATTTTATTTTCTAATATATTCAGAGAGAAAATGGCTTAATTTTGTGTGCTTCAACATACAAATCTATATCTATACTCCCATGAGTGTGTGGTTTTTTGTGTATTGATAGTCATATTAAAAAACCTTTTTTCTATTTATTTAAAAAGAAAGTATAACTTTGTTATATATGGGTCGAAGAATTGCATTCATCTGCAAAACATCTAGCTATTTTGCATATTCTTTTAAACATTCATTTTAAATAATTCCCTATTAGTGATCTTATGGAATTATCATTTTTAGTATTCTACATGATTTATACTTGCGTAATAGTTGCGTAAAAGGATTATAGTAAACACAAACTTCTATCTATATATATATTTATGTATGCGTAAATATATTTGTTTAAAGAATTTTTCCTACCAAACTCCTCTGTCAGTTTTTGGTCTACAGACATGAAACTTTATATATAGAGTATTCGAACACATGTGAAACTTTATATTTGAGTTTTAGCCAGAGAAAATTGCTGCAAAAGTGTGAAAACTTAAAAAAAATCAAATGACGGCATTGCGAATATGTATGCGTAACGTAATAGCTATTACTTTGTGTTTTAATTTTTAACCTTGCAGCAAAAATGTCTTTATAGCTCAGGCATTAACGTTAAAGGAAAACGTAAATCGTAAGCTGAATGTTTTGGTTTCGATTCTGAGTGGTGGTGCACACGTCATTTTTTTTTTTTAACTTTTTAAATGATTACTATATATTGGATCCAATATGATATAATAATAAATACGAAATCTGCATTAATCAAAATATCATAGTTTATGACTGGCAATGCCAACCGGCCTGCTAGTTTAGAATATACTAGATTAATCTAACTTCCTTGTCACTACGATGATCGGATGCATGACATTTGGGTTATTAGTACGACGTCCTAACCAACTGAACTAACCGGCAACTTGATGTAATATTTTAAATTATGATTGCAAGTCAATCATGTTATATAAAGAAGGATGAAATTGATTACTGTTATAACGAAGTACGACAAACTATTAATATAGTTTATCAAAACTTGGTTAGAACTTTGTAAATATACAGATATTGCTTTACAAATGAATAAATAAATATAAATATATATAAATATTAGACAAGCGTCTGTCAACTGTGTCTAAAACAACAACAAAATAAAACATCCCTGGTGGGATTCGAACCCACGGCCTCTGAATTAGAAGTCCAGCGCGCTATCCCCTGCGCTACAGGGACTCATTCGTTGTACCGAATTTATTATTTTTTATTAACGTTACGCATTTTTTTGTTTCTTTGTAGTTTTTGTTTTCTTGTTTATTTTGTTTTGTTTTGTTTTTAATACAAAAAACAATATCGATTTAATAACCTTACAACACAATATAGTAGAAAATGCTAAAAATTTATTTAATTTTATTTAATAATTAACAAACAAACAAACAAACCGACGTTACCTGCTACCTGGAATGGCAATTATTTTGGTCGTGTTGGATCGCTTTACTCCTAAAGTGAACATTTCTAGGGAATATACAATTCAGTAGCGGTTCATAATCGCATATACATCCCAGCCATATAAGATGACGATGTTGATTTTGACAGAGATTAAACTATTCTTGTAATGACCTGGTCCCTGTCGGTTTTGAGGTGGGAGGTTAGTTCTGTGCAGTTCTAGGAGGTTCATCCTCCCAGGCTTTGCCTTCTCTCTTTGAAAAGGAATTAGTTTATTGCTAATCGCCTTACCGGGGAATGCCGACGAGGCTGCCCAGGCACTCTATGGAGATCAGTGTCCCAACTCGGAGGCTTACTTTCCGACCCTGTTGTCTATGTTCTTGCAGCAGAAGAAAACTAAATCACTTTTAGGTGCTTATTGAAAGACATACGCAAATGAAATATGGCAGTTCAAAATTCATGAACAGGAAAACTTTTTATATACTTTTACATATAAGGAGAAACTTTTTGGTGATAAAAATGAAGAATCTTTCCACCATCGAAAAATCCTTCGAACTTACCACGTTTGTAGGTTTTCAGGGGGGGGGGGTGCTGAAAATGAAAATAACGTTTCAAATTACGGCAAATGAGTAGTTTCCAAAATATAGAGAAATGCTAGTTTTAAAAAGTCAGAGATCGCTTTTCTATAATATTTTAGCGTAAAATGAGCACCCACTTTACGGCCATCTTTTGGGGGTGGGGCTTTCATTCCACGCTCGGAAAATCCTTTGAAATATCCACTAACTTTTAAAATTCCAAGAAACAAGTTCTTTCAAAGATATGAAAAATGCACTCACTTTATGGCCACCTTTTTTAGGGGGGGGGGGCGCCGGTTTATGTTTTTCGTTTTTATGAGAAATATTTGGAATCAAGTCTCCCCTCGCTGCTATTTCAGATCATTTGAAACGATAACAGAAACCTTTTGTCTCCCCTCGTTCAAGGCCAGGGTTTGGGGGGAAATATCAGATATTTTGTAATTCATATGCAAAACTAGGAAAAAAATTACTATGACTGAAGTACTGGTAAAGGTGCAGTATCTTTCCACCCACGAAAGAAATTACCATTTAAAACTTTCGAGGGTGCTGAAAACGAAAAGAACAGGAAAAATTCCAGGAAACGAGTAGTTTCCAAGATATGAAGAAATTATTAAGTGAGGCTTACTTTTCTATATATTTCTATATATTTTCTATATTATTTTAATGTAAAATGAGCATCCACTTTATAACCAACGGGTCCATAAAGTGGGTGCTCATTTTACGTTAAATTAATATAGAAAAGTGATTCCCCACTTCATGAAACTGTAATGTGCGTCCTTAAAGGCAAATGTCACATGACACACTACACAATCCAGGTTCCCAACGAGCCTTCATTTATTAAATTCTGATCAGATAATATTTCGAACTTATAATTATGCCCAAAAAAGTTGTATGTCTATACTCGTCGTCAAATTGAATATTGAAATGCTGTTCTATCACACGAAATTGCATGAAAATTTGCAGGCTTCTAGAAGAGTTTAATACTATTCGATGGTTAAAATTTAATGAGAATTGGTTAAAAAGTACCTATATTTTCAAACCAATAAAATATGCCCGAATTAGCATGAATCTATATATATATATATATAGTCATCCACATACAGTACTGTTTCGCTGTTTGACAGCTCATCAGTGCGGCTAGACAGGCAACTACCTCAAGCCAGGATTGAAACCCGACCGTTTATACGGCAGTCAAGGCTTCTAACCATTACGCTATTGGCGGCTGCTTGAACGAGTAGTGAGTTTTAACGATGTTTTGATATCGTCCGTATATATATATATATATATATATATATATATATATGTATATATATATGTATATATATATGTATATATATATGTATATATATATATATATATATATATATATATATATATATATATATATATATATGTATATATATATATATATATATATATATATATTGTCCTTGCAAGCCGCTTTAGTTTTACTACTTCGGGATGAAGTTTGCTTCAAATTTTTTTGCTTGGTTTTCTCCCCTCTTGCCTAGCCAGGCCACTAATATACATATATATATATATATATAAAATGTCTTCCCGCCTAACTCGTAATAAGCCACCACGTGACCGTGACTAAAAATATGTATATATATATATATATATATATCATCAAAAACATAATTTCTACAACACAATATGTCTGAGGATGATGGAAGTATTCTATCAAAAGCGCTCGCTTATAGATCCAACTTAACCAATTTTGAAAACAAAAAAACGCAAAAATATATTCGATTGGAGAATATAAAAAAAACAGAATTCCGTGCTGTTCAATAACACTTGCCTGAATATATATATATATATATATATATATATATATATATATATATATATATATATATATAGTGAGTTTTGAAAATATATATTGAAAATTAAGCTACTCAGAATTTTCCTGTTTTTTATCTTCATGAGTATTCTTCAGGCTATAGCTTAATTTTCATATATATTTTCAAAACTTACCACCTAACTCTACTTATGTGGAGCATCATCAAAGAGTAAATATTAAAAATATTTGCATAAAATATTATGTAGATACATAAAATAATACATGTATATATATATATATATATATATATATATATATATATATATATATATATATATATATATATATATATATATATATATATATATGGAACGTCTGGTTTTTCGGCTTAAATAAACTAGAAAACTACAGGTGCGTTTTCCGTCATATTTTGCAACGGTGATTATATCTAATCTAACTGTTCTAAAATATTAAAAAGGAAAGAATATTACCATGTTAAAAAAAAACTTTTATTGGACATCATTTCTTTTCGGTTGACTATTTTGAAATGAAGAAAAATTACGAGTCTGACTACACGTACGTATAAAACGAACTTTTTTTAACAATCGTTAAGAGTAAAATATAAATTGTTAAATTCAAGAAATAAAGCATAACTAAAAATAAAATAATTTGTACTTATGCATTTAATGAACCAGACGTAACTAAGCGTTCGACTCGGATTTCTCCGGAACATGACGCACACAGCTCGGGTTTAGCTGCTGCTTGACGTAATACGGTGACCAGCCAATCACAATGTCGCGCGCTGAGTTTCAACTCTACGCGCGTACGCGCGCGGCGATCATTAGACAAGAATTCCGATAGAAATTGGAAGATAGAAAAAAGAAAGAAGCAAACAAACAATTCGATCGGTGATTACGTGTTCCTCCGTGGCATAAGAAAATAATTAAAAAAAAACTACTCGCCGGGATTCGGCAATATATATATATATATATATATATATATATATATATATATATATATATATATATATATATATATATATATATATAAACCAGTTTTGTTTGTTGTTTACATAAATACTTGAAACATAATGCTAATACACACAAAGGTTTGTTTCACTTTTTCTAAACGATAACAAATACTTTAACAAGAAAGTTGCTGCTTAATTTTTACGGCTTGCCACAGCGTATTATAAACACCCTAACCTCCCCATGTTAAAAACAGCTTTCAGATTAAACACCCCTTTGAGCCCCTTTCTCTCTCTAACTCCCTCTATCTTTCTCCCCTTCTCTCCTTTCTTCTGTCTCGCTCCCTCTCTGTTTCTAACTCTCCGCCTATCTCAATCTATTTATCTCTATATAACCTTCTCTTTCTCTATTTCTCTCTCACTTTCTCTTTTATATCTATATAGCTTCCTCTCTGTTCATCTCTAATCCCTCATCCTATTTTTGTCTCCTAAATTAATTACAGTGGATAAGGCATTGTCAAAACATAGATAAATACTATTTTAGTCACCTAATTTACTTACTATGAGAATAAAAGTTATTTGGAAATTACTAGTACCTTGAACAGCATCAGAAGTAACTGATAAAACCTTTCTAATTAAATTGATTTTGGCAGCCATTCGGTGACAAAATGACATAGCCTTAGCCCTTGCTGCATGCAGAATACTTGCGACCTTGCTACCAAGTAGAAGAAGTACTTATTCTACTTTAAAACATTCAATTTTTCAAAATTCTCATGCTCAACATCTCCAAAACATCCAGTATGGGGAAAATATTGCAGAAATGCAAACTTATTGTTTGAGATGAATGCACAATGGTACGCAAAAATTACTTGAGGCTTTTGGTAGATCCTTGCGTGGCAATGTCTGACGATTTGGGAATGTAGTAATATTGCTTGTAGGAGATTTCAGACACATGTTAGCTGTAATTCCTCAATCAACACCAGCAGATGAAATAAATGCTTGCCTCGCATACTCTACTTTTTGTGCCATATAATGACATTAAACAACTCAAAATAGCATATCCAGTTGCAAACTGCTCGATCCGCACAAAAACTTTTGCATAACTGGTAGGAAATTGGGTACGTGCTGGCTGATCAGAGTATAGAGCGAAATTCTTTGACTCTTAACTTCTGTAATTTTATTACATCAAAAGAAGAGTTGGTTAAAAAGGATTTTTCCAGATATTCAAATTAATTATACGAATTACACTTGAGTGAACGAGCTATTCTTGCGGCTCAATACAAAGACGTCCATAGACTTAACGCTATTATTCAACGTAAAATTCCAAGTGAGTGAGTATAATACAAATCCATCGACACTGTTGTGGAAGCAGATAAAGTGGTTAATTATTCGACAGTTAGATTTGCCAGGGATGCCACCGCATGTACTGCAACTGTAAATTGGCGTACTACTTATCATGTTGTGAAATATAAACCAATCCAAGCTTTGCAAGAGCACATGGCTGCAGTAAAAAAATTAACAAAAAATATCATAGAAACAACAATCTTAACAGGAGCTTTCACAGGTGAATATATCTTCATTCCACGCATTCCTATGATTTCACCGGATACACCATTACACTTTAGGAAATTGCAATTTCCAATTTTATTGTCGTTGGCAATAACCATCAACAAAGCTCAGGGAACAATCTTTACAGTTGTGTGGCTTACAGATACACACTGACTGTTTTTTTTCACAATTTATGTTACTTGTTTAAGAGTCAAAAAAATCTCTATATCAGCTAAGAAAATGGAAAAACAAAAACTGTGTACCCATACGAAATGGGAAATTAAACCTATAAGAAATATGCTTTTTCTCATTTTGGAATTTTTTCCATTGCGCCAATTTGAGCCACAGCAACGCTTGGCAGGGTACAGCTGTATATATATATATATATATATATATATATATATATATATATATATATATATATATATATATATATATATTAAGTAATGTGATTGATAATTTAAAATTAAAAATCAAATTATAATTAAATAAAAAAATCCGTTTCATAAGAAGAAACAATAACAAAATCAATTATCTGTACGATCGTTTCGGAAAACAATGCTTTTTATTGTGGTATACATCAAGTTATGTACAATAATTACATATAGTTTTTTAAGAAGCAAGGTCTCCTCGTCAGCAAATTTTGAAGGGTTTTTAATGAATTTAAAAGACACCATAAATAAACCTAGCATTAAAAGTAAGGCAGATGAATCTTTTAATTTTTCGCTTTTTGAAATCAGGAACTATGGTTAAAATACTCATTTAGATGTTTGCTATAGCTTTTTATCTTATTCAATCTTTTCTATTTATGTAATCTTTTCTTCTTCTTTTACTCGTTCTTCCAATGCGCAGAACATCATCTGGACCGGATTCAAAAGAACAACAAACTATCACAGTCTCCGACCTCGTGCACTTTTCCTCACTCCTTCAGTCCGGACATCTTGAAAAAGAAACCCGCCACTTTTACTTCATCCTGCTTGGACGAAGATCATCAAATCATAAAAGGACGCAAGAACCACGTCAGTTCGAAAATGGAAGACGTAGCGACAGCGAAATATATGAACGAGAAAGACATATTCGCTTTGGAGTACGATTCATCTTCAAAGGCGGTCGACAATCAGGTATTTTGCTTGGTTTTTCACTTTAACATTACTTACTGACTAAAGTATTCATTATAAATAAACACTATAAGTGTTATATAATAAGTGAAATAATGGATTTCCAAATTAGATAGTGTAACGTTATCTAACATGTAGTTTCAGTCGCAAAGTAGATAAAGAATAAAAAGAATTTCAACACCCCCCCCTTTTCCCGTTGTAGCAACATTTATTTCTTCATTCTCCCGCCACGCGTGAGGTCACCGACGTCTTTAACGTGCTCTCGAACGTCATCTACATCTCTAACGTGATCATCTTCTCTAACGTGCCCTTTCTCCTTTTTATAGTCTTTTTCTTTACCGGTGACGTAATTTCGCATGCATTTGCATATGCGCGTCCTTGCTCTATTACAATTGTAGATTAGAAAACTAAGTGCATCAATGACGCTAATATATTAACGAGCTCCAAATAACATAGACGGAAGTGACGTCATTCCACTAGATTCAGATTGGCCAATAAAAATGAGAAGTTCAAATAGCAAATAATGAGACAAAATAGTATAATATTGGAATCTAGTGGGGAAAGGGTCCCTTTCTCTTTCCTGCGGCCTCTTTCTCACTGAAGAGAGATTGATAGTATTTCTTTAATCTATCATCATTTTCATGGTAGGAGCTCGACTGAACTCCAATCTCTGGTTCCCTTCTCCCCAGTAAAACATCCACAGCAAACCACTGTGAATAATTTTCCTTTCTTTCTCTGTATACCCAAAGCTAAACGAAACTTCCATGAACTGAGTTTCTTTCCAGTAAGCGTCCGTCCATGGAAAGTAATACGAATACTGGACTTTTTTGTGTACTAAGAGGTCACCGCTTATCAAAGTCAAAAAGGCCATTCGAGGATACGAGTTAAACATTTTGTCAGGTAGATGTTGAAACAACTTAGTGAGGATTGGAATTATATTATTTAAGATGACGACTCAACCAGAAGCTAACATTACACTTGAAAACAACCATGCTGTAGTTATCTGGTATTGTGTTCCTCCACAGAAGTACAGTTCTTGGAAAGAAACTTTGTTTGTGTGTGTGTGTGTGTGTGTGTGTGTGTGTGTGTGTGTGTGTGTGTGTGTGTGTGTGTGTGTGTGTGCGTGCGTGTGTGTGTGTGCGTGTGTGTGTGTGTGTGTGTGCTAGCAGGGAGGCCCGACGTTGCCCGGGATTAAATGAGGATCAATGAATGATCCACACTTCCAATACTTTTATTGTCGTCGAAATCAGTTAAATCGCCCAATTTTCAATCAAATCGATTGATTGTCTGCTCTAGTCAAGAACTCACTGCGGTTCACTGAGGAGAAACTTCCCTGCAGCAACTTAGTCCACAATACATTGTAGTCTACCTTGCACTGTAGAGAACGTATTGTTGATTTTATGAAATTATTATTATTATAATATAATGGCTTGAATTAAAGTTTAAAATGCAAAAGTCAAGTATTCTAAATTGTATTCTAAAAAGAATCATTCATTTCGAACGCGCCTTTGTTTTGTTAAAGGATCTACTGTTTATTTTATATGTCGAGCCTTTCTGCTTGTATTGTAATAAAAATTCTCAAATACACTTGCGATGTAAGGTTGTCTATGATGCTAATTTTGGTCAACATCGAACTGTTGTTCCATCTTTAATTTTTTTTTTTTTCAATTATCAAATTTCGATACTTATTGGGATTATTCGTACAAAACACATCTAAGAACACTCCCAGACACACAAAGTACATTTGTATGGAATTTTTTTCAAAAATCGGCTGAGTCGTTTCGGAGTCTATATGGAACGAACTCACATACATACACATACACACACGCAAAGTGCCTTTTATATATAAGTAGATATCAGTATGACATTAAGCTGAAGATCTTTATAAGAAATGTAAAATAAAAAGAGGTTTTATTCCTGAAAAAAAACTTGACCAAGTACCGCCATTGTTTTGTCATTATTAATTATATCAATTTCTCCATATATCTCATTCTTAATAATGGCCACGCTTCCTAAATAGAACAGCCTATTATATATATATATATATATATATATATATATATATATATATATATATATATATATATATATATATATATATATATATACTAGCAAAAGTACATGTCTGATTTATGAAATTATGATAGGTTATGAAAAGGAAGGGTTGTAAAGAGATAGCTTCGAATTTGGGGGTATCCAAACCAAAGCAAAATATGATGAAAGTAAAAATAAAATAGATAAACCCCATAATTTATTATACCATACCTGTTCACACTGAAACACTTATCACAATATTCTGTGGATCTATATTAAAAAACCTTGTTAAACTATGTGACATATTTCCATTCTATGGAGGGCAGGCGCGAACGAACCCCCCATAATTTTATTATACCATATTTCTTCAAGCTGAAACATAATTATCAAATTATACGTATGCAGATAGATATCAAAAGTCTTTATTAAAGTTTGTGCCTATTTCCATTCTATGGAGGTCAGGCGCAAACGCAGACCCCACAATTTTATTATACAATCCCTATTTAAGTTAAAACATATTTAGCAAAGTATTATTATGTAGATGTATATCAAAAACACTTGTAAACGTTTTTTTTTTTTTTTTTAATTTTTTAATTTTTTATTTCCATACTTTGTGGACCAGGTGCGTACGCAGACCCCACAATTTTAATGATTCATCATTATGCCAGATCAAACAAACCCATTCCTGTGTCTCGATACATATATCATTATATGTGATTAGTTTTCTATAATAGTCAACCATATAGGGGCCTATTCGTGACCAGACACACATAGACGTTCAGCTTTATATATATATATATATATATATATATATATATATATATATATATATATATATATATATATATATATATATATATATTTTTTTTTTATCGTTTCAGGTTTTTCAGATGTGTCGGGACGAATGTGAAATCCCCCAGTTACGGATAAGCGGTGGCAGCAGCACGGGTTCTAATCCAGGCAACAGCGTTGCTGTCAATAGCCGGGGCGTCTGGAGCAGTGTTGGGGGAGGTTGTGGCAGTGGCAATAACCCCACGGGAAACAGTAACGGGGTAGGGAATGGTTTGTGTAACAGCAACAACAATAACAACAATAACAACAACAATAATAACAACAACAACAATAACTGCAATAGTGGGAATGGTGGTACCAATAATGGCGGAGGTGGAGGAGGAGGAGGCGGTGGAAGCAGTAATGGTGGCGTTGTAGGGGGTGTTAGTAGCGGGGGTGGCGGCTGCAATGAACCTTGTAGTTCTTATTCGGACAATGAGAAGCAGCTCATCGAAGAGATTAACCGCATCAAACGCGATCACGAGACTGTCCTGCGGACGTACGAAGATCGGATCAGCCGGATGACATCCAAGATGCACGAGCTACGCAACATCGCCGAAATGCTGGAGAATTCGAGCAACAAGTCTTTGCCTTACGGCGTCATTCCGGCCAAGAATTGTCAGAACGGCCAGACCACAAACAGCCACCAGCACCAGCAACATCATCCGCCGGATAATCAAAACCATAACAGTCACCATCACCATCATCATCATGTTCATCAACATCAACAGAATGGAAATCCATCGACGATCACGTGCCACGCCCCAGGTTAGTATCTTTGTTTTTTTGTTGTTGTTTATTTTACAGGCTTCGATTTTTGTTATTATTCATAGACAATAGCGTGCAGACTGATATGAGGCATAAACCTCCTGCATCCAAATTGGAGAGGTAGGAATCACCAGTTCTTGTTAGATAACCAAAGTGAAGCAACGTTGAGCTTGGTCAGTATCAGATGGGTTACCATTTGGGAATACTAGGCGCTGTATGTATGAGGACGTCGCCACCTCCTCGCAAAAACCTAACGTCGTCATCTCCCCTTGAACGTTACACACGTTTACACGTATAGACCCAACACGTTGTAGCAGAGTACGTCACAAGGAACATAGGACAAGTAATAACTCGACTCCTTTTTTATATAACAACGACATATATTCCGGGTACTTTCCCGAATCAAACGTGATCGTTCTCCTTCTCTCTGACCTCTGTCCTCTCGAACATTATCCACGTCTCTAACGTGATCCTCTTCTCTAACGTCTGTCTCTCCTTTTTATAGTCCTTTTCCTCTTAATTTGACATGATTTCGGTTCCGTATTTGCATATAGCCGCCATACGCGCACTGTTACACCCTGACGAGGATATACAAGCAACTAGAGACTGCTAGTGTATTTTATATTCCCATTAAATTTCCTCCTTCGGAGGAAGCTGGTTCAACCTCCTTGGGTGAGTGCCGTTTCGATCGATATCTCCATTTCTAATGATATTTCTTAGTACTAGTACTTATACTTGAGTCTTTAGGGCAAACCATCACGTTGTCTTTGGATGTCACTAGGACATCGCCAGATCCCTAAACGATTCTGCACATAGAAATGAGAAAGATAAAACTAAAGAATTAATTAAAAAATATATAAAATTATTAGAACAGGAAGAATCAAAAAATATTTTAAATTATTAGAACAGGAAGAATCAAAACGAAAAGAATAAATACAGCCAGAAAGAACGCACAACTGAAAAAAAAGAGCGATTAAAAACTGCAATGAATGCGCGAATGAAATCATTGCTGGAAAATTTCGAAAGAAAACGAATGAATTAAATTGAATGAAGAAAAAAGAATGAATGAATTAAATAAAATGGAGAAAGATTGACAGCATGAACAGAAAATAGTAGAATTGATGAATGAAAACGAAAGAATGAATTAATAAAAAGAATTATATATGAATGAGAAAGAATAAATTATTATGTGAATGAACAGGAAGGGATGATAAAAAAATCTATGAATGAAAAAAGAAACAATGAATAGATAAATAAATGAATGGAAAAGAATGAATGAGTGAATGAAAAAAAAATATGGTAAAAAATGTATGAATGAAAAAAAAGAAACAAGGAATACATAAATGAAAAAGAATGTAGAAAATTATGAAAAACAAAAGAATGAATGATTTTTACACAGTGAAGGATGAATGACTGCGTAAAGAAATAATGAATAAGTAAATGAAAAAGAAAGAATAGATTTTCCTATTTGTTATGGGGGAATCTGATCTACCCGTATCAGTTACACAGAAACAATAAGTATCGTTATATTTAAAAGCAGTAGGTAGCGATTCGTGGCAGTTATGACTCCAGAATCCTGATGTATACTTCTGTAACATAATTTTATTAATATACTTTTTGTTAATTAGACCACTGTGTTTATTTAGATTATTACCGGTCTGTACTGTTGAACTTTCTTGACTGTATCAATTTCGTTTCGCTTATTTTTCGTTTTGTTCAGTGAATTTGTAGCCGATTTTAACTCTCCCATTTCTTTCATTTGAAACAATATAAATGTATTTCATCCTTCACCCACCTTTCTTCTCAAAATATTATTACTTCCCCAATGAATTATTTTTTAAAAACATTTCAATAAATTATTTTTTGTAAAACATTTCAATAAATTATTTTTTTCAAAACTGTTCAATAAATTATTTTCGCCAATAAATTATTTTTGTAAAACATTTCAATAAATTATTTTTGCTAATAAATCAGCTTTGTAAAACATTTCAATAAATCATTTTGTAAAACATTTCACATAATTATTTTCGCCAATAAATCATTTTTGTAAAACATTTCAAAAAATTATTTTCACCAATAAATTATTTTTGTAAAACATTTCAATGAATTATTTTCACCAATAGATTATTTCTGTTAAACATTTCGATTAATTATTGTAGACCAATTGCTTATTTTTGTTAAACATTTCAATAAATTATTTTCACTAATAGATTATTTTTGTAATACAATACAATAATTTTTTTCGCCAATAAATCAATTTTATAAAATATTCTAATAAATCATTTTCGTAAAATATTTCAAATTATTTTTGTAAAACATTTCAATGAATTATTTTCGCCGATAAATCATTTTTGTAAAGCATTTCAATGAATTATTTTCGCCAATAAATCATTTTTGTAAAGCATTTCAATAAATTATTTTCACTAATAAATTATTTTTGTAAAACATTTCAATAAATTATTTTCACCAATAAATCATTTTTGTAAAACATTTCAATAAACCATTTTCGCCAATAAATCAATTTTGTAGTACATGTCAATAAATTATTTTAGTAAAACATTCAAATTAATTATTTTCGCCAACAAATTATTTTTGTAAAACATTTCAATAAATTAATTTCGCCGATTAATTATTTTTCCAAACATTCCTTATAATCTTTTCACCCAATCGTACACACACACACACACACACACACACACACACACATACATATATATATATATATATATATATATATATATATATATATATATATATATATATGTATATATATATTTACCAGTGGTGAAAAAACCGGACTAGAGTGCTCAATGTGTAGTCAGAGCAGTATATAGGAAATTTATTACTTTGAGGATTTTCCTCTAGCTGAAACAATTTGTAAACTCATTCTGGACTCACAGTAATAAATTTCCTATATATATATATATATATATATATATATATATATATATATATATATATATATATATATATATATATATACCTAACTTTTAATAATATCCACTCGAATTCATTGTAGTGAAACATTTTGTAACTACCCTAAATAATTATATTGATCTGGAAACGGGGTGTTTTTTATGTTAAATGTACATAAGAAACTGATTATTCATTTTAAATTCTAAAATGATAAAATAAAATGATCGCCTAAAAAAGTAGAATGTTACTATTTATTTCTATATTTGTTGGCGGATTATTCAACGGAGAGTCTTAACCTCATATGTTCTCAAAGAAAAAAGTGTTGGGTTTATTTTAAAGGCAAAATAATAAAATATATATACACTCTTTCATTATTTTTATATTGACTTCATATCACTTTTTTGTTGTTTTATTTTTTGTTTTTTGAAAGGTCATTGCCTCGATTCGGAAGGAAAATCTTTAACACAAAATACAGATAAGACTACCGTACCGCCTCCACTTCCTCCAAGAAACGATCGAAGTGCTGCTAAAGTGTATCCAAATAAACCTTTAATTCATAATAAAGTAAAATTGACACAAGTGCCTTGGACGAGGATTATCACCAACCCCGGTAAGTATTCTAATTTGCATGTTCATGTGTCCATACGAGGTATCTTCAATAAGTTTTCAGACTTTCTCGGAAGGGCACTTTTATTGCTAGTACACGCATGAAACTCTAGTCTCCTTCGAAGTAATCTCCTCCGGCTACAATGCACTTGTTCCGTTGCAACAACTTCTGGAAGGCCCCATGGGGGTCTTCTTGTGTGAGCATGTCAATAACTCTTGTCACAACCTCTTTCATCTCCTCAATTGTGACAATCAGACTTTACTAGAGTGTATTCCAATTCTTGCTGTAGCTGTTTCATTTGAACCTGAAATCATAAAAAATGGTCAGTCATCTCACAGGATGCATGACAATAACATATTGCATTTTCAAGAGTTTGCGATAATTTTAAATGCCTGCACGAAAAAAGTCTGGAAACTTTGTATTTATCAACTTTATCATTTATTTATCTATATATTCTAGCAGAGAGATCCGACGTTGCTCGGGATTGAATGATGGTCAACAAATATTTCACACTCCCATATTTTTATTGTCATCGAAACTGGTGAAATCACCCATGAGTGTCTGTTCTAATACGCAACTCCTCGCGGTGCTCCGGGAGGAAGTTTCTCCGTGACTTTGTACACTACAATGTATTGTGAACTATGTACTATAGAGAACCCGCTGTTGATTTTATAAAATTATTTTTATATATAATGGCTTGAATTAAAGTTTAAAATGCAAAAGTCAAGTATCATGCTTCAATTGTGTTCTAAACAGAAACATTCATTTTGAACGCTCCCCTGTTATATCAGAGGACCTGCTATTGATTTTATGTCTTGTCTTTCTGCTTGTGCGGTGATAATGGCGTGAGTTTAAGTTTACAATGAAAAAATCAATTATCATGGTTCAATGTTGCTTAAAACAGAAACATTCGTTTCGAACACGCCCCTGTCATATTAAAATAATTTACTGTTGATATTATATAATGGACCTTTCTGCTTGTGTGGTAATGAAACTTCTCAAATGCGCTTCGGATGTTAGGTTTTATAAGCTGTTAACTTTAGTAAAAATCACCTGTTCCTTTGCCACCTAGTATATATATATATATATATATATATATATATATATATATATATATATATATATATATATATATATATATATATATAATGAGAAAGAGGGAGAGAGAGAGAGAGAGAGAGAGAGAGAGAGAGAGAGATCATGGACTCTCCCGTCGATTTCGATATATGAGGTCTTGGCAACTTAAATTTGCTGTTTAATTCGATGTAGCATGCTTACATCTACTCAATCGTAAATGGCATCCGAGTCCTGCAAGAGATCTGCAAACAAGTCTACAATGAAAGCAAGAATGAAGATTGCGCGAATGATCGGCTGGGATACTTGCAGATACTTTGGTTCTTTCACGTCTAACGCGCAGTTGGTTAATTTCGATTTCAAAGAACTGCTTCATGTCTCTCTGACAGGCAGAACTCTATTCATTTCGTTGAGAAGGAATTCGTTCAAAATCACGAAAAGGAATATTTGTACATGTCAAATTCTTTTTCAACTTGTCCTTAAAGCGAAGCAGAGGTCTACCCACATTCAGCTGTCCATCGTTGAGCTTGCCGTACATCACTTGCTTTGGAATCCGGTCGTCTTTCATACACAAGATGTCCTGTCCAACGTAGCTGTGATTGCGTCAAAAAGCTTTCAATTCCGCCAATACCACAGCACGTGTATAGGTCCGCAATTTAACATCGAATTGCTTTGGGTGAATACATGAGCAAAGTAAACAGACACTTCGAAAAAGATAATTCCTACGTATTTAATGTTACTGCTTACTTTGCCAATAGCTAACACTGTCGTACAAAGCAATAGTAAAAGTGGCATCTATTCTTTTCAGGTTATTTAGTGCCGAATTCGATAATTTTGATAAGTTTTTATGTTTAAGTTGTTCTATATCTTCAAATATTGATTTGTGGTGTTTGGTTTGCTTGTTTTGTAAAATTTCATTCTTGTTTTTGTTTCTGACTTTATCAGAACATGATTAAACATTGCAAAGGTGGGGGGGGGGGCAATAGCATCAATGTTAAAAAAATCAATCAAGTATTTGAAAATATAAAGAACTTGAAGTGTAAATTCTTTTACTACAATGACCAAATTCAGCATTATATAATCCGAAAAAAAGGTTGACATGCCATAAAACAAAACAGCAAAATAAAAAAAACATTTTTAAACTTATACATAAATATATCTTTAACATAAATGAATTACATTTTATCGTAAAAAAATCGTTTCATGTTTATTTATTTATATATTTATTTGTTTTTGTTTTTTTGTTTTATTTGTAGATGACGAAAATACGAAGAGTGCAATATGGAACGCCATCGGTCAAACAGATGTTGATGGTCAAGAAATTGAAAAGTACGTATTTTGCATATACATCTATATATCTATATATCTACTAGTTTTGAGACGATTAATCGGAATCGGAAATCAAAAACTTCGGAATTTCTTAAGGTATCGGAATCGGAAAAAAAAATGTGTCAACTTTTCGATGCTAAAAACAATTCTTGGAATCGTTTATTATTTGTCTTGTTTTTGTTGAAATCTTAATTTTCCATTACTGCTACTAAGGATAAAAAGGTTAATAAGCGTTGATTTTAAGATACAAACATTTTTTAATTCTATAGATCATCCGCCCTAGTTTATTTTACGTTCGCGAAAATGTATACCTTATACGAGTATCACGTAGGTTTTTACGGTACTCTAAAGAAAAAAAAATATCTATAGCTGAATATTTAGTGATTTTAAATTTAATTTACTATCATCCTTTCTTTGGTTTTAATTTTTACTCTCATGCCAACACAACTAACACAATAACCACTATTACTTGTCATATATTTTCACCACTATTCTGCTTCCATAGATATTACTCTATATCTATATTTCATCTTATTTTATTTCCGTTATTTTTTGTCTTTTACATATTAATTATTACTTTACAATTTTTATTAATATTTATTATGTTATTGTTCACCATTCTTAGTTTTGTATCCTGATTTTCATTTTATTTTTAATTTATTCTATTTTTATTTTTATTTTAATTTTACTTTCATTAGTGTTGTTACTATCATTAATATTGTACCCACATTTGTTATTATGATTAATATTTCTAGGATTATCATTATTATTATAATAATTAGTAGTAGTAGTAGTAGTAGTAGTAGTAGTAGTAGTAGTAGTATTTTTATTATGATATAATTTTAATCATTCATGTTATTTTTAATATCATCTTATTTATTTTTATTATGATTACAATTTCGGTTATTTTAATTTTATTTTTATTTTATTTTTAATTATTTGTTTATTTTTGTTTATTATTATTTTTTTATTTTATTTTTTATTTTTTGTTCTTTTATTATTATTTCTGCTGTTAGAGGTGATGGAAAAATTAAATGCAAAACTAATTTCTTATTTAAATTCAATTTGGTATCTTTATGCCTTAACTCTTACGTAAAACAGTTAATAATCTCTGTATAATATTTTTAGTCTTAAATATACTCACGAATTCTCCACTTACCCACAATTAATAAGATTCTAGTTTTCATTTTTCACTATTTCTTACCAAACATGTCTGATCTATTAGCGGTTACCTTTTCTCCACTTCTCCAATCATTACCTAACTCAATCCTTTTTGTTTTTATACACCTTCCTCCTCTCCTTCTGTAAGCCACTTACTCCCTTTCACCTTTTCGATCCTTTTTCTATTGAGTTCCTAGTATCTCTCTCTCCCCACTGATAACCTTGGTTACGCATGGTAGTCTCCTTTTTACTTTTCTTTTTCCTTTCTTCTTTCTTCTTTCCTTTTTATTTTTTTCTCCTGTCCTGATTAAAACCTAGAGCATATATGTCACATGATCCCTCTCCCCATCTCTTTAAATTTTCTAATAGTGTGTTTTAAGTGAATAGAGCTTTTCATTTTTCTTCATTTGAGGACTGGTTTCTTCCGTGGAAAGCAACCATTTATTAAGTCGCCTGACGTAAACTTGTGGTTTTAACCGATCATCTGTCCGAAATATTAGCATGTCCAGTTAGATACGAATCACAACAAATTATTAACATATTTTACCCAAACAGATTTCGAATAATTGGGTTTTCGTAAAATTAAAAAAGATTTCATCATGTGTATATAAAAACTACACGCATCCCAGGTGGGATTCGAACCCACGCCTCTGGACTAGAAATGCGCTGTCCGCTACGCTACAGGGACCTACTTAGGAAAAATCCATGTTAGTATAGTTTTATTAATTGTAAGCATATCTCTTCGGAATTTTATCGATCTAATTAACTTATTACAAAAATTAAGTAGAGGGCGTGATACCTGTAATGAATGTGTATTCAAGAGATTTCAGTATTTTTGGAAGCAGTTCCGAGTATCGATGGAGAATCCCAGGTTAATCCCGAAAATAGCCAAAGCAATTTCTTATATTTTTAACCTTAAAAAGTATGATAATAATCTATTTAAAATAATTTCGTTTCTTTATGTTATAATATATTTCGATTATTTTATGTACCTAATAGATAACTAACTTTAGTGAAGCCACCAATGAAACGTCGGCCATTTTGCAGTATAGACAACAAAACGGAAAAGTGATAAAAATAAATTAATGATAAAAAAAACATCGACTAAATGTAATTAGATAGGTTTCTGTTTAGTTCAATTTAAGATTTGTGAGCAGTTATTGAGACTTTGAAGATGACCGTCTCATGTCGGCACTTCGTTTGGTATATATACTAAAGACTCGGCATTGCTTGTATTTCAAACTAAACGAACGCTTTAAAATAAGTTAAAACACACAAAAAATTTTGGTAGGTGGAAAAGTAACTGCTTTTGGTAACATTTATTTGCTATATATTTGTTTTTCGATCACTTTCTGCTTGTTATCTATACTGCCCGATTTACAATTTATTTGAAAACCCAATTATTCTAAATCCGTTTTGGTAAAATATATTAATAATATGTTGTGATTCGTATGCAACTGCAATTAATTTTTTTTTTTATTTGTAATTCATAAATACTGTTTAAAAGTAACGAGGTACATACGTGACCATTCAACTCAGTTGATCCACTTTCTATTTTATTATGGATCATACCGTGGATTGAACCTTCAATCCCCAAAAGAATTCTATTAGAACTGATTATTATTTTACACTTTAATCCTTTTCACCACGGATATTATTATTAATATAATTGTTATAACAGCTTATATACACAGAACTTTTATTTAATGTCAAATAATCTCATATCGACTTTGGGTATTTATTTTGCTATGACTTTTTTTTTTTTTATTTTAGATATTTTGAAGAATCTCCCACAAAATCGACCGTTTTTATTCAAAGCCTTTACGATGACGTCTCACTGCGATGTGGAACGTTAAAATCTCAGGTAAGTTCCATTATCTTTTCTTGTGCAAGATGCCGAAACGTTGGAGAAACCGGTAATGTACTCAGTTATGGTAGAGCTGTTATATATTAGGTGACCTTTGATAGGTGGACAGGAAGTATGTATCAGAAAGTTCAATAAGTAAACTTTGATGTGTAGCAATAGAAAACCAGAAGTAACGCGTGTGAATGAAATGGCGTGATCAAGATTTTCGACAGTTCTCGTCTAGAAGTGCAGATGAAAAATCCGTTTAAAAATGTTGTCGTCGCTGGCAGAACTCGGATACGAGTATACATTTTGCTCATTAGGATTGAGCCTGTCCCAGTTATGAAGTGTTTTAAGTGATACACGCGGCGCAACTTCGTGTCACATACGCTTCACATGTCACCATTCGCTGCGGTAAACATGTGCTTGACATGCAGGTTCAATAAGGCAATTAAAGATGTAGTGATAGATAATAAGGCGTGTATTCATTTCTCGCTCTGTTCCGACAATGTTTTAATAAAAAAAGAAAAAAAATTATATCTCGGCATTATATAATCGTCCGTGTAAATAAATTGGACTTAGCAATGATCCCGCTAAACAAAAGGCCCTGGGAGTATTTTCGCCATATCTGCTCTGAGAAGAGAAAAGGAAGATATGAGAGTAAGGAAAAGAGATAGAGTGAGAGGGAGAGAGAGGGAGCGTCGGATAGAGAGAGTTAATCTATTATGACACCACAATGTACTCTGAAACCCTTGAAGTCTATATATGACTTGTTATATACTCATGGTTAGAAAAAGGGCGGATAATGTAAAAGGACCGGTGAATGATAGCTGAATTGATGAGAGAAATATTCAAGAGAGAGAAGGGAATAAAGAAAGTGAAAGTAAAGAAAACGAGAGCATCTATTATGACATCACAGCGTATTCTAAAATCCCTTAACTTTGTGAAAATTGGACGTTTTGAAAAGCGGATGTTTTGTCTATTAAATGTTACTGAAAACATTAATTCTAGTCGTCTTATCTGGGGTTTTTTTTTTCATCTATTTATCGGTTTATTTAATGTACAAGATACACGAACTTTGGCCCAACAGAATAGCACCTTTTTAACACTCCTAGGTTTTACCTATACTCTTTTATAAGGGGTTAGTTTATTGCTAATCGCTTGAGATATCCTTACCAGGCATTGCCAAGGAAACTGTCCATACATTTTTTTGCAGGCCAGAGTGCTCCTCCTATGGGGCGCTGACTATTTGATCCTACTTTTCTACCTTCCCACTGTTGAAGAAAAATAAGAAAAAAGTGGCTGCTTCTCTTTTATTCAAAACTCTCGGAGTTTAATTCAAAAGTAAATATGGAGATTGGAAATCGAAGGATAGAAAATGATTTCTGCGCAGAATTAAATATCATGGATATTTAATCTATATAATTATAAAACCCAAATTACCTTTTAACTGGTGTTGTAACCCAACACCCGGTTTACGACTTCCGGTTGCGTATATGTACATAAACATAAACCCATAACAGCGTAAACAAATATACACAAATCGTTACTTTTGCAGAATTTTTTTTAAATTTAGTCTCCATTTCTTAATACACCTTTCTTAAAAAACATTCATACATTTTCTTCTACACTACCAACATAAGTAAATAACCCCGAAAACATGTTTTTTTTTAAATTTGCGTTACAAATAAATAATCAACGCGACAATAAAACGAATTGTTTTACTGTGTGCGTTTTCAGCGTTTTCAGCGTCCCAATTGTTTTTTTTTTTCGCGTTTAAATTATCAAAATAAACAATTGTTAATACTTTCTGGAGCTTTTTTTACATCGTTCATTTCCGCATTGTCTTAATTAGTTTTATTGGCCTTATTATTAACATATAAATTAAATATTTGACCCAATGGGTCATGAATGTTTGTTTAAAATAAATTTAAAAAGTTACATTTTATTGTATTTTTCGATGTAAAAAGCCATTCCTAACATTGGGAGAGGGTTTTTAAAGATCCCGTACTTTCAACTAACAATTTCATTTAAAAAAAGTATATCAAAATTTGAATTTAACTTAAAGTATTATAGTATCTGTTCAGTGCACATTTACCTATAAGTATGACAACCGACTTATAATTCAATGGTTGTAAGTTTTTGTTTTTTTTCAATTTTTTTTACATAGGCATCACCACTTATCAAGTCCCAGCGACAACTCGAGAATAAGGGTTAAGAGTGTACAGTAGTCAGTTGGACAATAAAGTAATCGTTAGTAATGGAAATTCAGTAAATTTGTTAACAAGTGGAATGGCTCATCAAGAACTTGTTTACGTTGGACTTGAAGACAACCATATTGTAGTCAGCTGGAAAGCAGGACAACGGAAGACAATTCCACAGGCATGCAGTTCTAAGAAAGAAGTTTTGTTCATGGAATCTACGTTTAGGTTTAGGCACAGATAAAGAGTGGGGGGGGAATTATTGATAGTGTTTTCAGCTAGATGAGGGGGGACCATAGACTGAAGCTCAGTCGAACACTTTCCATGAAAATAACGATACATCAGAGACAAACTCGCAACATCTCTTCTGTGAGATAGAGTTTGCAGCGAAGAGAAAAGGACATTTCCTACGAGGCTACGAAGTCTATTTTGAACTCTCTCAAGGCAGGACAAGTCCTTTCTAGCAGCTCCTGCCCAGATGTGCCAACAGTATTCCATCCTTGGACGTACCTGGCTCTTATATAGATAGAGAATTGCATCAGCAGTGAGATATCTACTGGATCGATAGAAGGATCTGGCCATTTTTCCAGCGGCATTGGCAACGGATTTGATGTACGTGTTCCATTTAAGATCAGGAGTAAAGGTCAAGCCCAGAAGCTTGTCAAAACTTGAGGCCAATAAACAATTATAAACATAACGACTCATAGAAATCTATATATATTCTATTTTCATTTTAATACACTTCCATAGAAATGTTTCTTTTATGTCACAAAAAAACTATTTTCTTTACGTCACAAGTGTCACGCTCATACATTAATTCCATAGCTAATATAACATACTGACCAAACGGATCACGGGTAGTCTATTATTACTTAAATATCATGAGTTTTATACTTCGTTTTGTTCCTAAACCAACGAAAAGTTGTGGTTGCCTTGTCACATAATCATTTTGTGCTTTACACATTTAATCAATTTAAAATAACTTGGAACTTTAAGGTTATTGTTTTCCTCCTGACTGAGGCTTTTGTTTTTATGTATGTCTCTCACAACAGCTTTTGTTTTACTGTTATTTCACCCACACACCCACACACACACACACACACACACACACGCACGCACAAAAAAAAAAGACACAGAGCCACTTAGTCGTGAAGGGCTACTATTTATGACCAGAGGGTGTTGGGCAGCAAGATGTCTGTTTACATTACACTTAATTTCTGCATGTCAGTACAGTCAGGGAATTCCTCAGTGCAGCAGTCCGATGGAAAAAGCTAATCGAGTAGAATACTTTACGACATCTAGGGATCTCTACAGTGTAGGGGTGGGATTTTGCTGCTTGTCGGGTTTGTCGAAGGTATTGTCTTCGAGGGTATCCTAAGTGCGTTGGTTTCGTCAGAGTACTTTCCTTTGAAATACTTGAAAAACAGGTACAAGGATGCCATGTTTCTGCGATGGGATAGAGGTTTAGTTGATAGTTCAGGACCTATTAGTTTGGCGACTCTTTTTTTTTTTTTTTTTTTTTTTAGCCCTGCCTAGGAGTGAGAGACTTACTGATTGATGAGCGAAAAAAAAACACACACAGGTGTGCCTTCTTACATTTAATATGTATGTAATCGCACAATCCACTTTTGGAGAACGAAGGATTTATTCGAGCCGCGCATCGATATTTAAATGACAATTAAACATCATCAGTAAGCGAAGATTATTTCCCTCGGTACCAAAATCAATTCTTTAATGGCCTTTTCTCTGTTGATTGGGTCCTGTGCAGTTCTATGAGGCACACCCTAGTTGGCTTTACGTTCACTCTTTGAGAAGGGGTTTGTTTATTGATAATCGCCTGAGGCGCCATCACCGGGAAATACCGACAAAGCTGCGCAGGTACTTTTTGCAGGCCAAATTGCTCCTTCTTGGGGGCGCTGGCTTTTCAATCCCACTTTCTGACCGGAGTCACATTCTTTTGTGATAAGTCCAGGCCATTACTGAAATAGCATTTTCTTTGTTGACTGCAGAATGTTGCTGTGCAGTTCTAGGGATTCCACACTCCCAGGCTTTACCTTTTCTCTTTTAGTAGGGATTAGTTTATTGCTATTCGCCTGATACATCTCTACCGGAGAATGCTAAGGAGATTGCCCAGACATTTTTTGCAGGCCAGAGTGCTCCTCCTATGGATGCTGGCTCTTTAATCCTACTTTCCTACCTTTGTGTCACATCTTCCTGCCGTTTGAGGGAAATAAATACCAAGCATCATCGTTGCTAATTACACTATCGTAAATGTGATCACTACTTGGCAGTAGAAAGAAAGAAAGAAAATGAAACAGTGTTAGTTATGATAAGCGCATTGTTCACAATTTCCGTGATAACATATTTATCATGTCTTTCATGCTTTGCCGCCATTTTGTTTTTCAACAGCCTGTCAGCATAATTGATTCGACGAAATGTCAACAGATAATGCAACAAATGAAGCAAGTTCGCTGCACTTTCAGCGATGTTGTTCACGCCTTGTTAACTTTATCAATAGAAACCCTTCGCTTTGCCAATTCGGAAAGGTAAGACAAAACAATAGTCGCCATTTTGATTTTTCTTATCTTTTTTTATCTTATGTTAAACATAATCTCTCTTTCTTCTTCTTCTTCTTCATCATCTCTCTCTCTCCCGATATACGAGGGAGGTGCAATAAATAATGCTCTTGACCCACTTCCCATAGCAGTAGAGCAACGAAACTTGGCACAGTTATTAATCTTTCTCTACATAGGAACCACCCAGATTTATGCATTTCTCCCATCGTTTGATGCAGCTCTGGAGACCGTTTTTGTAAAACACCTCAGGTTGGTCCTCTAACCATGACGTGACTTCAGAAATAAACGCTGCATCATCTGGGAAACACTTTCCTTTCAAAAACAACTTCATGGCTGGGAAGAGGTGAAAGTCAGAAGGTGCAAGGTACAGGAAAGTGGGGAGGATGGGGTAGGATTTCATAACCACGCGCTCGTACTTTTGATCTGGCGACATGCGAGTTGTGGATCGGAGCGTTGTCCTGCAGGAGGAGGGTACCTTTGCTGATCTTGACCCGCCTCTTGATTTTGATAGCTTCCTTTAATTTCCTCAGAAGTGAAGCATAGTAGGCTCCTGTAATTGTGGTACCCTTTGCCAGGAAATCTGTCATCATTACTCCGTCATGGTCTCAGAAGACTGTGAGCATGACCTTGTCAGCGGAGGGATGCACCCTTGCCTTCTTTGGAGGTGGTGAGTCCAAGTTCTTCCACTGCATTGACTGGGCTTTGGTCTCTGGATCATAGTGATGGGCCCAGGTTTCATCCTGTGTAATCAGTCTTTTGAAAAACTTTGACTTATCTTCTTGGCACATCTCCAAATTCATCCCTGAGCACAACGCGTTCTCGCTTCTGGAATGGTGTGAGCAACCTGGGAATCCATCTGGCAAACACGTTATGCATATGCAAATGGTCATGAATGATAGTTTCCACAAACCCTGTACTAATCTTGACATCTTGGGCTATTTGGCGAATAGTAATGCGCCGATCTTCCAAAATGGCAGCCTCAACTTGACGGACAGATGCCTCATCAATGGCAGAAGAGGGGCGACCAGGTCTGGGAACTGTTTCCACAGACTTCTGACCATGTTTGAATTCACGATTCCAGCGTTTTATAAGGTCGTATGATGGGGCATTATCACCATAAGTTTCTTTCATTTCATTGACACCCTCGTATGTCTGTATGTGTCTATCTACTTCATTTTAATCATTTTTTTTCGTTTTGTTTTACTTTTTTTAATGCTATATTATATATTTTTTATTGTTCAGTTTTTAGCATAAATACTCCCATAGTCATAAGCTCATGAATTCTTATAACATAAATAACATGACTCATACCTGTAATATTATTGTGTAATCAAGCAAAGAGTGAAGGTATAGAACAGTTAACGAAAGTTCCCCGTCCATTTCATGTTAAAAATTGGTTTATAAATAATAACGTTATTATTCATAATTCCATTTTTAACATTTTTTTAATCCATTTATGAAGGAGAATTTGTTAAGTATTCTGTACCTTTGACAAGTAAAGATTTTCATTTTGTATTTAATTACTTGTTTGGATTCGAAATTCAACGAGATTTTAAGCATTTATAACTATTGAAGTAACCGCGCCAAACATTTGACCAATCAACATAAGACGTTCTGTTTTGATTGACCTGTATTTATAAATACGCACCATTATTCAATGTTGAAAGAGTTAAATCTATTTTTATTGTTACGTGTCTAATAATACGCGTGCATCTTCCTTTGCGTGTGCGTTATCTCCTAAAATTAAGATTGTCTGATCGCCACGGATGAAATGCAACTATAATTGAGAAATATCTGGTTTCGCTGCTTTGATTCCAAGTACCTTACAAAGATTCTAGAGATCAAAGTGAGCTACCGAATTCCCACCCAAGAAGTCAGAGACCGCACTAACCGGTAGATAGTATCGTCAATGTTTTACTAACGACGTCTAGGCTGGCTCGGATATATCCTAATATTAGTTCCAGAGAGGATTGCTAAACAACTATTAAAATAAAAGGCCTTCTAACATCTAGGGATTTCTACTGTGTAGGGGTGGGATTTTGCTGCTTGTCAGGTTTGTCGTAAGTATTTACGTCGAGGAGGAGTACAAGAACTTGTAGTTCGTCGGAGCATCCACCATTAAAACACTTGTAGAACAGGTAAAGGATGCCACATTTCATCGATGGAACAGAGGGTAAAGCCTAGATGACTGTTCAGGGTCTATCAGGCTGGCGACTCTCTTTTGAGACATTTGTTTTATTTATTTAAAGGCTATTTAGCTGATAACCAATTTTACGTTTCAAATAAAGGGAAAGAGGGGACGATAGGTAAGCATGGAATTTCCATTAGGTTTTGTTAACCTTTTTTTATTTATTCATTACATGTTATTGCTTCTGATAACTAAGAACCTTATGTGATTGTCCGAATTTGTGAAGCAAGCGAATAAATCATATTAACAGTATCAATTTGAAAATGGTGGCATTGGTCGATAGGTATAGCCGCATAGACAATGAATGATTCAAGCCTATGAGCCAGGAAGACTTACAGACACATGGATAATAATTTGCAACTAACAAAAATATGCGAAATATTTATGTTAGTATATATGACGAAAGGAAATATATTACACCTACTCACCCACCCAAAAATGAAGGAGGTAATGCTTGAGAGGATTGTATCATGATGACAGAACAAATACTACACTATCCTCTTTAAAAAGAGAAAGCAATGCGTGAGATGATCGTATACTGACCACAGAATACATACCGTAGTAGTCCCCCTATCTTGTAAATAGGATGCAATAATGCCTGGGTTGATGATATCATGACAACAGAAAAGACAGTACCTTACCTCTTCTTCCCCCACCCATAATCCTTGGGTAGATTATATTATGACAACAAAACGGATACTACACTATCCCACCCCGCAAAGGAGGAAGCAATTCCTGAGAGAATGATACCATTATTAACGAATGTACACTATTCTACTCTCCATAAATTTAACATTGGAAAATAGTACATTAGTCCGAACATTAGAAGGTATAGTTAAGGATTCAAACAGACAAATACCAAATCGCTAATATTAAAAGATTAGAATGCATGAATGTTCCTTATTTTTAAAATTGTTTTCGTGTTTTCAGTTTATCAGAATTATTCCAGTTGATGTCTTCTGGTAATGATATTGAAATCATAGCACAACAGGACAGACGTATTTCTAATGGTAAGTAAGACTAATTATTGTTAAGATGATTTCATAGATGCGCAATTATAATATACTAGCATGTCGTCAGGCATTGCCCAGTCGTAAAATACGCTTAAATATGATATTTTAATTAATGCAGATTTCGTATTTATTATTATACTAGCAGTTCAACCCGGCTTTGCTCGGGCCCTATGTACTGACTAACTTTATGTGCATATGTATATATATATATATATATAAATTGGACTCATGTCCAGGTAACCTACATCAAACATGTCATGTGTTTAGATCCAAACTTGGCGGAGGAGTTTAGTAGAGTCTGCAACGGTCAACTCTTTCAACTTTGACCTCTTGGCAGCCAACTTTTCGCTTAAAAACTGATTCAAAAGCTTGCCGTATGTCTGAATATATGTAAATTATGTAAAATTTCCAATGTTTAGAGTAAAAATTGGCTGGGGGGGGGTCAAAATTTTTTGAACAATGACCCCAATTTTGCCCCCTTAACATTAATTGTTTTGTTTGATCCATGTCCAAGGAACATACATCTAAAATTTAAAGTGTTTATACCCAAAATTGGCGGAAGAGTTTTGTAGAGTATTCAAATTCCTGGCCGAAAACCGATTAAAAAGATTTTCCTAATACCCCTTATGTCAAATCTCGAGTCTGTAGACTGAAAATTGACAGAGTAATTTGGTAGGGAAATGTACACACACACGCGCGCGCGCACACACATATATAGATAGATATATAGATATATAGATGTGTGCATATTTCAAGATAACATTTATATTTATCGTTGTAATTCTATTCATATATATATATGTACACACACGCTCATATGCAGCATTTTATTTTCTCTATGGAATATTTCATTAAGTAAAATAGACTATTAATTCTATTTTCGATCCTTTCCAACTTCCGAATAACAGTTCACTTCTGGCGGAAACTGGCTGATCTAATCACCATATTTATAACAAGTCCGAGTACTTTCCAATCCTGTCAGGGACAAATTAATCTAACTGGTTTTGAACAATTTTTTTTTTTATTTTTAATAAACAAAAACGTCTATTTTATTTAATGAAATATTCCATATATATTTGTGTGTGTATATGTATATATATACATATATATATATGTTTAAAGAAAAAATAGAAAAAACCGAATGAAATTATTAAAAAATCAACGTTTCGTCCCTGTTTCAGAGGACATCTTCAGGATAATTGAAATAAAAATGTGATAAAAGAAAAAGTCATAGATCGTGCGAAAGAAAACAGTTTTTTAAAATCCAACCCATGTCGGGAAAGGACGAATATGTGTGCGTGATATATATATATATATATATATATATATATATATATATATATATATATATATATATATATATATATATATATATATATTACATATTACATTTTAAGCTTTATTATAGTGTTGGATTATTTCTATTTTATATATTGTGTAGTCCTTCATCTCTTTATATTGTAAATGTTAAAAAATGAAGTGTTGTATATTTACTGTCAGTTTATTGATATCAATTTTGTAAGAATATTTCATATTTTTCATTTTGATCTAGTGCAATTGGATTGTCCTGAATACTTTTTATACGAATTGTCCGGCATGGAAATGCTGAGAGAAAGGTTGGACTTTCTACGCTTTAAACTACGTTTCCTTACTGATTTATTTGAAACAGGTGAGTATAAAAAACGTTTTGCTTTGTTATTCGAATTGTCATCAGCTGGTGGAAATGGACGTTTTTTTTTTCCATGGAATAGGATTGACGACAAGCCCCCCCCCCCACCCCAGAGGTTTAGCCTTTTCCAATCTTCTTCATCAGCATTGTAATTCGCTTGGTGTACCAACCATTTACCAATGATTTCTGTTTGATTGCAGTTCGTGGTTTTCCCCGGAATATAAATGAAAATAAACCTCCTCGATATTCCAGTATTATCAGGCTTAGTCGAGGTCGGAACGGTTGACCAAAATTAATTAATTTGAATAGTATCACTTTATCTATTTATTTTATATATTTTTATTGATTCTCACCCCAATCAATAATGCCCTATCTCTAAATATATCAAAAGTGCTTGGGCGATGGGGTCCCAAATTCGAGCGTCGCTTTCAGTTTGGGAAAAGGTAAGTCACGTCGTACTCGGCCGATGGTGTCGCAGCAAATAACATAGCCTTCTCTGTTTTGATCCGTGCTGTCTTTCAGTGCTCCCCTATTAAAAGGTTAAAACACACACACACACACAATTTTTTCTTTGCAAACCAACCTTCAAAGTTTGGCTCATTTTGTTTATATCCATGTTGAGTCAAAGGGTAAATTTAATATGTTATTTGCGCGACACCGTCGGTCTAGTATCATGTTAACTACTTTTTCTCAAATTGAAAGCGAGGCTCGAATTTGGGACCCCATTACACGACAAGCACTTATTTCAACATTACTCGATCAACGAAAGAGGGGTCTTCTTAGACTAAAGCAATTTTTATTTTTGTTTCATTCTAGAGTGTTTTGGGGTGGGGAGAGGAGGCCCGAAATTTCGCCACGTTTAAAAATCGACTTTGTTATTTAACTCTGCTCTCGTATGTGTGTAGCTCTCTCGTCGCGTGTTTCTTACCTCCGTCTCTCTTTCTCTTGCCCAGTCTTTCTATTCCGCTTTTTCTCTCTCTTTCTCTCCCACCCTTTTTCTCTCAGCCTCCCTCTCTATCTATGCACATAGTCAGGAGGTTTTAACCGGACGTTGAGGGCAACAAAGCACTTGAAAATAATTATCCTTTATTTTAATTCTTCGTTTATTTTCTTTTTTATTAGATCAAAGACTACGAGCTGTGAATGCAGCTTGCGATGAATTATACACCAGGTAAATATAATTTATATATATATATATATATATATATATATATATATATATATATATATATTGCACAAAAAGTTGGGGGGGTTTTCACTCATGACTAGTTTTCATGTATTGCTGTTTCAATTAATGAAAGTACTAGCAAATTCATAGCTATAATATCTTTCCTCTGATGAGAACACGCATTTCTTTGAAAGTCCACGGATTAAGGAAATTTTAATATACCTTTTTTGAGTATCCTGTCGAACAATAAATTAAATTAGTATAAAATATATTTTTAAAATCTTGAATTTCTTCCTCATATATATTTGTTTTATTCTCAGAAATCAAGGGATCCCTCGCTGGGGCTAAAACTTAATCTCTGCATGAGATTCACAGATATTCAAATATTCTACCAATTTTTTCTTTTACACCTCAAACACTGAGTTAGTAAAGAAGATGGAAACATGATTTTCCTCTTCAAAATTGACTATTTAAATATGTTATAGTGTTTATTTCTTGTGATCTCTGGGTCTTACTGAATTCCAGGACAAGTATTCATCTATTCTGGTGGAGTATCTATCTTTGTGCTCTGAACTGAGATAGCATCACTTGCAGGAGGTAAACCATTCCTCGTAAAAGCCAGTGTTAGCTAGCCATAGAGAGTGTAATATTAGTTGGGCCACGAATACTATGTGCTTTCGAATATTTAATCAGACTTTACGTAGGAAATTTTCTGAAAATCCCTATACAGAGAGACCTTAGACACTCGAGGATAGTGTCTAGTAGGCATTCAAGTTCTCTCCAGTAGATATTCAATGTGTGTGTTGTGTGAAAATATACGCTTTTGCGAATATTTTCTATTTTTATGTATAGCAATTCTTTTTAAATCAAAATTAAGATATAACAAGAAAGTTAAGATATAACAAGAAAGCATACATAAATGAATAACAATTTTGCTATATTCCAAATTCCAAGATTTTACTGATCTTACCAATCATTTTTTTCCAAAATTAAAACTTTATTACATTTTTAAAAATATGTTTATTTAAATGCAAACAATACTTGTATGTCAACATTGCATATTTCCTTCAGTTAACTCATCACAAAAAAAAACAGAAAGTTCACAAAGAGAAAAATGCATAATGATGTAATATATAAAATTCATGAAGAATCAAAATAATTCACATCGGCACCTATCCAGTTGGCGGCCATCTTATTTATGAAAAAATAGTTATCACATACTAGCATGCGTGCCCGGCGTTGCCCGGGTGTGAGGTGTATGCTGAGAAAAAAAAAAAAAACGGTAAATATTTTTAACTTTGACCCTATTATGACCCCTTAACACTTATTGTTGAGGGCTCTAATTAAGTTATTAAGTTAGATCCATGTCCAAGGAACCTATATCTAAAATTTCAAGTGTTTAGACACAAAATTGTCCGAGGAGTTTGGTAGAGTTTTCAAAGGTCCAATCGTTGAACTTTGACCCCTTAACAGTCAAATTTCTGGCTTGACCCCGGTCACATCGATTTTCCCAAATCTCAGTACTCTGTATATCAAATTTCGAGTCTGTAGACTGAAAATTGACAGAGTTATTATGAAGGAAAATGTACACAGACACACAGACAGACACACAGACACGTTCACTTTTATATATATATATATATATATATATATATATATATATATATATATATATATATATATATATATATATATATTCTCTTAATTTCTTCTTCAGACTCTTTCAATTTCAAATATTTTCTAGAATAAAAATCTTGTGATGAAGTTTTATTACAATTTAAACTAGGTTTAATAACATTATATCTTGATTTTATATAAGTAACTGTTTGCTCAGTAAATAAATTTCACCTGTACTACTAAGACGGGTTTTTTTCTAACACACACACACACACACAGACACACACACACACACACATGCACGCGCGTGCACACCTACACAAACACACACACACACTAATATATATATATAGCGGACATTCGCCGATAGTCGAATGGAAAATAATGAGACAAGCTACCACATGCAGACACTTAGACGGCCCATGTAAATTATGCCTCCATGAAAAATTTCCTATCCTGTACTTTAAAGAACCTCAAAATCTATTAAACTGTAGGCGGGAAATAGCAAACAACTGTGTTCACTAAATAAAACTTACTCTAGGATAGCGATACAAAATAGCTTTAAAACTAACAATAACAATAGAAAACAAACAAATAAATAAATTAAATAAACATGAATATACATAAACGATCACACACATATATGTATATATACACATATATATATGTATATATGTGTGCATGTATATGTGTGTACACATAGGTATATTTATATGTATAAAAAAAGGAGAACGTCTACCTAAAACCACTAACCTAGTTCTAAAACAGATCCTTTGTTTGATAAAATGCATTCTCATTGGCTGATAGGAAGGGGCGCGGTGGATACTAGAAAGCTGATTGGCCAACTAGAAATCCTCAACATATATAAAAGCAAGAGGCAACCACACAATTCGCGCATAAACCTGATGAATCCTATAGTTGGATGAAACGCAGAATATTCAGGGTAGCTTAATCGCCATATATATTTTATAAATTACTATATATATATATATATATATATATATATATATATATATATATATATATATATATATATGAAGTTAACTTGAAAATAACAGATTTTATTTTCGAAGAGAAAGCTCTAACCTGTCTAGATAGATGAAACTCTACCCGATTAAGAGGAGCAATTTATAAAAAAAGATAGGGGGTCATAATTAAAGTTACATTGGAACTTTATTACATTATCATGTCAATAAGGATGCGGGTGATTACAATAAGTAAAAGGGAAATTAGGAGAAAACCTCTTTAAACCATTGCATTTCAAAGCTCCCTTTAACTTATTGCAATAACCCTCATCTTTGTTGACATGATAATGTAATTAAATTCTAATGTAACTTTTATTATTATCAACCTATGGTTTACTTACACGCGTAATAGAACAATTAAAACCAAATGAGACACAGCTAGACAATGCACATAAAACATAAAAGCGAAGAGATAACTAGAGAGTACGCACAGCAAGTAGGCATAAAATCCCGCACATTAAGTTTCTACTTAGAATAAATTTTCGTGTCCCAGCATAAAACCTGAGGATAGGTTTCTCTTTTATATACACTATGTAAACGTATACTGTGTATTACAAACAGATGTGAGTTTATCTGTCGAGGACTCAACAGGTTTGAAATACTTTTGAATAAGTAAAGGACATTTTTGATATTGAAATCTTGTCATATTATTGTAAAGCGCATTACTGAGTCTTATAGATTAGATTTCTGGAAAGTAGAGACCAAGGGGAGATAATTTTATTTTCCTTCCTGGTAACATATGTAAACATAACAACAGAATTAAACATTTTGATTCAGAACAAAAAAAAAAATGAAACAAAATTTACTTTTAAAAAAGGAGTATTATTATTATTGGTTCACAAGGAGCTTTTACGCAGATCTTCAGAGATCTTTTCCTGAAAACAGCCTGTGGTGTTCCCTGGAAGCTGAGTGAAAACAAGTCTCCCCAGGTTTACAGTACTCTCCACCTCTTTCGATACCATTTGCAAATCAATTTGCATTATCCCAACAGGTGCTTGCCATTGATTTCTCGTTGGCAGCAACTATTGGTCTCTGCTGGGATTTGTAGTGTCAATAAGCCCCCCCCCAAGGTCCCAGTTTTCTTCGCACTTATTCGGTTGAAGTCTGGTCAGTTCATCGGTCTTTCTTTCCTCCTTGACTCTACTTGTTTATTTGGTCTCGTTCTTCTGTGGGCGGAGAGTGATGTAGCAATGAGGGTAGGGTTGGGTTAGAGAATTTATAGATATGCGGTTTCAGTGTTTTTGGTCCTATGTAGCGTTTCATGTTTTGCCTTTGTAGCATTTTGTTTGGCTCGCGCGTGTTGCTCCTGTCTGTTAGTTTCCACATTCAAGGATTTTTCTTAATATTTCAGCTGTTTTCAGGATTTTTTTCGTTGTATTTTTCCAGTCATACCTTTGATTCCAATTTATCCCATTATTTTTTCGAAGTTTTTCGGGATTGCTCCTATTATTATTATTATTATTATTATTATTATTATTATTATTATTATTATTATTATTATTAACTCATTAGGAGTAGTCACACAGGCCACCATCAAGGATTTTTATTTGAGAACTACTCTGGAGTCTGAATGACAAACAAGTCTCTCCAGATTTCCAGTACGCTCCATCTCTTTCGATAACCTTTGCAACAGAATTTGCGTTATCGCGACAGTCGCTTATCATTGATTTCTCGTTGACAGCAACCATTGGTTTTCACTGGAATTTGGGTGGTAATAAGCCTATCCAAGGTCCCAATCCTCTTTTTTTCCTCAACCAGCGGAGGTCTACCTAGTGCTTTCTCTCCTAGGCTTTTCCATTCCTCTTAATCCTTCTCACTTATTTGGTGTGACGTAGCTTTTGGTGACATAAACACACAAAAACTTACAATTATCGCGTTTCAGTTTTTATGATTCCTTTGTGTTTTACCTCTGTAACCGTTTCTGTGTGTCCAGTTTGTGTCTGTAGTTCATGTGTGCTAGTCTCCGCGTTCAAGGTTGTTCTTTAATATTCTCCTGTTTTCATCATTGTTATCCATTGTATCCTCTCAGGCATCCTTCTCATTCCAATCTCTCCCTTCCTGTTTTCAAAGATTTTCGGTATTATTCCTAGCACTCCTATTAGTCGTGTTATCTTGACTTTTTTCATTTTCCAGATCCATTTGAGCTCTCTGGCCAGTTCCGTGTATTTGCTCCGCTTCTCCGTCTCCTTGATCTTCATTCTGTGGTCTACTAGAACGGCAAAATCTACAATCTGACAGGACTTTTCCTTCTTGTTAACTATTATGATATCCGGTTTTCTTACTTGGATGGGTTTATCCTTTTGTATATCCATATCCCATAGGATCTTGTGACTTCCATTTTCCGGTATTGTTGTCGGTTTGTACTTGTATCATTTGTCTGTGTGTTTAAGATGCAATCGTCTGCATGATTGCGAGTGTACTTCTTTCCCCACTTGATTGTGTCTATTTTTATACTCTTTTTGGGGGCTAGTTTTCTGCATTCACTTATTATGTGGTTTATTGTTTCGTTTCTTTGTTCGCAGAGTCAGCATTTGCTGTTTCCTTGTGTCTTGTCGATCCTTGCTTTGACGTGGTTGGTTCTAATCGCATTATGTTGTGCGGCTGTTATTGGGGATTCAGTTTCCCTGTTAAGGTTTTCTTTTTGTAGCCATTTCAAAGTGTTTTCGTTAGTCTCATCTTTTGTTATCCTTATGAATTGTCCGTGTAGCTGCTTCTCTTCCTATGGTTCTTTCTTCGTCTTATTTATCCTCTCTTCTTTTTCTATCTTGTTTGTGTCTTCCGTATCTCTTGCTGCGGTAATTATTCTTTCTGTGTTCTGCATTGTCTTTTTTTAATTCTTTTTTACACAGTCTTCTATAGAAGCCAGCTCTTTCCTCTGTCTTTACTTTATACATAAAATCGGTCAGTATCATCGTTTTATTATAATGCATTGTGCATTGTCATGAGTTTCCTGGTCTTCTGGTCGAGATTCCTCAGTTCTTCTTTGGTCCAGCTTATAAACTGTCCAGAGTATCTTACTAGTGACATTGCCTACATGTTTATTCCTTTAATTATGTTTATTTAATATAGTTTAGTTTTGCGTAGTTTACTTGTTCTTCTGTGGTATTCCTTTCCATTTTCTCTTTCATTTCTGTTACTTTAATGGTCTCTGATTCCAAAACTCCCAAGTATTTGTAGCTATCATGTTCACTTTCATCTCTGTTTGATTGGGTAGTACCATACCTTCCGTTGCTTCCAGTTTTCCCTTCTCATGATCAGCAGTGCACACTTTTCCATACCGAATTCCATTCGGATGTCCTGGCTAATGATTCTGGTTATATTTATTAGCATCTCTAGTTCTGTCTTAGTTTTTGCAAGCAGTTTCAGATCATCCATGCACATTAGGTGGTTCAACTTATATCTGTATTAGTAAACTGTTTCCGGCTTCGCATTTTCTTAATATATTGTTCAGGGAATCATGGGTATAATAAACAGTAGCGGTGATAGGGAATCACCTTGGAAGATCCCTCTTTGTATTTTAATCACAGTTATGTATTGTCCATCATCTGTCAGTTCAAGTCTCCATGCTCTTATTGCATTTTCTCTTACTTGATATATTGTACATTCTCAGCCATTCTATTATCCATGCTTGCAGGATCCTGTCATGCGCTTTCTTGTAGTCTATCCATGCCATGGCTAAGTTCTTTTTTTTCCACTTTCCACCTCCTCCACGATCCTTTTGTCTATGTATAATAGGTCATGTGTTCCTCTTTTTCCTTTCTGGCATGCTTTCTGTTCCTCTAGGAGTAGTCCGCTATCGCTATTATGAAGGGGATGATTAATTTGTTCCCTCAGTGGTGCTGTATTTTCCACATTGTAGGTAAACATGTTATTGACCAGTAGTTACTGGGGATGTTTCCTTTTCAGATTCTTTTTGCACCAGTGTGGTTCTATCTTTGGTCATCCATTCTGACACATCTGCTCCGTAAATACATTTTTTTTCAGGTTCTGAATTACTCTTTCATGTGGTGCTGTGATTTTTTTATACCAGTATGCGTGTATCCGGTTGTGGATTGGTGCTCTCCAGTTTGCCATTTTTCGAAGGGTTGTTTTGAGTATTTCCTTGCTGATTTCCTTCTCTGTCCTTTATTCAATTTGCTGTGACTCTTCCTTTATGTTTTTCAGCCATCCAGCATTTCTATTACGATCTTTTCGCTTTTCCCATATCTGGCTCCAGTAGCGTTATGTTTCTGTTGGTTCCAGTTGGTTTGTTCGTGTTTTTCCTCCGTTTACATTCTGATAGAAATGGCTTTCATTGTTTTAAAAGGTCCTGTTTTGCTTGCACTGTTCAGATTTGTATCGTTATTCTCCCTTTTACTGATATTTTTTTCCTTCACTTCTTCCTGTTTCTTGTCGGGCTTTTCTCGCTGGTCACATTTCTATTTTTTCCATCGTCTTTTATTACTTGTACTTCTTTTTTTATTTTTTAGTTTGTTGATCTGGGTCTCCAGCTTTACTTACCATCCAGGTTTTGTGGGTCCATTTTCTTCGCCCCCCTCTTTTTTCTACTTTAAACTTACTGTTTTAACACCCGCATAAATTAAATTGTTTAGGTTTGTAATGGTATCTGTTGGGATGTATGGGAGGAGCTTGTTCACCCTCTCTATTTCAGCTATTAATTTCTTCCACTTGATTCCTTAAGGATGGGAACTTTGGTTTTTGTTCGTGCATAAGTTGCCTGATGTTTTCTATTCCAGCTACTTCATTCTCGTTAAGTTCTGCTCTTTTATAGATCTAGGTCTCCATGTTTCTTGTGTCTGAGCTTTGCAGGCCTTCTACAACTGGACTTTCTGTGTGTGGGGTTCCAGTGAGAGGCGTTTCTTGGTCTGTTTCATTATTTATCTCTTGTTGTATTTCACTCAATTCTAAATTTGAAATCCAGCCTCTCTTGAGAATAAGTTTCGTTTGACCCGCAATTCTTTGTTCTGAACGCATCCCACAACTCCTTCATCTGTTTGCGATATCCTTTAAGGTTTTTAATGTAATAACCTTATATTACCAACCTAGTCTCTTTTGTTTTCCATTTCTTCCTTTAGGTTTTTGGTCGATGTTGGTTAATTTGTTTCTCCTATGTTTTATCTGTATTGTTTTGGCACCTGAAATTAGAGGGGATACGTGTTCTGTGTCCGTAATATTAATATTTCTGAAATTAGAAGAGGAGCCAACATTGCAAGATGATAACTGAGTCCCCCAAGCTGGCCACCAAGGAAACATCTGCCTTCCATGACACCCAGATCTTTCTTCTGGGTCACACGTTGCGTATTATTTGTGAGTTGCATATTTCATGCTGTGGTGTTTGTGGCAACACCAAGCCCATAATTGTTTTACTTGTGGTTTATCATTATTATTATTATTATTATTATTATTATTATTATCATCATCATCATCATCATCATCATCATGTACTCACTAGGAGTCATCATCAGTGGTTTCCCACAGTTAATAACTAATGGTGTTCATTGAAGTCTGAATGACATCAAATCTTCTCCGATTGCTGGTACTCTTCAACTTTCGATAACTATTACAAATGATTTTGCGTTGTCAAAACAGCCATTTGCAACTGATTTCTCACTAGTAGCGACCATTTAATGGTAATTAATTTTCTCTAAGATGTTGGTGGCAATATATCTCCTTGGGTATTGCTCATGTTCTTCAGACTTTTTATCCCCCTTGATTTTTCACAACTATTTCGTGTGGTATCAACCGAGACAGGTGCCATCACTTTTGTGAGGGATATTTTATTTAATTGTAGAATTTTCAGTTTCCTTGAGTCATGTGATATTATTATTATTATTATTATTATTATTATTATTATTATTATTATTATTACTATTATTATTATTATTATTATTATTATTATTATTATTATTATTATTATTTCAGTATACCGTTGAAAAATTTCCTCGAGGTGATGGTGTGTGTTGGCAACTACATGAATGGTGGAACACCCTTGGGCCAGGCTGATGGTTTCCAGTTAGACATTCTTCCAAAACTAAAAGATATTTTAGCCAAAGTAAGTAACATCCTGAAAGTTTCTGTTTCTGTATTTGTTAATTCACCTTATTTGAAGAGGAAATGTAACAATTGCTGACTTTTGAGATCACGAATGATAATTTGAATTTAACGATTTTAGTAGATGGCATTAGTTTAAAGGTAGGGCAGGACACTTTGCTTATTCGGAATATCAATTAAATCACAATTAATGCAGATACACATGTAATTCTTTGAACTACAACTAGTACAACATTTAAATTTTATTTTATTTTTTTACCAGTTTTAAAGATGATATCAGTAAGATGGTGTCCATTCTTTTCTATACACTGAGTTAATCGAACTCTGAAGTTTCGGTCAGCTCTTTCCAGCATATTGATGAGTATGTTGGCGACAGCTTGACGAATGTTGTTTTTCAGGTGAGTCAAGGTGCTAGAACGATCGTTGTAAACAATTGATTTCAGATATTTCCATAAAAAAATAGTTGCATGGAAATATATTAGGGGACCGTGCTGGCCATTTAAGATCACCGCTCAAGGAGATGAGGTGTCCTGGTAAATTCTGCCGCAAAACAGTCATTGACGCGCGTGCTGTGTATGCCCGGCACCGTAATGCACACATTTCCCACATCCATCTGGTTCAGTGTTGGCAGGAAACACTCATTGATCATATTGACATAACGGTCAGATGTCACTGATATTGTTTGTTCGTTTTCTTCAAAAAACCATGGACCAGTTATACCAACTTGCGATAGTGCGCACCAAACAGTTACATGTAGTGCGTGTAGAGGACGTTTGTGAAGTTCTATGTGATTCTCAGGACGCCAATAGCGCATGTTTTGCATATTTACAGATCCCAAAAGATGGAAGTGAGCCTCATCACTGAAGAAAACAAGTGTGTCGTCAGTCAAGCCCAATAATATCGCGTGGATTAAGTTCCTGCACCATAACCAATTTGTAGGGATAAAATTTCAATTATTCGTGGAGGATTCGTCTCACAAAACGAGCAGACAATCCCAGAGCAGATGCGTGTTTGCAGGCAGACCGTCGGGAAGATCTCCAAACAGATTGTCTCATCGCGTCAATGTTTTTGGGTGACCTTGCTGTTGGTGGGAAGCCAGGTTTCTTTTTCTTTACATAACTCGTTTCTCTAAAGTTGTTTCCCCACGAAACAATCGACTGCAGGCCAAGAGCACGACAATGAGGGAGGAAGGAGGTAATATTAAAATGTCTACGAAATACACGTTGAGTTGCGATAATCGAAAGACCGCTTGAAAAAATGCCTCAGCAGCGAAAGCGCGTTCCAACTTGTCCACTTCATGGTGCTCACTGAGGTTCCTGAAAAATAAATAAAAAATAAATAACGCACAGTAAGAACCAAATTTTAAGCCCCGCCCTCCCAAATAATCCATCCCTACCATCCTTGGAGCAACCATAACTTTAGGGTGCCAAATTTAAATAAACAAGTTACTCTACTCCACCCTGTGCTTAACTCGTTTCATTTAAAATAACAGTGTTAGTGTAACGTTGTACAAACGTTTACACGTGTTTTAAAACTCGGGGCCCCAGCCCGTTATAGATCTGTCACAAAGGAGACCAAGACAAGGAATAACTCGACTCACATTTTTCCATTAAAACATCGACATTTATTTCCGGGTAATTTCCCGAATAAAACGTGATCCTCGTTTTTCTTTTTTTGCATTATGTTTTTCTTCCTCGCCGTGACGTCACTTCGCACATGGCTCGGCATTTGCACACAGCTGCCGTATGCGCGTCCGCGTTTTGTTACATTAAGACGAGAAATTATTTTTTGAAGGATGGCCGATTACTTATGATTGATGATATATTCTTGTATATTGGAGTTTCGGGCGTCGTCGAGTTACCTAAGCAAGGAGAGTATTATTGTTATAGAGATGTGGACGTTATGAAATACGAAATATTCCGGTGAATGTTTCGTTACCAAAAAAGGAATGTTATTGAAACGTATTGGTTATTAAAACTACGAAAATATAACTTATATTTCACAAATCACTACAATTAAAGCACACGCTCACAGGCTCTCCCCACACGCGAACACATATACACAGACACACTTATGAGACGAAGTTACCATACACCCCTTATAAGTAAGAAGAAAAATAAATAAATGAGAAAAAATGGAAAGCAAACAAGACCTATACCACGCAATGACCCTGAACTGGATCAAGTGAAACCCGGGAAAGTTTGAAACGTTAGAAACACACAGCAGTTTTTTACTCCTTCCGAAAAACTTTTATCCTCAAAATGTCGTTGTTAAAACATCTATTTTGTACATAATTTCTGAAGATGACGTTTAAAAAAAACATAAGATCGTCCGAAATGCGTTAAAATTATTTTTAATAATTATTTCAATAATATAAAATATGAAAATATCAAATAATAAGGCAATCATAAAAACATAGCAACTGTTGGTTACCCCATTCATTTAAATCAACATTTTTCTCTCGTTCGAATCTCTTAACCCATTTATATATATATATATGTGTGTGTGTGTGTGTGTGTGTGTGTGTGTGTGTGTGTGTGTGTGTGTGTAACGTAGTACATGTTTACACACGAAGACCCGACACGTTGTAGACTGAGTCTAAAAAAGAGACAAAGAATAGGAAGGAATTTCTCGTGTTTAAGATTTTAAGAAAAGACCTCTATTCTTCATTCTCAAGCCACATGTGACTTTTCGTTACGGCTGTGACAGCACCTTCGTCTACAGTGTGATCGTATTCTCTTACGTGCTCGTCGGTCCTTGCACATCTATTTTTATGTTTGCTCGGCATTTGAATACGTTCGCCATACGCGCGTGCGCACTATATATATATATGATGAAAATAATGGAAATAGTATTCCGACAAAATAGAGAAATAAAAAGGAACAAACCGTATTATGTGTTCATCAACGTTTCGTCTTTATATTCATCCAGAGGAAGTCTCGAAATAAAGACGAAATGTTGATGAACACATAATACGGTTTGTTCCTTTTTATTTCTCTCTCTCTCTCTCTCTCTCTCTCTCTATATATATATATATATATATATATATATATATATATATATATATATATACTAGCATTTCAGCCCGACGTTGCCCGGGTGTTTGGATGTGTATGTTAAGCAACAAAAAAAAAGTAGTAGTAGGAAGGCAGGCTCGAACCCATACCGCGAAGGAGGAAAAGAACGGGAAATAAAAACCTGACGTCTTTGCTGTTACGACCACCGCCAAACCGGAGGTCACGTAGGTTTAAATTAAGGCTAGACAACCGAAAGGAAAAGATGACTTTCAAAAATATCGGCGAAAAAAAGCGACCCCCTGTGGAAAAGTGCCAAGTTAAAGGTGAAATATTAATGTTTTTAGCCTATTTTTCGATAGTTGTCGTCTGAAAAGTCGAACTTCAAAACGATACCGATTTCGGTAAAATCCGTCGCGTCTGTCGAAAGTTTTAGGCAAACATGCAAACATACATACATACATTTATATATTGGTAACTAAAAAATTTCGAACCAAACTGATTAAAAAGCTTGGCCTTTCTCTTAATACTCTTTATGTAAAATTTCAAATGTTTAGACCAGAAATTGTCTAAGTAATTTGGTAGAGACCGCAGAGGTAATTTTTTTTAATTATTTGACCCCTATTATGACCCCTTAACATTTATTGTTTGGGACTCCAATCAAGTGATTAAGTTAGATCCATGTCCAAGAAACCTATATCTAAAATTTCAAACGTTTAGACCCAAAATTGACGGAGGAGTTTTGTAGAGTTCTCAAAGGTCAAATCGTTGAACTTTGACCCCTTAACAGCCAAATATCTGGCCGAAACCCTATCACAAAGATTTTCCCAAATCTCAGTACCCTGTATATCAAATTTTGAGTCTATATATATAATATATATATATATATATATATATATATGCTTTTTTTTTTCAAGTAAAGTCGATAAGTATAAACAGTTTCACCTTTTTCAGATATATTATTCCTTTCATTAGTTTAGCCACAAGTCAAAGAATGTACACCTTTTGTAATATTAATAACTTATTCGTTTTATTCAAATGGCTTTATACATTAAAATAAAAATAAAATGATTATTCAATTCAAATAATCAATATTTTTCTTCTTTCCATTTGCAGAACAACAAATCTAATTTTCTGGAATACGTCATAACGGTTTATTGCCAGAAATACGAGAATGAACCAGGCTTACAGACTAACAAAACATTTCGACTTCCTAACGCCATAGTTGTTCGTTATGCCGCCCAAGTAAGAACTGATTCTTGTTCTTTTTTCCTTTTTCTTCTTTTCTTTTTTTTTTACTATTTGCTCACAAAGAGTTTTCACACGAATAATTATCAGTAATTATCAGTAATTTCTCACTGGCAATGCTGTTGTTTGTTCGTTTATTTGTTAAGCATGATTCATTATGATTTTGTTAGTATCCGTTTCCCGGGTATCTTTTTATTAAGAATTCTTTTTAGAAGAATATCGGAAGGGGCCACGTGAAAGTTGCCAGTGTTTCTGTAGAAAGAACTCGGTTCACCCAGGTTATAAGCCCGTGTTGTTAACCACTGAACCACCATCGCCTCCCAGTTGCTATTGTTGAAGGCGGTGTTCCTCGAAGTTTAAGTCAGTTGGTCAACCTTTGGCTTGTCTGTAGACACCGCTCGCAGTTTTTATTTGTTTGTTTGTTTTTTGTTTTGTATATTTTTTTTGTTGTCTTTATTTTTTTATTTTTTATTTATTTATTTATTTATTTTTGGTTTTAGGTTTTTCTTTCTCGTCTGGATTTTAGTGAAGAGTCCCAAAGACTCGTTAATTGTCGATCCTCGGCACTGTTATCGTTCTAGTAACCGTTTATGATTATTAAAAGCTTCACCAATTGTATACTGGTCTTTTGTTATGCTCCGTCTCAGTACATTGAGCTTAATGCAATTTTATCTTTCTTAATGTTTATTTTAGATTTCTTTCGATGATATGCAGAAGAATCTACATGGCTGGAAGAATGAACTGATCAACACACGGAACAAAGTAAGCTATACACGACCATCTGTATGCCCACCTCTCTCTCTCTCTCTCCCTTTCTCTCTCTCTCTCTCTCTCTCTATCAATCTATCTATCTATCTTTCTCTCTATATATCTATCTATCTATCTATCTATCAGTAAGACTAAACAAAAAGTCTAATAAATACGAAGCCGTGATTAACTTAAAAGATCACGTGATAGATGAGATTACGATAAAGGAATTTCGAAATAGTAAGTCAATTTATTGTCAAGCCTTTATTGGCGAGATGCATTAAGCCTCTGCATGCTAACGTCGTTTCCGTCTCGATGGATTTTATTCTCGGCCCCCAAAATCATCAGAGATTAGACCATTCCTGTAATGACTTGGTTCCTGTTAATTATCGGGTAATGGGGCTGTCCAGGTACGTTTTGCAGGTCAAATTGCCCCTCTCCAGGTGCACTGACTTCTCAGTCCCACTTTCCGACCCTGGTGCCACTTTCCGACCCTGGTGCCACTTTCCGACCCTGCTGCCACTTTCCGACCCTGCTGCCACTTTCCGACCCTGCTGCCACAGTTCCTGTAGTGGGAGAGAACTAAATGCACCATGTCTTGAACTGCTTTTACATAACTGATTAATTAAAAGCCGTCTTTCTTGTTCGACCGATTACGTCATCATTTTTATTAGCCCCGCCCCTTTTACTCTCTAAAATGCAGAGGCATGTAATAGTTTAACGGTGTTCGAAATTAAACTCCCCAAGTGCATGTGTCCCTTTATTTATTTTTTTTAAGCATCGTGGTGTAAAGCTACATCTACTGAGAAATTAGAGGCACCTATTTTTAATATATAAAATCTTTTTGGCTAATTGTTTAGATACTACAGTTTGTCTTTTCTGTCGGTGGTCAGTCATGTAGGTATAGATGTTATTATGGAGTGACAACGACGCGGAACTGGGGAGCAATTGGCTAATTTTATTGATACGTTATACAGTAAGTGGGCTTCATCCTATGAGGAGCGTTACAGACACAAGCGTTAGAGAAGGGGAACAATTGAGTGTATTGCTTATATATGCGACAATCTGTGAAGGAGAAATTCCACAGTAAAATTCCATCTCCGTTTCAAGTCTGACTCTTTTTTTTTCCGAGGACACATATACATAGGGAGTCCGGTTACGGTTATGCTGAGATAAAATCTTATCGGATCTACTGTCTTCAAATACATATTTATATTCTTACTAAATATATTAGCATAAAATTTGAAACATGGTATCCATAAAATAGCAACTTGTATTCAATAAATCGAGAAGAGCAACAACAAATATTGGCCCATGGGTTCGTAGATTTTAAAGTTTAAATTTTTAACCGACATAGTTTTTTAGTCAACTTTTAATCGAATTGTTATATGCTTTTAACCTCCCATCACTGGATAAAATTTATTTTGTATTTTACTTTTCATTTTTCTATTTTTCATTTTCTCTCCTATTCACTTTCACCTCATCAACTTCATAAATTCCATCTGAGGATGATTCACAGCTGAATCGAAAATGCTCGTTATAACTATGGAATTTCTATTAACATTTTCGATTTTGATTTAAAAAGTTTGTAGGAAAATCGAAAACAAATCATAAAGCAAAGTATCCCCGTAGGATTTAGTAATGTCTGCTTGAATGAAAAAATGTTGCCTAAATATACTAATTTCAAATATATATATATATATATATATATATATATATATATATATATATATATATAACTTTTTCTCTGCTCTATTTAAACAATTGCCGACCTTCTCCACATCTCTCAATCCTCAAATAATTACAAATCACAAGAAACAAAAAAAGATTAAACCCAGAACCCCAACTCCCAACATAGTCCCCCCCACTACCAGGTCTCATTCTCTAATATCAGATGTCTACGTTCCAACCTTCCAAAGAGTGAAACTCAATTACAGTCGACTAAACCAGCCTTACTGATCCTGTGCGAAACTGGCATTGAACCGACTGTTTCCCTAGATGAGTTCGCGATAACCCGATATTCAAATTTGACATCAAAATATGACCCCCAAAATCTTCATCGACATAGAATATGTGACTACATTAGAGATGGCTTTCCATGTGGTAAGGACATCTCCAGAGAAGATAATAATTTACCCTACATGTGTTTCAGAGTAGCACTTCATCACATCACTGCATTCATATTTGCTCTCTATCGACCCCATAACAACGGAGTTACTATCATTGAAAGAATCTCTGAAACAAAATTGCCACATTCTGTCTACTCATCCCTCGGCTAACATTCACGTCTGCAGAGACTTCAATGTTCACAACATTGAATGGCTAATCCACTCAAACAAGACGGATGATGAGAGGAGATACTGTCATGATTTCTCAATTGCCTATAACCTAACGCAAATTGTTCACGAACCCACCCGTATGTCTAACTCCAACAGACAATATGTAAGTCTCCTTGATCTGTTTCTTAAAAATTGCCCCGACATGTGCTCATCCTCCGTTCTGCCTCCATTAGGATCTTCCGCTCATTCAGTTGTATCGGTTAAGATAAAAAAAAAAAAATGCAATCAGTCCTCTGATGTACTTTTCCATCGTATTGTATTGATACTCTATGGCTGACTGGGATGACCTCCAGACATTCATATCAAATATACCTCTGCACTCCATATTCAAAAAGAATATGTCCTCTATAGTATCACACCTGACTGAATATTCAATTTTCATATAAGAGCCAGGTGCGCCCTACAATGGTGTACTGTTGCCACATTTGGATAGGAGCTGCTCAACACACTCTATTCTGCCCTGATAGAGTTCAAAACCGGCTTCGTAACCTAATAAATGATGACTTTTTCTTCCCTACAACCTCTTTCCTAGAGACGTCGCGAGCTTGTCTCTGCTCCAATATATAATTTCATAAGTGTTTGTCTGAACTCCAATCCATGGTCCCCCTTTGCCAACTTTCACAAAAGACACTCGACTAGCTAAAACCACTATGAATGATTTTCCCCACTCTCTATCTGTGCCTAAATGAAAACGCAGATTTTATGAACAAAGCTTATTTCCCAGAACTGTCCGCTTTTGGAGCATGCTTCCCAGCTAAATACAACATGGTAGCCTTCAAATCTAATGTAAACAAGTTTCTAAGTCGTCCTCATAAATAAACAAATTCTACATCATTAACGATTACTTCACTATCATATATATATATATATATATATATATATATAACGATTACTTCACTATATATATGTGTGTGTGTGTGTGTGTGTGTGTGTAACGATTGCTTCACTATATATACATATATGCATATATGCATGTGTGTGTATATATGTATATGCATATATATATATATATATATATATATATATATATAAATTCAAATCATCTTTGCTTCCTTCCTTGCTTGCTTGCTTTACTTTAGACCGTCCTTCCGGTTTCGGTTTAAGAGTCCGGCTTAGGATCTCCGTTTTCGCGCAAAATATATATAAATAAAATAATATATAAAAGTATATATATACATATATATATATATATATATATATATATATATATATATATATATATTTATATCGTTAATATATATATATACATATATATATTTTTTTTATCTGTTAATATATACATATATATACAATACATATATATGTATAACGATAAGACAGAAAAGGTACTGCTGCATTTAATAACCCACGCAGAAATAATCACGTTGTATATTTCTTCTTTTCTTTTTTTTTTCTTTTTTTATTTATTTCATCTTTATAAAGGATTTTTCATTTAATCTAAAGGCAATGATGTTAAAACCTATATTATCCAATGTAGTCCGTATTGCTTTCACTGGTCGCAGGCTTGTTTCCGTGCGCGCGTGCATTCAAATTTTTGCGCGTGTGTGCATTGAATATTTTACGTGCGAGCACGGAATTGTGTATTGTTTTCACTGGTCGCAACGTTTCTTTCGCACGCGCGGGCATTCGCTTTTTGCGCGTTTATACATTAATTCTGTATACTCACTTGCACTCTTATGCATTAATCTGTATACTTACTATTCCATAGCTAGCTATTACATATACTGACCCAACAGATCACCAGTAGTGTATATATATATATATATATATATATATATATATATATATATATATATATATATATATATATATAAGGTGTGGTGCGATTTTGATTTGAAAAGAATTTTCTTATTTTCTTATTTTCGAGCGAACCATATTTATGTGTATGTGTGTACGTATGTATGTATGTAATATTACAGATCTTTGTGCTAAATGTATCTCTAATGTTTAATGAGAAAAGAATATTTCACCAGGACTGTTAAATCATCAGTATATATATATATATATATATATATATATATATATATATATATATATATATATATATATATATATATATATGTGTATATATATGTATATATATATGTATATGTATATGTATATATACAGGGTGACCCAAAACAAACAAAAAACATAGAAGGTATATCTAGAACATATGCTGTAGAACGGAGAAAAAAAAGGCCAAAGACCCTAGTGGTTTGATATGACTTTTTGAATATAATAAACTAGTTATGACCAAAGTTTCATTTCAGTCGGACAAAACACTAAAAAAACAGGGCCTAATTAGATTTGGACCCGTTTTTTTTGGTCACCCTGTATGCATGTGTGTGTATCGGTGTATCCATGCATATATATATCCATGTATATATGTTATATATATATATATATCATAAATATATATCCATGTATATATACACATATATATATATCCATGTAGATATATATCCATATTTATCCATATGTACCCATGTATATTATATATACATATATATACATATGTATATACATATGTATATACATATATATCAATATATATATATACACATATATTAATATTATTAATATATATATTATATACATATATTTATATGTATATATATATCCATGTGTATGTACATATATATCCGTATATAATATATATATATATATATATATATATATATATATATATATATATATATATCTACGTAGATATATCCATATTATATATATATATACATATGTATACGTTCATATTCATATATATATTTATTTATATCCATATATATATGGATATATATATTTATATACGTTTATATGTGTGTCTATATATATCCATATGTATATATATATCCATATGTATATATATCCATATGTATATATATCCATATATATATATATATCCATATTTATATATATATATATCCATATGTATATATATCCACATATATATATATGTACATAAATATTTTTATCTGTTAATATATACATATATATATATATATACAATACATATATGTATCCATTTATATATAGCCATTTGTATGCATATATCCATAAATATATATTTTTTAAATATGTATACATAATGAGAAGTATATATATATATATATATATATATGAGATATATATATATATATATATATATATATATATATATGTATGTATATATAGTAAGTTATGATTATATATTTATGAAAATTTTCTTTTTATTCAGATTCACTCAAATTTGGCTACCAGTACAAGCCGACAAGTCGAGGGCTTTCGAAATGCCGTCGACTATTTCCTCAGTGCAGGTAAGGTTAATAAAAACAAGTTGCGTTTATTTTATTTTTATCCAATTATTTATTATATTGTTACGACCATTTGCATTCTATTACTTCTGACTATTGTTCTCATCATTAAAAAATTTTTTGCGACTTTTTTTTCTTACCGTATAATTATCTCGCAGAAATCATGCGTTGATTACACGCCTAAATAGTAATAGTCGCCGTGCCCGCCATTATGTTTATCCGTCACTATTCTCTTGTAATATTGGAAGCAGTCGCCTATCTCTATCGTTCTAATAACGAATTAGCTATATTTATATTATTCGTAATCGAAATAGGAGAATAACAACAAATTCGAACTGTGCTTTTATTCTTCGGGGTTTATTTCCTCTTCATTCTATAATCATACGGCCCTTTCTCGTAGAGGGAAAAGTGTCTGGAGCACATCGACAAATAAGTTAGTTTTAACTGATTCTGCCATGTCGACAACGTCACTTCCTTTAACACGTTAACTTAAATTCTGATCTTAATTCCGAGTGAAACTTTCCTCTTTTTACTTAATCAAACATGGACCACTAGACATATTATTGCATTTATTCATGTGCTCTATTTATCTCCGGTAATGCTTTTCCTTTTTTCAATGTTGTTGATAAAATGTGTACTGTGTAAGGTGTTAGTTTTAAGTGCTTCCCTTTGAAACATCATCCTGCGCAATAAAGAAATAATCAGCAGCAATGAATATTGATAAAAATATGTAAAAATAAAAATTCTTTATATATTCATCAATGCTTCGTCTTTATTTGTGGCTTACTCGGAATTATTGATTTTAAGAAATAAAATGTAATATTTGAAAACATTTTGTGCTTTTCTAATATGAAAAGGAGAGTTTTATTCTTTTTCGAACGAAACCTCGTAGCTGTTAGAATTCAAAATATGTAATGCGTACGTGCCATAAAATGATTGATTTTGTGTGTGTGTGTGTGTGTGTGTGTGTGTGTGTGTGTGTGTGTGTGTGTGTGTGTGTGTGTGTGTGTGTGTGTGTGTGTGTGTGTGTGTGTGTGTGTGCGTCAAACGACACAGGATAGTTAGAATTCAAAAGGTGTGGTACGATTTTGATTTGAAAAGAATTCTTTTTTTCTTCTTATTTTCGAGCGAACCATAGTCATTAGAATTCAAAATATTTGATGCCTTTATAGAATAGAATAAGTGGGTTTTTTTTGTTGTTATTTTGTTTTAATTTTATTATCGATATAATTATTTTAATAAAATAGCTAACATGGAGCTAAATTCAAATGCTGTTCTATTAATATAAGTTTCCTGATTAAATGGGGATAAATTGTAAAAACGCTTACATTGTTTGTTTCGGAGTTTATAATGAGTGCTGAATCAAAAAGTCTTCGCTGAGATTTAATTATGTGTATGTATGTATGTATGTATGTATGTATGTATGTATGTATGTATGTATGTATGTATGTAATATTACAGATCTTTGTGCTAAATTTATCTGTAATGTTTAATGAGAAGAGAATATTTCACCAGGACTGTTAAAAAATCAGTTGACATAAAATTTCCCATTCTTATTCATTTTTGCAGGTATGGAGACGATGGAGGAGCAAAAGAAGTTCTTGTACGACACAAAAGAATATTGCATAAAACTTCTCTCGTATTTCTCCGTTGATATGAACGGCCAGGTAAGAATCTTTTTACTCTGATTTAGTTTCATGCAAAAAGACAAAGAGAAAATTAGGATACCTTGGATTTGGATGAAAATGTACCAATATGTATTATTAATTAATATTCCCTACGCCTCACTTTTTTAGGTATTTTAAAATATGGGGGGGGGGCATAATATGGGCGCAAACTCACATTTGTAAATTCAAATATTTCAGATTTGCATTAAATTAAATCGATAGATATTATACACCAATTAAACAGTCTTTGAATTTCAATTTCCTTTTTAGACTTCTTAAGCGTAAATCATAGATTTTAAATATTTTCTAGAGTCAAAATAATGGATGGATTTTGATCAAAATTTGAATAAAATTCTAAATCTTAGGAAAGGTACGTAAAATTGGTGCAAAATTGTTCTGTTCGGAGGATACACTTTACCCACCCTGGCACGGGTATTCTTTTAATACATATAAAGATATATATATATATATATATATATATATATATATATATATATATATATATATGTGTGTGTGTGTGTGTGTGTGTGTGTGTGTGTGTGTGTGTTTGAGGTGTTTAAAAGTTGGAACTAATGAAGACAACGAGGTTGTTAAATAGTGCTCAATAAAAAGAGCAAAATATTTTTATTATTTGGGGTAAACAGTTACATATTGTCGCTACAAATAGCTATCTGTTTCAGTCAAAGAGACCTGGCGACCTGGAACCTCTCGACGCCAAAAAGATTTCTTCTTTTTTTTTTTTTTTTTACTAAATATACCTCTTAATATATATGTGTGTATATGTGTAAATTCTTCAAGTTTTATTATATATATATATATATATATATTTCGTATTTATAATAATACCTTTTATTCATCTTATTAAATTTACCTCCTGAAATTTATTTTCTCCGTTTATTCCTTATTGTATATTATTATCAATTTAAATTGATTTGTGTTAAAACTGCAATATCATTGGAATATGCTTGTTTATCTGTCTACGAGTAAATATTCCGCTCTGTTGTATGTACGCTAGTTATTTGATCCAAGGGAGATCATTCAAATATACTTTCCTAATATATCTTTTACTTAGTTATTCCACTTTATTTATTTCGCATATATTAATATTTGCTGGTTAATTTGTGGACTGTTTTATGTTACTATATTTATGTATTTATGTATATATATTTACATGTATATATGAATATTCTTCAGACGTGATTTGCCTCTGTCCTGATTTTTTTAAAAGGTGATGTTAACTATTAAGATATCTATGCTCGAATTTTCCAGGGATCGATCCAACAATTTTTCCTCATGTGGTCGCAGTTTCTCCACGAATGCAAACATTACTGGAAAATCTCCCACCAACGTTTGGCAGAGGAGCGCTTTCGAAAAGGATTGAACCAGAAAATCAAAATGGTAAGTCCTCCTTCTGGATAATGATTATAATGCTTTCAATAATCAACTCGACGAAATGTTGCATCCCTCTGCCTGTTCTACAAGTACTTTAACGGTGAATGCTCCAACGAACTGCAAGCACTTGTACCCCCCTCGACGTAAAAAACCCCGACAAACCCGACAAACAGCTAAATTCCACCCCTTCACAGTAGAGATCCCTAGATGTAAGAGAGCTTTCTACTCCAGTAGTTTCTTCTCCAGAACCGCTAGACTTTGGAATTCCCTTCCGGGTCCCTGCTTCTCCAACTGTACTGACATGCAGAAGTTCAAGAAGTGAACTGACATCTTGCTGCCCAACTCCCTACATAGTAACCCTGTAGCTTATGTCCCTGATAGTAGCCCCTACATTAAAGTGGCAATGTGCCTTGTTTGGGGTGAAAATGTAATAAAAGAAGATAAAGTTCTATTAACGATTACTATGCTACTATCCCAATCGCTATCGTACTCACATTAGTCCTTATCCTCGAGAAGCCCCCGGACTTTGATATCTTGATAAGTGGTAACCCCTTTGTAAAAATATAATGTAATATGATCTACGCACACACAAACACACACACACACACACACACACACATATATATATATATATATATATATATATATACATATTATTTTTAATATGTAATCTAAGACACGCATGTTCCGAGGTACCTACCTCTCTTCAGCGTAGCATGACTGTTTCTTGGAATTGAACCCCGTACCATTTGAATTACACAATATCTCATCTCTGACGCAATCCTTTACCTGCATGGAAGTCAAATACGTCCTAAAATAAACTACTGTTTCCACCTCTGGTATGTGTATGGGAGGTCGTTCAGAACAGCTTTTCCTGCTTCGACACATTGCAAAATCCACTTCGAAATCTAGTGAGAGATGTTCTCTTTTCTTCTCTACAGTCACTTTCTCACAAATGAAAGATTTCTCGTCTTTCACTACTCTATCTTTTTTATGTCATAATGTTCATGGTAGGTACTAGGCTGAGCTACAATATTTATGGTTTCTTTCTTGTAAAAATTCCACGCACACAAAATTCGTCTAGCTACAACAACTGTCAATAATTTCTGTTTATTCCTTTGTGTACCTAAAAGTAATTAGATTTTCCATGGAAAAGATTCTTTTTTTCTAATTACCTATCTGTGGAACACAGTATCCGAGGGATGCTTCCCACCTTACTAGGACATAGTCGATTTTAAGTATAATCTAAACAAATTCTTGTTTAGCCGTTCTCTTAAATAATAACATTTTGCCTAATTTCAGCAATCTTTACCGATTATTATGGTGTTATCTCATCGTCTACGTCACAAACTAATTTATCCTTATCTTCCAGTGACTTCTGGGCTTCGATAACTGACGTCTCTTTAGTAAAATAAACACTTGATGTCAATATTTCGAAGGTGTCCAACCAGCTGAAGAAATTTTGTAAAGTGAAGAGGTTTGGTGAAAGGGTTCCACATAAGTTCACTGAATGTTTTTGTACATTTTCCGAACGGAATATTTCCCAAAAGTTTGAAGCCATTCCAAACAATCTGAGAGTAAAAACAGGAACTTACATGAATGAAAATTAAAACAATTCCAATCCCTTAATGAAATACTATTTTTTTACATTGTTTTATTTTTTCATTATAGTACTATTTATTATTATTATTATTATTAGTAGTAGTAGTAGTAGTAGTAGTAGTAGTAGTAGTAGTAGTAGTTCTTTGGTGTAGTTTAGTGTTTAGTCGTCCTGCAGTTTATTAATGAGTCCGTCCTGGGACGAGTACTCTTGTAATACGACGCCACTACCCTACCCAACAACATTACTAACCGCAACGTTGTTTTCATGGCCCCTTCCTCCTTCGTCTTCTCTTCTGCGGTGTTGTCGTCTCTCACATTAGCAGCTGCTGAGATGATAATAGGGGCGCACACGTGTTTACAAGCACAAAGAACACAAACGCCGACACATTCTGCAAATATCAGTTGCACTCTGGATGTGTGTGTGTGACACCATCGATCCTCTATATGCTAAGGTCCACATCTACATCTATTGTCGTTGTTGTGCTCGTCAGCTGATGTCAGCTTATGTTGACCTGCTCCGAGTCACAACTTGCATGAACCGTATCTACCTGGAAACTACCTCAACCCTCTTTAACTATAACTGTCGTCAACCGTCACAAACCCTAGACTGTCCACAAATGTTCCCAACTGTTACAAATTGTCGCAAAACTCATCTTCCACTGTTCGGTCTTTTGTGCCCGTTACTGTCACACTTTGATTAACCATCCTATTTCAGTTCCCTTTGTGTGCGACGATGAAAAACTAACTCTCTATTGTTCTACTGATAAACTTATTTCCTTTTTTTATATTTTCTTCTTTTTGTTTTACTTCTTAACATTTGGGAGTGGGGACATCGATGATAACACTAATATTATACAATGGACTGCATCTTCTTTTTTCTTTCTTTTCTTCTTTTTTCAGATGAATATCAACACCATAGAAAAATTTACCATTCCTACCAGCTGCTCTGACCTTCCTCAAAGACAAAGAAAGCAGAAATTGCCAACTGAAAAACAACATCCACCACCTCCCATCAGCATCAGTCACAAGAAATGGGAGGGCGAAAGCAGTGAAGACCTTCGCTTCCACCCTACAGGAAGCGTCGCACCTCACAGTCATCACAACGGATGTAGTGGCAATGATAGCAGCGGTCATTTCCACAACCACCACCACCATCCATCGTCGTCGTCGAACCAATTGAACGGACACCAAATAAAACCTTACAAGAGCCGAGAGGATCTGCACGACTTCCAGGCCCAACAGTCACCGAAACCTCTCACCTCTCGACCGCCGAATACATCAGATATTCACAAACCGAAGCCGCTTAACCCCATGCCGAACAGTCACGAGGGTAGTCCTCTACTCGGACTGTGTCACAAACCAATCAACAACGTTGCTGCCCACAATTATATGAACCAGAGTCCGCTTGCCGTTCGAGCGACCAGCTCTCCGATAGTCGCAAGCTCGGGGACGACCACCAATACTATGGAAGTCGC
>NC_136487.1:64908906-65113906 GCF_053919585.1 Euprymna scolopes
GGAAATTAATAAATAATGTGTTTCTATATTTTATAATTTTATTTTGTTTACATACACACGCACACACAAACAAAAACACATATATCTATATCTTTCTATTTATATATCTATAAAAGTGAAAATGTCGTGTGTGTGTGTGTGTGTGTGTGTGTGTGTGTGTGTGTGTGTGTGTGTGTGTGTGTGTGTGTGTGTGTACACATTTCACTACGCAATAACGCTGTCAATTTTCAGTCTACAGATTCGAGATTGAATATAAGCGGTACTGAAATTTGGGAAAATCTTTTTGGTCGGTTTTCGGTCAGAAATTTGGCTGTTAAGCGGTCAAAGTTCAACGATTTGACCTTTGAGAACTCTACCAAACTCCTCCGCCAACTTGGAGTCTAAACACTTGAAATTTTAGATATAGGTTCTTTGGACATGGATCTAACTCTTTAATTTGATTTGAGCCCAAAAAATAAGTATTAAGGGGTCGAAATTGGGGTCAAACTTAAAAAAAAATTACCTCTGCAGTCTCTACCAAATTACTCAGCCAATTTTTTGTCTAAGTATTTAAATTTTTACATAAAGTGTATTCAGACATAGAGCAAGTTTTTAATCGTTTTTTGGTCGAAAATTTGGCTGCAAGTGTTCAAAGTTCAAAAGATTTGACGTTTGCGGTCTCTAGCAAACTATTCAGTAGATTTTGGGGCTAACATTTGAAAATTTACATAAAGAGTGTTCAGATATGCAGCAAGCTTTTTAATCCGTTATTGGGCGAAAATTTTGCTAGCAAGAGGTCAAATTTTACATAGTTTACCTTTGCAGACTCTACTAAACTCCTTCGCCAATTTTGGGTCTAAACACTTGAAATTTTAGATGTAGGTTACCTGGACATGAGTCAAAGTTTAATATATATATATATATATATATACATATGCACATAAAGTTATGAACAGTACATAGGGCCTGAGCAAAGCCGAGCTGAACGGCTAGAATATATATATATATATATATATATATATATATATATATATATAAGGTATATGTATATATATGTATATATATGTATATATATATCTATATATCTATATATATGTATGCATATATATGTGTATATATATGTATGTATATATGTATATATATGTATATGTATGTATATGTATATATATGTAAATATGTATACATATATATGTATATATGTATATATATGTAAGTATATATACGTATATATATGTATACATATATGTGTATATATATGTATATATATGTATATAAATATGTATATATATGCATATAAATATGTATATAAATATGTATATAAATATGTATATATATGCATGTAAATATGCATATATATGTATGTAAATATACATACATATATGCATACATATATATATGTATGTATGTATATATATACATATGTATATGTATATATATATATGTATATATATATATATATATATATATATATATATATATATATATATATATATATATATATATATATATATATTACTACCGGGCATCGTTGCCAGGTCGTAAAATACGGTTATATACGTACTAGCGGGAGCGCCCGACATTGCCCAGTCAGTTAAATATAATATTTTAATTCATGGAGATTTCGTATATATTATAACAGACTCGAATTTTTTTAATGCGATTTGGGTGCCATCTTATCGTGTTATCAAAAATACCGCGTGGTGGGCGCGCGTAAGAAAGTTGAGAATGTTAAAATATAAGAGAGAAAGAACGTTATTAAAAGAACAAAAATCTCGCATGGTGTACGCGAACTTACAAAAGTTAAGTGTATAAGCGAACGCGTTATCGATTGGACCAAGACGTCACCGATGTTATTACAACGCAAATTTAGCAACGAATCGACTGTTTGCGCACGCACGATTAACAAACGGCGTAGAGACTAAGATTTTTACCTGATCACCCTTCAAACAAACGACATTTCTGTGTATTGTCTAATTATTCGGTATTATGTGTCCGAGAGATCACTCTTTCTAATGGTACTTAATTCATACCGATCTGACAAAAGTTTTTAGCGGACGTACAAACACACAGACGACTGAGATTTATATTATAGAAAACTAGGTACCCGGTATTGTCCGGGTGTGGAGAGGTAGTATAGTAAAGTTATTGAGCAAGCCGGCCATCCTCCCCAAAAAATGTTTCAATCGAGCGAGTACCTGTGCGAGCGTAAAAAAAAATACCCCCCTAACAAAAATGAGAATAGCAACAAAAAGAAAATTAGCCGCAGTTGCCATGCTCAACCCTGTAATTCTCTGGCCCACGGCGCACTTGTGGCGACGAGCCTTCGAAATAACGACTTTAAAACGTACGTTGAGGTCGCGGGGCGTGAATGACTTTGCAAAAACTGATATTTATTTTCAGCACACCCAAAAACCATACTTCCGTGTTTACAAAATAGGAAAAAATAGGGGAAAAAACGGCGCTTTTGTACTTTTGATGTTGTGCTATTTTTTATGATTATATGCAAGTTTCACAATATCCTGTTTTTCTTTTGTTTTTTTGTTTTTTTGTTTTTTTTATTAAAACATACATATCTAATGATTGGAGCATTACAAATAACCTCCCCCTCTCCATAAGATTATTAGTTCAGCACGGTAGCAAACGTGCACAAGTACCAAAACCGTGTTTACAAAATTGGGGATCGATTTACTATAACGTTGTAACTAAAAAATGAGAACCCCTTTCAAATATAGAGATAATGACTGTTTAATTTAAAAAAAAAAAATAGAGGAGGTGACGCTGTTTCTTTTTAAAATTCTGATTTTAAAAAATCGCAGTAAGGAAATTTTTTTTTGACAAAGTAGAAACTGTTATAAAAATGATTAGTTAACCGCCGATAAAAAAATGCTAAATAATATAAAAATCTTTTAACCTTGTATAAATGTTTAAACTGTAAAAAAAAAAAATGATAGAAAGTTTGTTTGTTTCTTCACCTTCGGTTCGTAAGTAAACTGTTTAAATGACAAAAAAAAACACAACCGTTAACTGTACTCGAACGTGAAAACTATAGCTGACGAGAAGACCACCTAATCCATGCGCATAATGTTATATTACAAAACCGAGTGTATGGAAGTCAAGAAAGGAACAAACGAAAAGGTTGAGTTTAAACCTTTTATTTAAAGATAAAATGATCGTTAAACGAACTGCTTGGCGTGTCAGGATGTTCTGGCGGCGGCGGCGTGAATGCTGGTCGGGTGTCTAATATGTCTCAGCGACGATCTGGTGTTAGGTCAGATTGAGGCGTGGGCGCCGATGTCAGGAACGCGTCTTATGTGTTCTAGCGTCTGGAATACGTGTGCGGTGGCAGCGATGACAGAAATGTGGCTTAGTGGCCTGGTATCTGGGATACAAGTGCGGCGATGGCGGAAAAGGAGTAATCCTAAAAGCAGATGTCGCTGTGACGAATTGGTGACAGTGGCTCCTGCTATTGGCGGGACACTCCTCGCTGTCTGGTGAGCTGTGGTGATCTGGCGGAAGTGACGGAAGATGGTAGTCTTCAAGGCTTGCTGTCCAGTATAACGAGTGAGATAGCGGCGATGCGGCGGCAGTGGCGGGAGAGCATAGTAAGTTTAATAGCTGGTGTCGCTGTGAGGGATTAACGGCTGCTAGCTGGTGACGAAGTGGTGTTCATAGCTTGACATGCAGGGCCCATCTGCTCGCTTGTCGAAAAAGCTGTTATTTCTATACTCGCGATGTGGACGTAGTTGTAGACAGCTTTTTTGTGGACGTAGTTGTAGGCAGCTTTTATTGCTGGTCGGCGTTTTCGCTATTTGTGTTTGTTTTTTGTGTTTTAATGTATTGTAGGGAGTCATCTGCTTGATGTTTGTATACATGTGTTATATCAATTTAAAGCTAAGAAAGTTGTGAATGTTTTCTATTAGGTGTTGTACTATTGCAGTGTTTTATGAGATAATTATCCGTGTTTATATGCTGCCGGGGTTGCGTTTGCTGTGATGTTTGTGTTTTGTATTTTGATTTTTCTTTTGATGGCGGTTTTCTTTGTTGAAGTAAGATGCGAGTTATTCCGTTGATGTATGTACATAAAAAATGAGCTTTGATGTTGTCGTGTGTGCTTAGTTTGTTCATTTACGTTGTATTGACGAACGGGCGTTGTCTTAGCGTCGCCATTATTGTCACTGTCCCTGTTCCTGCTGGTTTTTGGTTTATATGGATGGATATGCGATATAACAGTAAGAGGGAAATAACGTCAGAAATTCTGTTATTTAAACAAATTCAAAAAATGATTCTTGACTGCGCATGCGTAGTTTTAGAAATTGTTTAGAAAGACACGATTTTTCAGACCCTCCCTTCATTTTAAACTTTATTTCTTATCGAAGTAATTGGCTTTTTTTTCTAATTTTCACAAAATTAGTCGACCGAGAGATTGCTCTTTCAGATGGTACCCGTCTCGACTTGGTCCGATGCGTGTCTCAAACGTTTTTAGCGGACATACGCACAAGCACACAAACAAACAGACGTTTTCCCATTAAATAATAGACTAACTGGATTCCCGACGTTGCCCGGTTGTGTCGTAGTATGTGCAAGGGGGTTGGTTCGGCAAAAAAAATGAATTAAAACAACTCAAAATGTCAGTGAGTGCCCTGCTAACGTAAAAAATGGGAGTAGTAGGCAGGCTCGAACCCGTAACACGCAAGAAGAAAAAGAGGTAAAAAAAAAAGCAAACGGTTTTATCGATGCGCCCACAACGATAGTGACATCATGAGCGTTCGAAATAATGCTCTTCAAAGGAGGTTTGAATGACTTGCAAAAATGTCGACGAAAAAAGTAACCCCTTTTTGTAAACTGACGGTGAAAGAATTAATCTTTTTGGACAATTTTTTTTATGTTTATTGTCTGAGACATCGATCTTTAAAACGATATGAATTTTGTCACGTTCCGACGCGTTTGTCGGAAGTTTTGCGAGACATACAAACACACACCCATACATTTTGCCTTTTATATATTAGACTAGCGGGGAAGGCGTTGTTCGGTCGTAAAAAAAATTGTGACATACGGCGGGGGGGATGCTGACACCTGTGGCGGGTAGTGGTGTTTCCCAGTTATAAAAAATTGTGAAAGGGAGGGCCGGGGATTTTGGCGGCATCAGCCAGAAACGAAAGCAAAAGCAAAATTTTGTAAGCACAGAAAAGAATAAAAAAACGACGCGTGCCGGGCGCGAACCCACAATGCACAGAGTACCTTATCCATCGGACTAAGATTCTAATGACGCTGTCACATTGTAAATTAACCTTTTAAAAAAAGTTAGAAACTTCCATTTGCGCATGCGTGTTTAAAATTCAGTGTAGCATAGATTTTTTACATGGCCCTCCCTTCGACATTTCTATATGAAATAATTGACCATTTATTTCTAATTTTTGGATATTATTTGTCCGAGAGATCGCTCTTTCTTATGATACATGTCCATGCCGCAAAGATGCGGATTATGAAAGATTTTAGCAAAAAGGCGAACACACACAGTTGTTGGCCCATTATATATATACTAGCAAAGATACCCGTGCTTCGCACGGAGCTTTGTTGCGCACTCGGGTACCAAAATCTGTGGGCACCTTTCCAGTAAGTTGATGTTGTAAGAGCAACGATTGCATAAGGTGATTAACATTTTAACTACCTCTTGTAGTCACTGAAATTCAATCAGGAACTTCACAAAACATTTTCATCAAAAAGGAAGGTTACTTGATGTTACATAGTAAATTTTCCATTGAAATAATTTTCAACTCTTGCTTAAATTTTATCTTGCACATTCAATACTAAAAACTAACCACAATCAGATCATGTCAGTTTTTCCTCATATCCATTTCTCGAACTTTTCACTAAAGAGCCTCAGGGTAAACTACATTTCTGCTGCTTTGATTTGGAGCCAGAATGTAGAGTTTTTCTGAACTTCCTGTCCGGCTGATGGAGACGTAGAACATACCGTGACTGAAGCAGTCTGATGTCAAGTCTACGCCAATGGTGTTAAATGTCTGACCTTGACTTTTGTTTATGCTCATTGCAAAACACACCTTCACAGGAAATTGGAGTCTCCGGAATTTAAATGGAAGTACTGAGTCCGATGGAACTAAGGGGATCCTTGGCAGTAGAACGGTTTCGCCTTTGTAGGGACCACAGGAAATGGTGGCCTCAAGTACATTGGTGTGCAATCTGGTGATAACACATCTGGTTCCGTTTGTTGTTTTTGGCGGTTCCAAGGATCGAAGAATCATGATTGGCGATCCAATTTTGAGATTTAAAATGTGTGGAGGCATTCCAGATATCTCCAAAGAGTTTAAAAACTCCACAGGGTAGTGAACAGCTTCATATTCATTAGTAGCTGAATCAACTGACTTGTATTGCTTTGTGTCTCCTGGAAATTCATCCATTATTGAATTGTTCAAATGATTCACATTGCTGTTTAATGGCGAAATAATAGCCCTCTCAGCAAGCCGATCCGGTGATTTTCCATTGTTTTGCAGGTCTGGGTACACTTTGTCTTTCAGTTGCTTCTGATTACCGACACATTTACCAAGCGCAGTTGGAATCTTAATTGTGTCAGGTGAAGAAGTGATAGGAAACTGACCATTACCGATTTGGAGAAGCAATTTTGAGAAGTCTGCTGCAGCTGTGTTATCAGAGATATAGGCTCTCATATTAGTAGTCAGTCTCTTCACTATAACGTGCCTCCAGAGATAGGATTGTTTCAAACTTGCATTGACAATGTTAGCCCTTGTGCCATTTTTAACCACTGGGAGGATTTGACGGAAATCACCGCAAAATAAGGTTGGAATGCCACCCATGGGATTCTTGTTTCCTGTGATGTCTTGCAGTGTTCGGTCAATTGCTTCATAAGCACTCTTGTGCGTCATTGGGGCTTCGTCTACAATGATTGCAGAGGTGTCTCTAATTACATTTGCCAAGGCTGAGTTACCAGTAATTTTGCAAACTGGCTGATCCATTCGATGAGTATCCAAGGGTACTTTAAAAGTGCTGTGAAGAGTGCGGCCACCTTGTAGTAGAGTAGCAGCAATGCCACTGAATGCTTTTGCAAGCACAATCTTTCTCATGGATCTAATCTTTGCAAGGATCAAATTGATTACAAAAGTCTTGCCCGTACCACCTGGAGCATCAAGAAACATCATGTTTTTGTTCATTTCACCTTGTGCTTCCAACATTGCCATGAATGAATTGTAAACTTCTCTTTGAGAATCGGTCAGTTTTTCTTGCATATTTTCTGCTTGTAGGGAAGTTCTTCAAGATTATAAGTAACTTCACGTTGATACTCTCTCGCGAGTCTTTCATCTCTCCCTTGCATTGGTGCAGGTAATCCATAGCTTGCCAATGGTTGACCGCACATAAGGAGAACTTTTTCTTCAATTAGACAAAGAGTTTTATTGTAGATGTCCTCATTAAAATCTGCTTCTGGATTGTTAACTTCTTGCCTGTATCTGTGAAGAATGTCTTCAGATATTACATCACGAAAAGCCATCCAGATCTCAAGAGGATTTCTTGGCTCACAGGCTGTTAAAATTATCACAAATAGGCTTCGCAAATTTGAAGGTGATTGAGTGGCACTTGCCTCTCCTACTGCTTGATGCAAGTGATGGTCATTTTCTAGAAGGCCTCGAGCAAGGCACGCTGCTCTGTATGTTTCAAACACCTGACCATTGTATGCTCGCAAATTTTGAAATGAAGTTGGACCAGCAACCTCATTGAGCAACAGGCGTAAGAAATAACACTCCCCTGCTTTTGGACTAATCGTGTAGATTCTCCCAATGCATGGTGCCTTCCATACATCATCATTTTCAGTACCTTCAACTTGTACCCCACGCATTCTTCTCATCCATTTCTTTGTCGATTTGTTCCAAGTGTAAAACTCAGGGACTTCTACGTATTTGAGACCCCTTGCAAAGTCATCCTCATGGCAGAGTTGAAAAAATGCTGTCAAAGTTGTGGCAGGCGGTGGACCTTGGGCTCGTTCCAGAGCAGTATCAGCTGAGAACATGACACGCTGCCCATTTTCAAGATGAACAGAAAGTTGTACAATTTGGGGGAAATGTTCATGGATGGGATGTTCCAATATCCTCCAGGCTGCCTCTGAACTGCCGACATACCTTGCATTCTGGAACTGCTGGATCTCATCCACAATGTGACTTTGTACTTGGCCTTGTTGGTTAGCTGCTCCATCAGTTCTTTGTAGTTCAAACACTGCTTGATCACATCCTTTATTCACGTATTTGAGGACATATTTGATGCTTTGGATCGAGCTGCAAATTTCTACGTTAATGTGAGCGTTGAACTGCTGAAGGAGGACCTTGTTATACGGAACAATCCACTGGTTTGTTATTTCTTGATTAACATACCGACCATTTCTGTTCATCCTTATTGTACCAGTCTGGCCTCCATCTTCTGGTTTTCTTCGCCTGTACTTGGGGTAAGAGTCTTGGCCTTGCTTGGTACACTGAAGAAATTCTTTTGGGTATTTTTTGGAACATTTGTTGTCAATCATACATGGACAATTTGGATTAAATGGTCCACAAGGTCCATGCACCATATGTGCCATCACTTTAGCATGAAGATCAGGATCTTCCTCTTTGTCAGGGATCTCTGCAGATATGCAGAGATCCATTTTTTCTGGTAGAAGTTTGTCCTCTGGGGCCTGCCAGGTGAGGATGTGTGCATGCGGCAGTCCTCTTTTTTGATATTCAATACTGTACAGGAAAGCCCTCAACCTGCCAAATCCTCCCTTTTTAATAAATTCAAGTAACTTTTTTAGCTTCTGCCTGAAAACCCTGGCAACAATATCTGGACGATCCTGAGGGTCTTGCCCTTGAAGACAATTTTCTGTAATTTCTGTCCACTTTGGATTTGTTGTGAACGTGATGAAGAGGTCGGCTCGGCCCATTCGCCGAACATATGCCATGGCATCACTTTGACGCTCAAACATGTATCGAGGGCCTCCTGTATAAGTTGCCGGAAGTACAACTCGTTGACCAAACTGTTCTGGATTCCCATCCTCCCTAAGAATTGAATCTCTCAAGTTGCTATAATTGTCAGCTCTCAGGGTCTGTTGCTCACGCCTCAGGAACTGTAAACATTCTGTTTCAATCTTGCAGTACACATCCACCAGCCATTGTTGAAATAGCCTTCGGTACCAGAGAAAATAGTTTCCAGGCCGAGTCATTAAATGGTACGAATAAAATTGCTGTTGGGTAACTTTTCGCCCATTGGATGCCTTCATGTAGATGTTGTAAGATGGAGAACCATAGGGGTACATTAACGGGTACATTAAAGTATCGTAGAGGGGATGTAGTTCGGAGATCCATTTTAATGTATCATTTCTAAAACGCAAGACAATATCCCGGTTAGCTGTTGGTTCATTCTCCATTAATATTCCAATCTCATACGTTGTTGTTGGAGCATTGAATCGCCGTGGATGCTCTTCTTGCGGCCTTTGGTCTTCCCTTATGACAACTTTATGTTCTACCAAGTGTTCTTCTTCAATCCTCTCCTTTGTTGTTTTCAGCTGACAAATAAAGCTGTTGTTCTCATGTAAAAATTCAGTCAGACTTTGGAGAATATCTCTATTGAGTCTACTGTCACGTCCCCGATTATGTAGTTCCTCTTCCAGACTATCCAAGAAGTAGACTTGAATAAACTTTGCTGTTTCATCTTCAGGTGGTAAAAGACTCCCAATCTGGTGGCAAACCTGGCCTCGAATTCTCAAAGAAGGATTCCACCCATGTACTGCCGCAATTTTGTGACCAAATGATGTCATTGCAAAACAATTGTTATAACTGCGTAGATTTTGCAGAAAATCTTTAGAGATGGGACCATTGCCGGAGAGCAAATCTTGAAGCAACTGAGGCAGTGGTGGAAAGCTATCAAGCACAACTTTGCCAGAAGAACAACAACAACCAGGGGTTTCTCCTTTAAATTTTACAGCTGAGCAATGTTGACATACTTTGTCCATTTTTCCTATATCAGCTGTAGTGAGAGAGTCATTTTTGTTGTAGAGCAATCCTTTTCTATTGCAGTGTTCTATTTCATGGTATCTCAAAGCAGTCATTCGTTGTCTAGCTGCCTCGTTTTCTGTCAATTGCTGGGGCAAAGTCATACTCTCTCTCCATGCAGCCTCTCGTTGTTGCCCTTGGTATAGGCGAAAGCTTCGTTGGGTTTCCGATTCATTCTGATGTCGTTGAGCCACTCTCAACTCACCTTGTGTACGTCTACTTACCTCATATAATTCATTCGATCGTAATATTGCTTCTCTTTCCAGTGCATATCTTTGCCTTTCTTGAATTTCATCTTGTGATGAATTTAACCGCCTTACAGCATGTCTAGTTCTGTCAGCTTCACGTTGGGTTTCTCTTTCCAAATCTGACAGTCTTGCTCTCCTTTCTCTTTGACGTATCCTGTTAAGTTCTAGACGTCTTTCTCTATCTGAATTGTTTTCATTGGAGCGAATTGCAGCAACTCTTAGTCTATTAGCTTCCAATCTTTCCATTCTTTCTTCCTCACTTTCGTTTCTACTTCGTTTGGGTGGCATAATTTCGGTTTTAAACGGAATTGTTTAACGATATTAATGATTGTAAATTAATTAAGCGTAAAGGAAATGTATACTAACTGAAATGGACGAACTATAAATAATATTTCTGAATAGTACAATTATAAACAATTATATTGTACCTATTTACTATGCCTCCCCACGGGACAGAGTTAGACACCAGGGTCGTTTTTTAACGTGGAGAAAAGGTACAAAAATAAAAATTGTCTCAGTCGTGAAGGATTTCTCCTCCACCGAAAGAGAACAAGAAAATGAAGTGCAGCATCTGAAGAACAGATGGTATTTATTTGCTCCCCCACTGAGCAAATTAGGCACAAGGCCGTTTTTAATGTGAGGTAAAAACCAGCTCCCCTAAAAGTAGGCAAAAAGGGGGCACTCTGGTTACCAAAAATAATAATTGTCCCAGTATAGAGGGTTTCCCCTCCATTGACTGGTACAAATTATCTTAAGTGCAGCATCTGAAGAACAGATACTACACTTTGATCTTGACCAAAAGGAATGAATAAAAGCGACCTACGTGTGACTCATTACTTCCGGGTGTAAACGTCACAGTCTAAAAGTAATAATTAAAAAAAAAGTAAATGTAAAATAAATGTAATACCAACTTAGGTTAACTAAGTAAACATTACAATTAAAACAGTTCTATTAAAACAAATAATTACTAAGATCTAGGTAATTGTTAGTCTCATTGTTATGGTTTTAAAGAAAAAAATGTGTAAAAAAAAGTTCTGCTTTTGTGAGTACGTGTATTTCTTTTAAATTACATAACCTTTTTATTTTATTATTTATATCTCTTTTAAATTTATATATTTTGTTAGTAAACTGGAAGAAATTCAGTTGAATAAAACCTTGTTCGTGTTCTTTACGTTAAACTCATATTTTTATAAAAGGTTCATCCGGTTTAAAGAAAGCACTAAGTTTAAATAAGACTGGAAATAACTAATTCAATATATAAATAGAAAAATGAAATAAATATAAGCTTTAAGTCTTAAGATAGTAATAATCAAAATGTAATAAATTATTTGTAGTTCAAATCTATGATAAACAGGCTTTCGAAATAGGCTCGACCAGAAAGATTAAATTGGAACGAAATTATAATCTCCGTGCCATTTTCAAAACAACCCCACAAAAGTAACGATATCCTGCAGTTGGTTAAATGACAATGGTTGTAAGAAAAATGTAAAAGAAAATGCGCTTATCTGTTTATTTTGACCTGTTTTATTTAATTAAAAAAAAATTGGCTATAACTGGAAGAGAGCGTTATGTTTTGGGGGTTGTTTAAAAATAGAATGGAAATAAAGTTAGTTCCGTTTTAATTGTGTTTAATTGCGGCAAGCGCTAACAAAATCGAAAAATCACTGTTTACATTCGAAATGTTAACTTTTATAGGTTTACAGGTTTGCTGACAAGGCTGGGGGTGTTTAATACAATTATTTTACTAAATTGATTTTTTTCATTTAAAAATAAAATTATTTATTTTTTAATAAAGTTTTATTTTAAAATATTTGTTTTTGTTTATTTATATAAAATTACGATAGTTGAATTGTATTCTTTCAATTATATTGGCAAGTAAAATATAAAAGATTAAAACGGAACGAAATTGAAATTTCCATTACATTTTCAATACAATCCCAAAACATAAAGCTTTGCTCGCCAATGAATTGTTTTGATAATATACGTAAAGTGAAATAAATCGAATATAAAATTAAATGAAAATATATTAAATAATTAAATGTTAAATAGATTTTGTAAATAGTACAGTTGAAATGATTAGAATATTTCCAATATGTAATAAGGTCGAGGTAATTAGTTAAAGAGATTTAATATAATGTGATATGCAAATGAGCATAAGTCATTCGATATGGGGGTGGTTTGTAGACTAGTATATAAAGAAATTAGGCATATATTCTTATGTCTCCTATAACAGAAACATCCTAAAATGGGTTCTAATGTTTCTCTACCAGGAGAGATCTACCCTCTTACCTCCTTTATATTTCGTTGATGATGGGGAGCTGTACACACACAGACAAAAACACACGAACCCTATTACTTTATAAAAATATAGATATAAGACATTTCCAGCTATACCATAGCTAGAGATCTTGTGAAGTAAACCTTTATGCCATACCCTATCAAAGGCCTTAGATATGTCAAGAGCAATTGCCCTAGAGAGGTTGCCTCTGTCGAGAGATTTGCTAATCCTATGAGATATAACTGCAAGTACATCTGCTGTAGATCTAGCAGAACGGAAACCATATTGTGTGTCACTAAGAAGGTTATTTTTTGTTGAGATGGTTGATTACTTCTGTATTTAACACAGATTCCAGCAACTTACTCATGACGCACAGGAGACTTATTGAGAGGGGGATGAGCGATCACCTGAATTCTTAAATACAGGGCATACTGATGAGATTTTCCAGGGTGATGGGAAGCTATTCTCCTTAAAACAACGTTTAAACAGTTTTGTAAGTATGGGCGCTAGTTCTGGTTGAAGTTTTTGGAGTACTATAATTGGAATACCGTCAGGGCCAGTTGCTTTACTGGAATCAAGGTTTTTAATTAGCTTGTTTCTAAACGAAATGTACATAAAAACAGTTGAAGGATGAAAAGAAAATTGTGAAAGGATGCAAATGTAATAAAATGAATAGGTGTGTAATAAACATAACTAAATGATACGGGGTGGGGCGGCAGTGACAACAACGATTGTGTGTTACTCCGGACGAACCGACAGTTTGTAATTAATTTCAAGCTTAGAAGTACTTAAGATCGAGTGAAACAGCTTGTAAAGGGGAGTAACTCTTATTTCCTAATGATCAATTAGAGTGTAGGAGTTGATTCCCTTAGAATGTAAATTTCTAAAACAGTTTCATAAACAATACGCGTACACGTTGCGTGATTAGTTGCATTAAAAGATATGAAAGTTTCTTTTTGTCCATTTATCTCTCACTTGCTCCATATTCTCTCACGCACGCACACACACACACGTATTCACTCACACTCACACATACACACACACACACACAGACATATATATACACAAGTACGCGTGCGTGTGTACGTGTTTCTTAAGAAAAAGTAAGCGTGCGCGTGTGTATGTGTCTGTTTAGAAAAAGTAAGCGTGCGCGTGTGTATGTGTTTGTTTAGAAAAAGTACGCGTGCGCGTGTATGTGTTTGCTTAGAAAAAGTAAAAATTTTACACGCTGTGATTTGTGAATTTACTATTTGTACACAAAGGAATACAAGATAAAGCTAATTATTTCCTTATGGAGTTTATATATATATATATATATATATATATATATATATATATATATATATATATATATATATATATATTAGGCACCGCCAAAAATGGCCGAAAAATGAAGTTGTTGTTTTTTAAAACGAAATTACATTTATTAAAAACCATGATTTTTGAGTAACTTTTTTTTTCCAGAAAGATAAAACCCTGAATTTTATCATATAGAAAGCTGAATAATGTAAAACTTTTTCTACTATTTTTAATTAAATTTTAAATGTTAAAATTTCCCCAAAAGTTAACAATTGACATTTTTTGTCTTGCACAAAAAGTATATATAAATATTTTTAAAAAAAGGTTTTTGAAAGAATTAAGTTGTTTATTTTTAGTCTAACTAAGATTTAGGGTGATTTTCTATGAATATATGCAAAAATATTATAATATAAGTACCTGGATTTCAAATAATTCCACTTATTCATATAGGCGACCAGTTACTTCGCATCAATCTAGAGTCCAGATCGAGAATATTTACGTTTGTGTTTAATAAAAAGCAAACTATGGAGGACCAAACAGGCCAAAAAAAACTTATTTTTCAGTGACGAAAATTTCAATGTATTATTAACGCTGAGGCTGGCCAGTACCAGATGGGTGACCATTTTGATGAGCTTGGTTTTTAATGTGTATATGTGGGGGTAGGCTCCCAAAAATGGGGGGGGGGTAAAGCAGAATAAAAATTAAAATTGACCCAGTCTAGAAAGATTTCTCCTTCATTGAACGAGGAAGAACTGTAGGATTTTTTGACTACATAAGCAACCCCGAGGCTGGCCAGTACCAGATGCGTGACCATTTTGATGAGTTTGGTTTTTAATGTGTATGTGTGTGGGGGGTCAGGCTCCCCCAAATGGGGGAGTGGAATTCAAAGCAGAATAAAAATTAAACTAAACTACATAAGCAACCCTGAGGCTAGCCAGTACCAGATGGGTGACCATTTTGATGAGTTTGCTTTTTAATGTGTACGCGTGTGGGGGGGGGCTCAGGCTCCCCAAAATGGGGGAGGGGCTTCTTTCTGACAGGTTTTTCAAGAGATTCACGCATAATTCACAATTTTAAGTGTGATATTCAGTCATAACACACCCGAAAACCAATTTAAATCAACTTTAGAAAAACATGTGTTCCGTTGGACAACATCGGCAATTTGACAAGAATTTATTCTAAGCTTCCTTTTGTGTAATTTTGACACTGCAAGTGTACGGGCCATGCTAAAATAATAACTTTATTTAGAATGCCATTCTTAACATGGGGGTGTTCAACTATTCTGCACTTTCACCTAAGGTTTAACCATTTTTTTACGGTGCGTATTTTTCGCAGTATAAAAAAAGTACTGTTTCTAGTTTAAAATTAATTTTTCACTATAAAGTTTCGTTTATGGCAGACGGACGAACAAATGTCCGCTATAGTTTCGGTAAAATAAAAATAAACACGTGTAATAATAAAAATAATAAATTTTTATTTACCATCCATAATTTTGTCTCGCAATGAAAAGAGAAACGTCTCGTTTCTATATGAGTGTTGACCAACATAAATTGTACTGATTCACGCTTGCACCGGTTTTGGCAGTCATGGAGATTCAACAAAATTATTTCAGCGCGTATGGTCCACCGTAGTCGAAAGGCGGCAAACGTTATCAAATGGGATCGAAAAACTGATGATATTTTTTAACACAAAGGGCACAATATTTATCGATTTTTTTTTTTTTTTGTATCGATTCTTCAAAGAATTCCCTGTTTAATAATGGTCATGCATTATTCGGCTCGCTAAAAAAAAATTATTAATGTATTTATCAAAGATTTTAAAATGGCTTTTTTCGTATAAATATTTAAAAAAGTTTTTTTTTTTTTTTGCTAAACTTAAATTAATTATTTTACTTCATCTATTCACCGAATTTCACACTCCAAAAGTCAAAAGCGGAATAATTAAACACAATCAAAGTTCTGATATTCAGACGTCAAAATGAGGTATGTAAACAAGTGTTTCTTTTTTGTTTTGTTTTTTTAATCTATAATCCTGTCCGTTACAACAACGGAATATGTTTTGTTTAGTTTCAGATGATTATTTTAAGCATATTTGTTCCCACTTCAAAACAAGGGGGGGTTTTGTAAGCAAAAAAATATATATATATATAAATATCGTTTATGAAAAATAAGTACACTGTTATAAAGTTCATTCTTCTCTTAATAATCGCTGAAAATTTCGTATTGATTGGATAATTACCTGATTTTTGGTAGATTTTTAAAAAGATGGTCCGTCAAAAAGTACTTGCCTGCCCCCCCCCCAGTTTTGGCGGTGCCTAATATATATATATATATATATATATATATATATATATATATATATATATATATATATATAATGAAAACAAAGAAATGAAGTGTTTACCTGATATACGCAATGGTAAACTTCAAACTTATTTTTTTTTATTTATTTATTTTGTTTTTAATTATTAGTAGTAGTAGTATTGGGTTCGATGGTGGTAGGGTGGTAGCAGTTTTAGCATCTGTTATAATTTTTATACGTGGATATAATTGTCCTTATGTGTGTCTATGTATGTGTATACATATATATATATATATATATATATATATATATATATATATATATGAGCAAATAGTTAATAAAACATGTAAAGAACACTTTGAAAAAGAGTTAAAAACATATTTAATCTGAAAAGGAAACACTTGATAAGTGGATAGTCCTTAATCCGCGGATTTCTAAGAAATACTTTCCTCCTCATCAGAGGGTAGGAATTAGCAAAATGCAGGATCGGATTTTGCATACAAAAGTATTTGATGAAACAACGGTTTATTTTATATATATATATATATATATATATATATATATATATATATATATATATATATATATATATATATAGTAAGTTATAAAATGTATATGGCGATTAAGCTACACTGAATATTCCGCGTTTCATCCACTCTAGGATTCTTCAGGCTTATGTGCGAATTCTGTGGTTGTTTGTCGTTTTTATATGCGCGTCTTCTATTGAAATTTTAGTTAGCCAAACAGCTTTCTAGTATCCACCGCGCCCTTCCTATCAGCCAATGAGAATGCATTTATCGGACAAAGGCCTATTTGACCTCTGGTTGACCTGTTCCTTTGTGTGTGCTCTATTTAGCCTGGATATTTCGCTTCTTGATCTGTTTTAAATCTAAGTTAGTGTTTTTTGTTGTTTTTTTTATTAATGTTAGTTTATATATAAATATATATATATATCTGTACATACATATATGCACATATATATATACATATATATGTATACATAGATATATGTGTGATCGTTTATGTATATTCATGTTCATTTTATTTATTTATTTGTTTATTTTCTATTGTTTTTGTTAGTTTTAAAACTATTTTGTATCGCTATCCTAGAGTAAATTTTATCTTGTGAACACAGTTGTTTGCTATTTCTCTTCTACAGTTTAATAGATGTTGGGGTTCTTTAAAATACAGGATAGCAAATTTTTCATGAAGGCATAATCTACATGGGTCGTCTAGGTCCCTACACGTGGTAGCTTGTCTTATTATTTTCTATTCGACTACCGGCGAATGTCCGCTTTCCTTGGGTTCCCAGTATTTATTCGCTAGTGTTGTTTTCATACGGTGTTTTTTATTGTTGAATGTACTTTTGTGGTCATAGTATCGAGTTTTGAAATCCAAGGAAGTCATGCCTACATAATATTTCTTGTTATTCGGGTTTTCTTTCGCAAATATTGTTGTCTGGCAAACTACACTTTTGGTTAGACATTTATTTTGAAGTGAGCAAAGTATGCGGTATCTACAGTTGCATTTATTTTGTTCGTTATTAGTATTTTTGTTTATAGTATGGTTGTTCTTATCCGAGGTTGGTTTATTATTATTATTATTATTATTATTATTATTATTATTATTATTATTATTAATATTATTATTATTATTATTATTATTATTATTATTATTATTATCATCATTTCTGCTAGTGTTAGTTTTATTTTTGTCATTTTGTCTCTCGTATATTAATTTTATGTGAGTAATTGAAGTAGTTATATGTATATATATATTTATATATATATATATATATATATATATATATATATATATATATATATATATGTATGTGTGTGTGTGTTGTTTTGAAAAAGGAAAAACGGAATAAATTTATAAAATGGTGATCAACGTGTCGTCCCTGTTGTAGGATATTAAAAGGAAAAATGCAGAATAAAGACAGATCCTAGTTAATTCATACTATTGTCCCAAACCGTTTTTCCTTAAATAATTTAAACAAAATAAGATTAGAAAAAAAATAAATAAAGTGTACATAGGTATTTATATAACGTATTTTTAAAAGTGTATATATATATAGAGACATTGAACAACCCAACTTTCCCATACACATACACATTTATAGTTTCAATCCCGAGATGGGTAGGATTTTAGCACTGTTGCCTATTTCACTTAAGTATAGTCTATGATCGTTTTCTTCTTCTGTATTTTTTCCTTTTAATATCCTGAAGATGTCCCCTGCAATAAGGGATGAAACGTTGATCACCATTTTATGAATTCATTCGGTTTTTCTTTTTTCAAAACAACATAATGTCAACCATCGCTGGTATTTTTATTTTATTTTTATTCATATACTGTCGTAAATAACCTCACCCGCTACTTAATTGGCTGAAAAATACGACGCTCATTGTTTGCTTATAAACAAGCGGTTAGAGCACTTTAAAAGTGGTGGACAAATGTTTGTTTAAATAGACATTTGGCGAGATAATTTACGACGCTCCCGTGACTGTCAACGCGACGATTCTAGGTTCAATCCTCGGCTTGGGAGAGGTGATAGTCTAGCGGCACTGATGTGTTGTGATACAACGAAACAGTACTGTATGTCGATGACTATATATATATATATATATATATATATATATATATATATATATACTTGTATGTTTATGAGTGTACTTATGTATGTATAAATGTGGGTAAATACGTGTATGTATGTTATGTGTATATGTATAAGTGTGTGTATGTATATATGTATATTTACTTTTATCAATAACGCTATATGATTGACACAATCATTCGTGTCACTATCTCCGTTGCTCCTATTATAAATATTATTATTATCGACATCTTTATTAGGTTTTTATATATAGTATAGTCAATGATCATGGGTAATAATAATAATAATAATAATAATAATAATAATAATAATAATAATAATAATAATAATAATAATAATAATAATAATAATAGTAATTTAGTAATTATAGTAACAATAGTAACAAATTTAGTAATAAGTATAAAAAATTATATATACATATATATATATATATATATATATATATATATATATATATATATATATATATATATATAGACATATTTTTTTATACTAAACTTGACTGGGTTCAAAAACAGCCTACAGAAAATGGACTCTGATTTGATAGGTTATGAAAAGGAAGGGTTGTAAAGAGATAGCTTCGAATTTGGAGGTATCAAAACCAAAGCAAAATATGATGAAAGTAAAAATAACATAGATAAACCCCATAATTTATTATACCATACCTGTTCACACTGAAACACTTATCACAATATTCTGTGGATCTATATTAAAAAACCTTGTTAAACTTTGTGACATATTTCTATTCTATGGAGATCAGGTGCGAACGAACACCCATAATTTTATTATACCATATTTCTTCAAACTGAAACATAATTATCAAAGTATACTATCGCAGATAGATATGAAAAGTCTTTATTAAAGTTTGTGCCTATTTCCATTCTATAGAGGCCAGGCGCGAATGCAGACCCCACAATTTTATTATACTATCCCTATTTAAGTTAAAACATACTTATCAAAGTATTCTTATGTACATCTATATCAAAAACACTTGTAAACGTTTTTTCTTTTAATTTTTTAATTTTTTATTTCCATACTTTGTGGACCAGGCGCGAACGGAGACCCCACAATTTTAATGAACCACCGTTCTGCCAGATCAAACATACCCATTCCCGTGTTTTGATACATCTTCTATCACTATATGTAATCAGGTTTTTTAAATAGTCAACCATATAGGAACCTATTCGTGACCAGACACACACACACACACGCACACACGTAGACATTCAGTATTTGTATATATATATATATATATATATATATATATATATATATATATATATATATATATATATATATATATAGTGGCTGACAAGGCCAGGGCAAGGAAGGCCAGGGGGAAGATAACCGAAGAAGCAAAACTGAAGCTGGCCTGCCAGGACATTATATATACAAATGCTGGCAAATTTTGGTATATTTTATTGGTTTGAAAATATTAGAACTTTTTACTAATTCTCATAAAATTTTAACCATAGAATTGTATTATAATCTTCAAAAAGTCTGCAAATTTTCATGTAGTTTCGTCCCATAGAATCAAAGATATGAGGATTTCAATATTCAATTTGGTTACAAGAATAGATATATCCGTATATATATATATATATATATATATATATATATATAGAGAGAGAGAGAGAGAGAGAGAAAGAAAGAAAGAAAGAAAGAAAGAGAGAGATATACCGCTTTTTTGAGCAATTTTATAAGTTCTAAATCTCAGCGACTATTGATCAGAATTTAACAAATGAAGACTAGTTGGAAAGGTAATGATCTGAATTGTGTAGTGAGTTATATGACAGTTGCCCTTAAGGTCGTACATTAAATGTATCATCCATTATCCAGAGCCTATTTTTGGCACATTTTACAGCCATAAATATTTCAATCACAGTCATTTGTTTTCCTAATTTTGCATATGAATTACAAAATATCTTATATTTCCCGAAAACGTCTTGCATTGATAGCGGAGAGACTAAAACTTGCTACTATGGTTTCAAATGGTTTAAAATAACAGCAAGGGGAGACTTGATTCCAAATATTTCTCATTTGTAATATCTCCCCTCTTTGGTTTTCATACATAAAGTAAATTTCACAGTGTATAAGGATTATTTGAAACAGGAGATATTCTTAATCTTATCCTATTTCCAAAAGAGGGGAGATATAACATATGAGAAATATTTGGAATCAAGTCTTCTCTTCCTGTTATTTCAGATCATTTGAAACCATACCAGCAAGTTTTAGTCTCCCCTCCATCAAGGCCAGAGACTTAGTGTCACCCAAACCCCAAGTAAATAACATAATGCAATGAGAACATGGAGACTTGAACTGACAGCTGATGGACATAACTTAAATAAAAATACAAAGAGGTATTTTCCAAGGGGATACCCTATTACCACTACTATAACTATGATTCCCCTAAACAATGTACTAAGAAATGGCAAGCAGGATACAAGTTGACTAATACAGATGACATAATGAACCACCTAATGTACATGGATTACCTGAAACTGCTTGCAAAAATCAAGAAGGAACTAGAGACGCTATAAAAGTGTGCACTACTGATCATGAGAAGGGGAAAACTTGAAGAAACGGGAGGTATCGTACTACCCAATCAAACGTAGATGAGAGCACTAGGTGAACATGATAACTCCAAATACTTGGGAGTTCTGAAAGCAGACACCATCAACGCAGCAGAAATGAAAGAGAAAAATGGAAAGAAATATCTCAGAACAATAAAACTCCTATGAACTAAACTATATAGTAGAAACCTAATTAAAAGTATAGACACATTGGCTGTGCCACTAGTAATATACTCTGGGTTGTTTATAGGTTGGACCAAAAGAATAACTGAGGCATCTCGACCAGAAGACTAGAAAACTCATGACTATGCACAATGTACTATATCCAAACGATGATACTGACCGACTCTATGTGAAAAGGAAACATAGAGGAAGAGGGCTGATTTGTATAGAAAACTGTGGCAATAACACAAAAAATAATTAGGAAAATACATAATGCAGAATAATGAAAGAATAATTACCACATCAAGATATAATACAGAAATAAAATAAAGACAGATAAAGAAGAGGCGAGGAAAGAAAAATGGGAAGAGAAACAGCTACACGGACGATTCATAAGAGTGACAAAAGATGAGACTAACGAAAACACCTAGCCATGACTACAAAAGTAAATCTAAGCATAGAAACTGGTTCCCTAATAACAGCCGCATAAGATAATGCAATTAGAACGAACCACATCAAAGCAAGGATCAACAAGACACAAGAAAACAGCAAATTCAAACTCTGCGGACGAATAGACGAAACAATAAACCACATAATAAGCGAGTGCAGCAAACTAACTCAAAAAGAGTATAAAAGTAGACACGATTAAGTTGGGAAGGAAGTACACTGAGATTGATGCAGACAATTTCATCTTGAACACACAGACAAATGGTACAAGCACAAATAGGGATACGAATATACAAACGGATAAACCTATCCAAGCAAGAGAACCGGATATCATAATAGTTAACAAAAAGGAAAAGTCTTGCCAGATTGTAGATTTTTGCCGTTCCGGCAGATCATGGCAAATAAAGGAAACAGAGAAGCAGGGTAAATGCACTGAACTGATCAGAGAGATCAAAAGAGATCTGGAAGATGAAGAAAGTCAAGATAACACCATTAATAGCATGAGCGCTAGGAACAATGCCGAAAAACTTTGAAAAAGAATGGGAGAGATTGGAATCAGAGGGATGGCTGAAAACATACAACGGATAGCAATAATTAAAACGGCTGAAATATTAAGAAAAACCTTTGAACTTGGATATTAACACGCATAAACTTCAGCCACAAACTGGACATACAACAGAAAATGCTACAGACGTAAAACGACAAGGAATATCACATGGAATCATGAAACTGAAACTGTATAATTGTAAATTAACTCCCCTTCATCCTTGCCTTCCGCCCCACTTTTTTCGTGTGTCGCTATAAACACACGCCACACCAAATAAGTATAAAAGAGAAGATAGGAGGATAGTACGCCCGAGGAGAGAAAGCACTAAACAGACTTCCACTGAATAAGTGCAAGGAGGACTGGGATCTTAGGGATGCTTATTGCCATTCAAATTCCAGTGAAAACTAGTGTTCGCTGCTAATAACGAATCAATGGTAAGCGACTGTTGCGACAACGCAAATTCATCTGCAAAAGTTATCGAAACAGGTGAAGAGTACTGAAAATCTGGAGAGACTTGTTGTCACTCAGAGATCAAATAACAACACAAGTTGTCCTCAAAGAGAAATCTTTGGTGCTGGCCTGTGTGACTAATCCTAATGAGTAAATAATAATAAATTATATATTAAAAATTTAATTATTTACGTGATTCTATGATTTTATATGAATATTAATGCAAACACTAGCGGAATATAACTTTTCTGTACACTAGATTATTGATATTTAGTAGACCACTTAAAAGTAGACTAGTCAACGTGAATTAAGTGTCTCTTAATCGCCACTATTCATGGAAACGCCTTGAAGCTGCCAAACAAACAAGTTATCCCTGATATTTCAATATTGGTTTTGAGAAAGCATATTTTATTAATTAAATGTTTTAACTGTTTTTATTTATTAAATAATTAGTAAGAATACAATTATGAACCATTTAAATCTTCTACCCAATCATAGATGACAGATTGAATAAAGATGCTTCTTGGATCGCCGAAACGTTGTGAAAATAATATCTTCGAAAAGAAGGGTAGTCCAAATATAATGTATGGATCAATATTTGTATCGTAATATTAGTAGGTACGTTCACTAGTACACATTATTTAAGATACATTTGCTCAGATAAACATGGCGGTATGTTGTGAACAGGATAAGTTCCAGACAAAAGTAACGAAGGTGTCAAAAGGTTGATTCTGTCCGGAAGTAAGCTGGGAATTGTACAAAAGGAAGTTTATATTGATTAATCGGATGTGACATCAAACATACGATAAAGACATTCGCGCATTTCAATTTCTGGTAATCGTCGTGGAGGATTGAATGAGGGATGATGTGTTTTTGGGATGGTCTAACAGAAAGTCGAATAATTAAACGATTAACTTAAAATACGCATCTTTCTCTCCCTTTTTTCGTTCTCTCTCTCTCTCTCTCTCTATCTATCTATCTATCTATCTGTCTCTGTCTGTCTGTCTGTCTGTCTGTCTCTCTCTCTCTCTTTCTCTCTCTCTCTCTCTCTCTCTCTCTCTCTCTCTCTCTCTCTCTCTCTCTCTCTCTCTCTCTCTCTCTCTAGCGCTCAAATCATTTGATCTTGCATTCCACTGGACGATCATAACTAATAAATCATCTATCTTCTAACATCAAGTTGTTAATTTACTTAACTCGGTGATTAATGCGGAAAAAAATGATCTCTTTCTTTTTCTCTTTGTCTGTCTGTCTGTCTGTCTGTCTGTCTCTCTCTCTCTCTCTCTCTCTCTCTCTCTCTCTCTCTCTCTCTCTCTCTCTCTTTCTCAACTTCTTTGAGCTTGTCTCCTACTGGACGATCATAATAAAGAAATCATTCATCTTTTAAGAGCAGGTTGTTGATTTGCTATATTGAACTATTAATATGGCAATCATGTAAGTTGGCTTGTTTCTTACAGCTACTGAAAATTGTTCACAGTGTTGCAAGAAAACTACAATACAGGCACATATGGCGAAGCTTGAAAAAAAAAACAAGTCATTAGTTTGAGTTAATTAAAGTGTTAATTGTTAAATGGCTTTTTGCGAGTAAATCATTACATAGTGGTCAACTCAGTATGTGATACAGAAATGTTGAAGAGAATGTTCATATAGCGCCAACTGAATTATCAAATTTTGCAGCTGCCAATGTCATTCAACGACGTCTATGAAAATACACTAATCATTGTGACGTAAATGGCCGAGGTCATTCCCGAACACTTGCTTTGACAAGTATAAATTATCTGTGTCTTTTCTAGAACGTGATGCAATCTTCTATTTTGCATGCAGGAAATTTGTCCGGCCAGCGTGCAGCTATGCGAAAAATGCCATCGTAATAGTTTGCTTTCAGCGATAAAAATAAAATAGGTGGAGGTGATGGTGTCATTCATCTGAATTCAAAAAATGTTCTAGACTTTATTAATAATGCACTAAAAGAAAATTCATGAAAACCGTGCTTTTATCAAGACTATTAATGAAATAATCCGGTTGATACAAATGAGCCACGTAAAAGGAAACGATGCATAAGAAATGCGTTCAGTAAGTGATGCCTCTGATCCATTTCGAGTTTTTGAATCCAGCTGAAATTTTGCAAGTGCAATGATTTATATCTCTATGGATTATGTGGTAAATTACAGCTCTGAACAAATTGTGGTTTCTGATTTACAGATGTTCGAACTGAGTCAGGGGTGAAATGGAGCCCGTTAATTGTTGTTCAATCATGTTTGTTTCATTATTTGAAAGGATGTACACTACAGGAAACTTTTGATGGAATATAATAAACATATGGTAATAATGCCTCATCATATGACAATGTAAAACGCTGGCATTGTGAATTCAGACATGACCGGAAAACTGTGGAAACAGCTCCCAGGCATGGCTGCCCCCTTTTGCCCTTGATGAGATCTCTCAATCGTTGAGGCTGCCATTTTGAAAGATCGATGCGTGACTATTAGGCAAACAGTCCAAGAGGGACCGTGAAAAGGATCATTCACGACCATTTGCATATGCATAACGTATATGCAAATTGATTCCCAGTATGCTAACACTTTTCCACAAGCGAAAACGTATAGAGTACTCGGGGATGAATTTGGAGATGTGCCAAGAAGATGATTCAAAGTTTTTAAAAGACTGATTATACGGGGTGAAACCTGGGCCTGACACTATGATCCAGAGACCAAGGTCCAATTAATGCAGTAGAAGCACTTGGACTTACCACTTCCAAAGAAGGCAATGATACAGCCCCCTGCTGGCAAGGCCATGCTCACAGTCTTCTGGGACTAGCACGGAGTATCGATGACAGATTTCCTGACAAAGAGTCATCCTACAATTGCAGGAGCTTATTATGCTTCACATTTAAGGAAATTAAGAGAAACTATAAAAATCAAAAGACAGGGAAAAATCAGCAAAAATATTTTACTTTTGAAAAATAACACTCTGTTTCACAGTGCACATGTCGCTAAATCAGAATACGGGGGTTAGGGTTAGGGTTATGGCTATGAAATCTTTTTCCATCCCTCTACTTTTTTGATCTTGCACCTTTTGACTTTCACCTCTTCAGATCCACTATTTTTTTTTTAAGGAAAGCGTTTCCCAAGTGATACAGGTATGATTTTCTGAAATCACGTCGTCGATGGAGATCAGGAAAAATCCGAAATATTCTTAAATTCATTGCAAAAAGTGGTCCAATTACAGCAGATTGAGAGGCCATGGAATCGGAATTTTCCAAATTTTACTAATGAACAGTCATTTATTAAGACCAAAAACCATTTAAGTATAAAGGTTAATGAAATGGATAGACTTATATATGAATGATTATGAATACTCTAAGAGGATTGAAAATATCCTCACACTTTTATTTATTTATTTATTTATTTATTTATTGCTTAAGTTCATCACAAACAAGACACAGGACTACTGTGAATTAGATTCCAAATTTATAGAAGCATCCTAGGTGGTGAGTTGTACAGCTAGATGTTTATTCACATTACTTTTTGATTTGTGTGTATTGTTTAAATCGGGGAAACAGGAAGCAAGAATGGAATTCCAATGGCAACCAAGTCAAGAAAAGAAACTATTAGAATAGAAAGCTTTCCGGTTGGGATTTTGCTGAATATCGTCGATCGGGATGTATTTACCTTCGGAGGGGGGCACAAGTCTAGAAATTGTTCCCTCTTCGTCAGACACATAGCTCATTGAATGTGAGAGTTAAAGAACAAAATAGAGAGAGGAAGAGAGTTAAATAATTGTAAAGTCATGGTCCACTTTCTTCTCTTATAAGTATGGATGACTAATGACTCCCATCGAGTTCATCCACCTCTTATTTTAGCGTCGCTGGTTGTCCACACACACACACACACACACACACACACACACACACACACACACACACACACACACATACACCTCATTGAACAGCCGAATGGGTGCCAAACGGTTCATGAACGCCTTATAACTGGAATAATTCAGTTATACAACCAAAAATTCAAACCGCAAATGCCCCGGTTTTCTAACAAAATTTAGATTTCGGAATCACACCGACAGCAACTGACGAAACGCTAACAGTTCCTGTGTAGGGTTGCCACTCGTGGATTTTTTAAAATTCAGCTATGTTGATTTTTTTAAATCAATTTGTTTTTTATGATGATGATGATGATGATGATGATGATGATGATGATGATGATGTGTGTGTGTGTGTGTGTGTGTGTGTGTGTGTGTGTGTGTGTGTGTGTGTGTGTGTGTTTAAATCTGGGATTTTTTTTTAATCTGGGATTTTCTTATAATCTATATTTTTAAATATTTGCGAAAATTTTGAAAAGATAATAGAATTTTACAAATATGTGCAGTAAAATTGACATTTTTTTTTTTTCATCAATTATCTATATTCTTTTATTTCGTTGTTCCCGTATTAGAATTTTTTTTTCGCTACTTTCTGATCGTGTTATATCATGCTATGTTTTCTTCATATGTGTTCTTCATATCTAAGTCATATGTGTTCTTCATATCTAAGTCATATGTGTTCTTCATATCTAAGTCATAGTCTTCTTTTTTATACGGGCTCCCAAATGTTCATTATGTATATGCGTTCGTGTGACATAATTGGCTCTTCGTCTCATCTGTTTTAATAGACCAAAAACTCTTCTTTTTTTTCACGCAGAAAGGACACAGAGAGAATTTTGCTGAGGGTTTATTAAAGGTTTTATTTTTTTGTGAGAGAACTGCCTCACGCAGGAGAGAGAGAGAGAGAGAGAGAGAGAGAGAGAGAGAGAGACTAAGGTTCTTTTAGATATTTATTTAGCTAACTTCTTAAATGAAATGAGTAAGGTGTGAACATAGACATCAACGTAACGTTTAACTCTACATGACGCCTATTTTTGAAAACAACCTGTCTCGCAGATTATGACATGCACTGAATGTTCCCATGCCAAAGTCCATACTAGTTGATCCTTATCGTCATTGACATAGGGTACCTAATATGTAACTGTTGGAGACGCCCCTCCATGGGATTAATGGACTACCTCATGACGTCACTTCCTCTGGTGGCATCACTTCCGGTATCGAGTACCGGTGCCCGGCAGTCAGAGATTGGCACGCGGACAAGGAGGTCGTGTGCAAACCCCATAACAGTAAAAATCATACTATAAGTTTATATTTAGTGCTGAATCTTTTTTCTTGTGTGATAGAATAATCTTTTAAATCATCTGTGAATCGTAAATATGTACAACTATTCGAAATTGTTTACCTTTGAATCATTTTATTTGATTTATCTGCAAACAAAATCCATGCTTCAAGTACGTTATCGAATGGAGCACTTTGAAGAAATCCCACATTATACATACTACCAGGGATATCCGTCGTTGCCCGGGATTGAATGATGATCAACGAATGTTTCACATTCCCATATTTTTATTGTCATCGAAATCAGTTAAATCGACTATTTTTCAATCAAATCAATTGATTGCTTACTCTAGTTGAGGGCCCATCGCGGTGCACCAGGAGGAAATTTCACATGCCTACCCGCAGTGACTTAGTCTATAATACACTGTAGTCTAGATTGCACTGTAGAGAACCTACTGTTGACTTTATAAAATTATTTTTATATACAATGGTTTGAATTAAGGTTAAAAAGTGCAAAAGTCAAGTATCATGCTTCAATTGTGCTCTAAACAGAAACATTCATTTCGAACGCGCCCTGTCATATCAGAGAACTTACTGTTGATTTTATGTGCATGGCATTACTACTTGTGCGGTGATAATGGCCTGAATTTAAGTCTAAAATGAAAAGGTCATGTACCATGGTGCAATTGTGCTTTAAACAGAAACATTCATTTCGAACGCGCCCCTTTCATATTAAAGAACCTACTGTTTACTTTACATGTCGGGTTTTTCGGCTTGTGTAATAATAAAACTTTCCAAATGCACTTATGATATTAGGTTGTGTGAGGTGTTAACTTTAGTCAAAATCGCCTGTGCCTCCTTTCATCGGATTATTTCGATTATCGATTATCGATGCTTATCGAAGACATTTCGATACAAAGCCTATCTAACAAGACTGCCAGGCACATAAAATACATTCGTGTGAAATTTGATAAAAATCAGAGCAACTGTTTTCGAACCATTGCGAACAAAACTCATAGACACACAGACACACAGCCAAAGTTCCTTTTATATAATAGTAGATAGATAGATGTCTGAGAGGGGAACTTGTGTAAAAAAAGGTGCTACACAGCATAAAACGGAATCCTGCAGAGACATAATTTAAAACTGCATCCTTACGAAGTACTATCGACATTGTCCCCTCCAGATTATATAGCGTATCGACTTCTTCTAAGTACACCAACATTAAAAAAAGTTTTATATTATACTAGCTAAAATACTAATTCTCAATGTACAACATAAAAAGCTTTCTGAAGAGAATTCATCTGGTGTAAACGTTACTTTTAGAAAATCTCAAGTGGGTCATCATCACAGCATTGAGCCTGGTATCCAACTATACATACCATTATACATGCCGCCTTACGTATGTTCTCGGTCCTAGTAGGAGAATCTTTCGCGGCTGTGAGTGTATTTATTAGTCTTGATAGGAAGAGTCCCATTTTCATATTTTATTGCATTTTCAACTAATATTTTCAGCCAACATTAAAGAAGCTGACATGTTTGCGAAGAATGAAAACGAAACGCATTGGTATTATAAGAAGGCAACGTATCAATGCTAATAAAAAAACCCAAAAAAGAGAAAGGAAATGAATATTAAGAGCAATAAATAAAAAAACAATTTAATAATATTAATATTTAATTTCTAAAATATAAAGGAAAATTCATACCGGAAGCAGAAGTCGAAAAATAAAAAAAAAACAAAAAGTTACTATTTTTCCTAAATTTCCCCTTCCTAAACTATGTCCCATTCTCTAAAGGGATTCCCTCACTTATATCGGAGACATAAGTAGATTCGAAATCGATGCGGAAAATATTTCTAAAGGCTGCTTAAATTTTCTCATACAACTACGGAGATGAAAAGGTCTAGTATTCATCCGCTCACTTCATAACCTCAATATATTTTAAATAATTGTCGTGTTAATAATACACGGAACTGGCTAGAGAGCCCAAAGGGATTTGGAGAATGAAGAAAATAAAAGTAACATCACTAACAGTAGGAGCGCTAGGAACGATACCAAATAACTTTGAAAAAAGAATGGGAGAGATATGAATAAGAGGGATGACCGAGAAAATAGAACGAATTTCAATAATGAAAACTGCAGAAATATTAAGGAACCCCCTTCAAACACCACACATAGACTACACACAAACTGGGCACTAAAAAGCAAAACACAAAGTAGCATCATATGTAACCATGAAAAATGAAACTGCACAAATGAAGAAATCGCACCCACTTTTTTTTCCTGTGAGTGTCACCATAAAAAAGGTACCACACCAATTAATAAGGGAAAAGGAGGAGAAGACTGAGGAGAGAAAACACCAACCAGACCTCCACTGGAGATGTGAAAAGAAGACTCGGACCTTGGGGAGGCTTATTGCCACCCAAATTCCAATGAAGACCAATGGTCGCCTCCAACAAGAAATCTATGGTAAGCGGTTGTTGCGATAACACAAATTAATTTGCAAAGGTTGTCGAAATAGTTGGAGAGTATTGGTCATCTGGGAAAACTTGTTGTCACTCAGACTTCAGGGAAGACCACAAGTGGTTCTCAAATAACAATCTTTGACAATGGCTTGTGTGAATACTCCTGCTAAGTAAATAATAATAATAATAATTCTGATTTCGTGGAAACGGATTGGATTCATTTCTAGAGAATTTCCCTCAATCCCGGCTCCAAACCAGGAGCTTCAAAGATCAAGGGTTTTCCTAAAGATGTTGGTGGTACCTGCAATAGCAGAAGTCCGAAGACCGCCTAAAACATCGGGGATTCGTAGTTTTTCAATTGTCCTTCCAGACGACTTGATACTACTCCTAGCGTACCAACTACGACCAGGATTTTTTGTGTTTTAATCGCGTGTATACGCCTTATGTCCAAGGCCAATGGAGCATATTTGCTCCACTTTTTGTCCTTCTCTCTCACATTTCTGTCCCAGGGTACTGAGAAGTCTACAATCTGCCAGTTTTTGAGACCTTGTCAATGACGCCCAAATCCGAACGATTATGTTCCAATTGCTTTGTCGTTATGACACTTTTGTCCCACCATACCTCTACATTGCCATCCTCACTTGTCTTCACTTCATCGGGCACCTTCTCAAACCATTTTCCAGCACACTTCACCCCAAACTTTCGTACACACCTCCCAATATATCCGGAGTCCCATGCTATCGTGTCTTTTGCGGTACTCTCTCTGTGCCAATCCACTACACCCTGCTGCACGGTGCGCAATTGACTCTGAGGTCTTACCACAAATCCGGCATTCTGCAGCAACTTCCTCTCCTAGAACCACTTTTTTGAACAATCGTGTTCCTAATGCTTCAAACAAAAGCTTCAGTATTTAGCCAGATACCCAGCTCTAAGCCATTGCCATGATCTTTCATCAGCCACTTCCTGGAAGAACCTTCCGTGCATTTTTTCCCTAGCCAGTTCCTCTGTTTTTTCTCTATCCATACGTTTCATATAATCAGCCTTGGTCTCACATACCTCCTTCACGTCATCAATGGTTATCTCAACGTTCTTCATCTGCTGCATTCCTGATAGCCTTTCTCTGACCTGTCCCAACCAGTTAGCCTTCTTATTATATCGCCCTTCAACAGACCAAATCCCACAGAACTTTCTGTATTTGGAGTGTTGTTATTTCCCGCCTGTTTACTACCATTTAATTCTTTATACAGCTGAGACTGATTACTTCGGAAAAGGTTGTTCTGCATAAACGCAACACTTTTTCCAACAAACTTAATAATTTTCATACCACTAGTGTGGACCTTCTCTTTCAACGTTGTTAAAACGATCGTTGTTCCCTTTTCCAGCAATCTATACCTCCTTTCAAGCTCGTCCTTGGTTTTCTGTCCTAGTTTAACTCCTTATCTTATTTCTTCGATTCTACCAATGTCTTTCCGCCACCGTTTAATACTTTCTTTAAGCCGCCTCTGCCAGTATGGCCTTCTATCCTTCATTTTTCTTCTGTAATAAGCCAAGACGATTCGCAACAACGTATGACGCTGCATACAGAAGCCTGTTAAGTTCCGTAATCGATGTTCTTTCTTATGATGTTGTGAATTACTCTTTGAACTATTATTTACCTCGCTTGTCACCTTCCCCCTATCACTACTCTTCAAGTTTGAAATATCCATGATCTCGTCTCAAATAAGAACCTCTCTTAACTTCTGAAGTACTTCTTTTTCTACAGAAGTCAAAGTTCGGACTTCATAACCACTTCTCCATACATCTGCTCCTTCCACTGTTTTCATTGTCTCAGAGTCAATGATCTCATCTGCTTTAGATCCTTCACACTCTTTCTCATCACTTCCTCTAACCATAGGATTCCATTCCTCCTCAGTTGCCCACCTCCCATCATCGCTTACATTTCCCTTCTGCACTTCCACTCTCTCAGTGCTTTCATCAGAACTAGTTTCATCAATTTTACTTTCATTTCATTCCTAACCATCCGTTCAATCTCTTCCCTTGCAATCACTGAAAGTAGGTTGTTATTTTTAAATTATTTTAACTGGGATACCAAACTCGCGCTCCTCCTCCTCTCCTCCTCCTCCTCCTCCTCCTCCTCCTCCTCCTCTCGGTTCCCACTCTGCCTTTACTTTTCGAATATATCCACCAGATTTGGTACTTCCACTTTTTACAAAGCATTCCCACAGTACTCTTCTTTCCTCACCGTCCATGTTTTTTTTTTTTTTACATTTCCTGTTCCAACTCCCTTCGTGTCTTGGGACTCTCTCTGCCAATTCTCACTACCCCTACATCCACCCACATCCTCAGAATTTCGAACTGTTGTATAATGACGACAGGACCCACCCCGTTGACCAGTGGGACACCTGCCGGACGTGAGACCTTCGCAAGATATTCCAACCTGATTCATGTCGTTATTTTCAATATTTTGATTTGACATTCTCTCATAAATGGGGGTTAGTGAATTTTAGGTTATACCGCCACCGATAGTTTTATTGAGACATCATTTTTTGGAGGGTTCCCCACCAAGGTTAAAGATCTCCTCCCGACCTTTCTCCTCCACCGCCACAACAACAACAACAACAACAACAACAACCATAATAATAATAATAATAATAATAATAATAATAACAACAACAACAACAACAACAACAACAACAACAACAACCAAGAATAATAAATGATTGGGATTTTTTTTTTTTTTTTTTTTTTGCGTGGCGTTTGTTACAATTTCACTGTGGGAATTAATACGAAAGACAAGAAAAGCGACTCTCTGGACAAGTATTTTCGTATGTGAACGGAATTACTTGTTTATTTTATTTACTCGTAAATATGCTTAAGTGTGTGCATTGTCACCGTGGTCATCGTCGTGGAAAAATGCGTGGCGTTTGTTAAAATTTCACTGTTTGAATGAATACGAGAGACAAGAAAAGCGACTCTCCGGACAAGTTTTTTTCGTATGTGAAGGATTAGTTTATTTTATTTACTCATAAATATGTTAACTATAAACAAACAAACAAACAAACAAACAAACAAAATATTGTTAATAAGTTAATGATGATGATGATGATGATGATGATGATGATGATGATGATGATGATGATGATGATGATGATAATATACGGAAATGACCAAAAAATTGAAGATTAAGAAAGTCAAGATAGCACCAATAATCGTAGGACACTAGGGATAATCCAGAAAAAAACTCCGAAAAAAGAATTGGAGAAATTGAAATCAGAGGCAAGGCTGAAAAGATAGAATGGATAGCAATAATAACATATGAAATCCTAAAAGAAAATCCTAGATTATGGAAACCAACCCCCATAAACTGCAAACACTAGCCAGTGATTTGGATGCTGACATATGAATAATACAAAAACAGAAAAAAAAACATGACCACAGTGAACGAAGACAATCGAAACCGCAAAATTCCATGCGTCTACCCTAAATAAAAAAGGGCGTCTATATCGGATGGTGCCACATGAAAGAGTTATGAAGTATTGGAAAGACCGAGGACGGAGAGGAGTAACCAGATCTACACTGGAAGAGTGCGAAGAAAACTGAGGCCTTATGGAGGCTTTTTGATATTCCAACCCAATGAAACTAATGATCGATGCCAGCGAGAAAGTAATGGTAAACGGCTGTTGAGATAACGTGAAGCCAGATGCGCTGGTTATCGAGAAAGGTGGAGATCAATGGAAATCTAGAAAGGTTTGTTATTACTCGAACTCCAGGCAACATCACAGATTGTTGCAAGTGAGCGATTGTTGGTGATGGCCTGTCTGAGATCCCCTATTGAGTGAATAATAATAACAATAATAATAATAAGAAGAAGAAGAAGAAGAAGAAGAAGAAGAAGAAGAAGAGGAATCGACTAACTTAGAATCTGGAAAGATGTATCCACGAAGCCCACGTGCCAGAATGGATGACCAAAGGTAAAACTGGTGCAAAAAGTCGCAGAAAAAGGAAATATCCCAGCAACTACATACATGCCTATAACATGTTTACCTACTTACTTACTTACTTACTTACATGTAGAAAATACTAACACATTTATCATTCTCTTCATAATCCTCATCAGTATGCCCTGTATTTAAGAATTCAGGTGATCGCTCATCCCCCTCTCAGTACAGGCCAATAAGTCTCCTGGGAGCCATGAGTAAGTTGCTGGAATCTGTGTTAAATACAGAAGTAATCAACGATCTCAACAAAAATAACCTTCTTAGTGACACTCAATATGGTTTCCGTTCTGCTAGATTTACAGCAGATGTGCTTACAGATATATCTAAAAGAATTAGCAAATCTCTCGATGAAGGCAACCTTTCTAGGGTAATTGCTCTTGACATATCTAAGGCCTTTGATAGAGTATGGCATAAATGTTTACTTCACAAGATCTCTAGCTATGATATAGCTAGAAATATCTTCTCAATTATTAAATAATTGCTTTCCGATAAGTTCATAAGAGTAGTAGTTGATGGGCAAAAATCAGAAGCTCACAGTATTAATACTGGAGTCCATCAGGGGTCCATGATGGCCCAACTCTATTCCTGATCTACATTAATGATCTTCCAAATCACATCCTTACATCATTCGTAGACATTTATGCTGATGACACTACCATTTATTGTAGCACATCTAAGACAGTAAACGACCAAGTTCTCTCCGATTCTCTCTCCTCCGATCTTGAGCACGTGGTACAATGGGGAAAGGAGTGGCTGGTTAATTTGAATGCATCTAAAAACCAAGCTTCTCTCTTTACATCATCAAAATTCTGATCCCCATCTGGCATCAATTGCAATGAATGGCTCTCGTCTTCAGGATGCCTCAAGTTTTGACAAGCTTCTGGGCTTGGCCTTTACTCCTGATCTTAAATGGAACACGTACATCAAATCTGTTGGCAACGCCGTTGGAAAAAGTGTGGGATCTTTCTATCGATCCAGTAGATATCTCACTGCTGATGCAGTTCTCTATCTATATAAGAGCCAGGTACGTCCAAGGATGGAATACTGTTGCCACATCTGGGCAGGAGCTGCTAGAAAGGACTTGTCTTTGCCTTGACGGAGTTCAAAATAGACTTCGTAGTCTCGTAGGAGATGTCCTTTTCTCCTCCCTGCAACATCTATCTAACAGAAGAGATGTTGCGAGTTTGTCTCTGATGTACGTCATTTCCATGGAAAGTGTTCGACTGAGCTTCAGTCTATGGTCCTCCCTCGCCAAACTTTCACAAGAAACACTCGTCCAACTGAAAACATTGTCAATAATTCCCCCTATTCTTTATTTGGTGCCTAAACCTAAACGTAGATTCCATGAACAAAGCTTCTTTCTTAGAACTGCACGCCTGTGAAATTGTCTTCCGTTTTTCTGCTTTCCGGCTGACTACAATATGGTTGTCTTCAAGTCAAATGTAAACAAGTTCTTGATAAGCCGTTCCATATAAGTTAACAAATTTACCGGATTTCCATTACTAATGATTACTATATTGTCCAATTTCTACTTTATACTCTTTAAGACTTATCCTCGAGTGGCCTTTTGGCCTTGATAATATGGTGATACCTGTGTAAAAAAAATCGTGGACTACTCCCCGAAGAACAGAAAGTATGCTGAACAGGGAAAACAGGAATACACGGCCTAACGTACATACAACAAAGGATCCTGAAGGATATAAAAAGTAGAAAAAGAACTCAGCGATAGCATGGATCGATTATAAAAAGCGTGTGACAGGATCCCACAATCATAAATAATAGAAGACAAGGTTATCAATTTAATAGAAAATGCAATGAGAACATGGAGATTTGAACTGGCAGCTGATGGACAATACATAACAGATTAAAATACAAAGAAGAATTTCCCAGGTGATTCCCTATTACCACTACTGTTCATCACAGCCATAATGCCCTTTAACAATATACTAAGAAAATGCTAAGCCGGAAACAAATTCACTAATTCAGATGAAAGAATGAACCACCTAATGCACATGGATGACCTGAAACTGTTTGTTAAAACCAAAAAGGAACTAGAGACGCTAATAAAAACAATCAGAATCTTTATTCAGGGTATCCGAATGGAATTTGCTATGGAAAAGTGCACACTGCTGATCATGAGAAGGGGAAAACAGGAAGCGACTGAAGGTATGGTACTACCCAATAGAATAGAGATGAGAGCACTAGGCGAACATGAAAGCTACAAATACTTGGGAGTTCTGAAAGCGAACATCATTAAAGCAACATAAATGAAAGAGAAAATTGGTAATGAATCCCTCAGAAGAACAAGAAAACTCCTAGAAACTAAGCTATATAGTAGAAACCTAATTAAAGGGCAGTGTCACTAGTAAGATACTCTGGGCCATTTATAGGTTAAACCGAAGAAGAACTGAGGAATCGACCAGAAGAATAGGAAACTCATGACCATACACAATGTACTACACCCAAAGGATGACGCTGACCGAATCTATATGTAAAAGAAAGATGGAGGTAGAGGATTGGTTTGTATAGAAGACTGTGTAAATAATTAAAAAAAAAATTAACAAAATACATAATGCAGAACACCGAAAGAATAATTACCGCGACACATAAAAACAAACAAGACAAGAAAAAGAAACAAGGGATAAGACATGAAAATCAAAATGAGAAGAGAAACAACTATCCACACGATTCATGAGGATGACAAAAGAAACGAAAATACATAGGCATGGCTACAAAAAGGAAACCTAAACAGAGATACTGAATTCCTAATAATAGCCGTACACGATAACGCAAATAGAATCAACCACATCAAAGCAAGGATCAGCAACACACAAGGCAACAGTAAATCCAAACTGTAGATAAAGAGACGAAGCAATAAATCACATAATAAGTGAATGCACCAAATTAGCACAAAAAGAATATAAAAATAGAATTACTGAAGTGGGGAAAGCTGTACTCTGGAAATTATGCAGACTACTGCTCCTCAAACGTCCTGACAAATCAAATAGTACAGGCACAAATCGGCAACAGTACTTTAAAATGAAAGTCACACAATTCTATGGGACATGTATATATATATATATATATATATATATATATATATATATATATATGTGTGTGTGTGTGTGTGTGTGTGTGTGTGTGTGTGTGTGTGTGTGTGTGTGTGTGTGTGTGTGTGTTATATTAACTGTTATATTAACAGATAAAACCATCCAAGCAAGAAAGCAGATGTTATAATGGTTAATAAGAAGAAAAAGTCCTGCTAGATTGTAGATTTTGCAGTTCCAGCAAACCACAAACAGATGATTAAGGAGACGGAGAAGTGAATCAAATACACGAAACTGGCGAGTGAGCTCAAAGGAATATGGAAGATGAAGAAAGTCAAGATAACACCAATAATAGTACGAGCACTAGAAACATGTCGAAAAACTTCAAAAGAAAAAGGAATGGGATAGATTAGAATCAAGGGGAGTATTTAGAAGATACACCGAATAAAATTAATAAAAACAGCTAAAATATTAAAGAAAACCTTTAAGTGCAAATTCTAATCCACACAAGCTAAAAACGATAACCGGATATATAGAAATGCAACGGGAGTAAAACAAAAAACAAAAAAAAACAGAGAAACACCACATGGAATCAAGAAAACTGAAACTGTATAATTGTAAGTTAATCTCCCTTTCACACAAAAAAAAAATCGTAGTATCGGCACCGCAAAAAATAAGAGGATGGAAAGACGAAGGAGAATAAGCACTAGCCAGACCTTCATTGGATGGGTGCGAAAATGACTGGAATCTTGGGGAGGCTTACTGACACCCAAATTTCAGTGATTATCATTGGTCATTACCAGCGAGAAAGCAATGGTAAGCGACTGTTGCGACAATACAAATTCATTTGTAAAGGTTATCGAAAGAGGTGAAAAGTGCTGGAAATCGTGAGAGTGGGGGGGGGGGGGGCTTGTTGTCACCCAGACTCTAGGGAAAACCACCAGTTGTTTGTTAGTGAGACACTTCTGATAATCTGCCTGAGAACTCCTAGTGTGAATAATAATAATAATAATAATAATAATAATAATAATAATAATAATAATAATAAAAAGAAGAAGAAGAAGAAGAAGAAGAAGACTGCCTTTTTGGGAACCTCCAGAATCTTGTGAAAGTACTGGAGGTTCGAGAAAAGAAAATGCCTATAGTCTATGGTCTATCAGCATAAAATCGGCAACAACAACATCCAGGTAAAAATGTGACAACAGAAATAATACTAATAATACTAATACTACTACTATGATAATAATTTATGATAAATGAGAAAACTTAAAGAAACAGCTCACATGATCGGACATAACAACCTACTGAGCAAACCAAGCATAGAGCTGAATGCAATTTGGACACCTCTGATAGAGAGAGAAAACCTTGAATAACAACATAGGTGTAACATTAACAAAAACCAACTAAGAATTGCCCTAGTGACATATGGCCGAGTGGTCCTAGACGTTGTATCAAAGTTTACAGTTACCCAAAGGTGCTGAGTTCAATCCTGAACGAAGGCAGTGAAAAACAGAGAATCAGCAACTATGTCCCAAAGCCTAGCTGGAGTCCGAACACGGTACCCCCGTAATAATAATAAAGGGTTGGGTTCGAGACTCCTAACAAACCGTTCACCTGACGAAGGCCGGAGGGCAAAACGGCCGACACGTTGTGACAATAACAACCAAGATGAGGAAGTCAGTCCGACAATCTCAATCTTACTTGTTAGGTATTTATTACCTAAGTTATCATCTACGTTTATGTAAAATACAGTTTTTTTTTATTTATTCGTTGAATGAGTCTCATTGCAGTTTCTATTTTCATCGATTGAGCTCTCGTGCGCTGCCATTGTATTGCGTAAGCGATCAAAAAAATCTATAGCTTCTTCGAAGTGACATTGTTTGCAAAACATAGTTTTCACTAAAGTAAGGACTTTTTTTCTAATAATTTTATAACCGTCTCCATAGACTTTTCTGCATCATCCCATGATATTGCTTCATCAGAGTGTTTTTGGTTATTTACATTAGGGTCAAGAGAATGGGAGCTGTCGCTATTTTCTTCACCATTACTGCTTTCAGGATATTGATCAGTAGTTTCCTCATCTTGTTGCACCCACATTTCAACATCATTTGCATTAAGTGATTTAAGAACAGCGTGGTTGGTAACCGTTTGGTTTCAAGAATTATTTCTAGAACAGATGTATTCTCTGATTCTTTCAATTCAGAAGCCTTTGGCGCTGTGCATAATTTACCCCATGCTTTTGTTAATGTGCTTGTTCGAACTTGATTCCATGCACTTGCGAGAGAAAATATGGCATCTTTGATAGTAAAATGGCGCTGAAAATCGCTTATACTATTTATCATATTCATCATGAAATCATTTCTGTAGAAACATGTTAAGTTCCAAATAAACCTTGATCCATAAGTTGGATGAGAGAGTCACATTAGGTGATAAATAGCACACAAAAATATTCCCGCAAGATGACACTAGTTCTGACTCAGGAGGAGGTGCTTTACAATTGTCCAACAGATGCAAACACTTTGAATCAGGTTTACCTAATTCAAGAAAACGCCTCTGAAAAACTGACACAAATTCTTGCAAAAACCATTTTTTAAACAGCCGTTGATTCATCCATCCATTTCGTGAAGAATAATTGGATACTGGCAAAGGCGAAACTCCTTTCAATGCTCGGGGCACTTTGATTTGCCGATTACAAGAAGCTTAAGTTTATGAGTTTCCATCACTGTTAGTCTTTCTTTATTTAATTTGAATCCTTTTATTTTCTGCTCCTCGGATCCGGCTAATGTTTTGTAGGTAAGCATTTCCAATTTACACCACTTTCATGAGCGTTGTAAACATTTTCTGGTGTTAAACCATAATCGGCAATAATCACAATAATTTGATGCTGCGTGTATATCAGCAGACCGTTTTTCACTTTACATTGTTGATTGTCTTATACCATGTTTACTCTTAAAGCTCCTAAGCCAGCCTTCACTGAATTTCATATCTTCTGCAATATTCAACTCTTCTTTAAGAGATTTTGCTTTAGCAATTAACATGGACCCAGATATTGCTACACCTTCATTCCGTTTTGCTACAAACCACTCATGCAATATTCGATCGAATTCACTTTGCTTTGGTCTGCGAAGAGTCCTTCTTTTGACATGCCTTTTATTTGAAGGAGCAGCCTTCAATATTTTCTCCTTTTTCTTTTTGATGTAAAACAGTGTACTTCTTCTAATCTTATAATCTCTCAATATAACGCTATTTTCAACTCCAACATCTAATTTTTCTATAATTTGACGCTTTTCGAGTAAAGTCAGTGTCACTTGTTTTCTTTTAGAGTTGCAAGCCATTGTGATGGGTTGTTTTACACGATTTTAAATATAGGAATCTGAAAAAAAGTTACAGTTTGTGTAAATTAATTATCAATAGCTAATCTACATTAATTACATAGTACAAATATTAACATTTCTGCGCAATATCTGACTAAACGACGTAAACAGTTTTACTGCAACTCCGCATCAAATAGGCTAATACGCTTTCAATGACGAGACAGTTCAAGTTTGGAGAAAGTCCAGGTTTAGAAGAAGTCCAAATGAGATGAAGTCAAAATGAGAGGAAGTCCAACTTTAGAGGAAGTTCAAATTAAAGGAGTTTTACTCTATATCTTACCAATAGTGAAAAAATACCCATATGGTGTATTACACGAGTAGGTCTTACTATTTTTGTCTCAAATGTTTTATTCGTAATTAGTTTTTTTTTTTTTGGTTTTTTTTATATTTTTACCCCAAACAAGGCACATTGCCACTTTGGTGTAGGGGGCAACTATCAGGAGCAACAACTACTGGAGTACTATGTAGGGATTTGGGCAGTAAGATGTCGGTTCACGTTGCACTTGAACTTCTGTACGTCAGTACAGTTGGGGAAGCAGGGACCTGGAATGGAATTCCAAAGTCTATCGGTTCTGGGGAAGAAACTACTGGAGTAGAAAGATCTCTTACATCAAGGGATCTCGACAGTGTGGGGGTGGGATTTAGCAGCCAGTCGGGTTTGTCGAGGGTGTTCACGTCGTGAGGGCACAAGTGCTTGCAGTTCGTCAGAGCATTCACCATTAAAATACTTGTAGAACAGGCAGAGGGATGCAACGTTTCGTCGATGGGACAGAGGCTGAAGCTTAGATGCCAGTTCAAGGCCTATCAGATTTGCGACTCTCTTTTGAACCTTGTCAAGGAGCGAGAGACTAGTAGCAGATGCACCAGCCCAGATGTGACAGCAATACTCCATACATGGGCGAATGGTGGCCTTATAGAAGTACAAGATACTTTCGGGTGTTGTAGTTTTCTAGCTCGGTAGACAGAGCCCACCTTCCTTGCAGCGGCTCTGGCGATGCCTTCAACATAATTGTTCCAACTCATGTTTCCTGTGAACGTTAGGTCAAGGAGTTTGAAAGATGTAATCTCAGATAAAGAGTCGTTGGCCATTGCTATAGGTGGTAGAGAAGGTTTCTTGTAATTATTGAATGAAACTAGTTTAGTCTTGGCGGCATTGAACGTAACCATCCATTTTTGTCCCCATTCCACTACAGATTGGAGGTCATCCTCTAGTGTTTCTGCCATTTCTTTAGATATGTATTCATTTGTTTTCCTGTCGTGCCTGTTATAGAGTGTGGTGTCATCAGCATATATACCCATCTCGGAGGCAATTTTGTCGGCGAGATCATTTATGAATATCAGGAACAGTAAAGGTCCAAGGATAGACCCCTGGGGAACTCCCGCATTTATATCATATTGTTTCGATGTACGACCGTCGAGGACAACCTGGATTTTTCTCTTATCTAATAAGGATTTAATTATGCTAAGTAAATGGTAAGGCAATTTTTGCAGTAGTTCAAAATAGAAGCGTTTTTTTTTTGTTTTTTTTTTTTTCATTCATTATTTAAAGTCGGGAATAGGAGTTAAAACATAAAGGTGAACAGCACGCTGGGTCTTAGAATTAACAACTGTGTCCTATTTGTCGGATTCCTATTAAACTTTTTCTGTGTAAGAGGGAGCAAGGGAGCTCATCAACCTGGAATAAAACGGTCTCCCCTTTCTTCGCTCTTCATGGATCAGCTATAGATTTTTTTTATTCTTGACTTTTTTTTTTACTTATATTAAGTTCAGGATAATAAATCATTTAATCAGTCCGGGAAAATTTTAATCCATTAAGCTTATATTGTCTAATATAGTGCTCAATGCGTAAATGGGGCTTAGTAGTAAAGTATGCAAATATATTTATAGAAATTAAGCTACACGGAGGCGTCCGCGTTTCATTTCCGTAAGGAATCGTTAGGCTGACAGAATATGGAATAATTATACTTAGAACATTAAAAAATCTCGGTTGGTGTCTCTGAAATAGCAGGTTCATATCTGAGATATATATATATATATATATATATATATATATATATATATATATATATATATATATATATTGGTATATTTAGGCAGCATTTTTTCATTCAAGCAAATATTATTAAATACAACGGAGACATTTTTTCTTATAATTCTTTTTTTTAATTTTTCAATTTTTCGTATTGTCTTTTTTGTTTCAAAATCAAAAATATTATATAAGGATTTAATTAATTAATTTAATAAGGATCCATACATGTTGCTGTTACGAGCGCTTTCGATTCGTCCATGAATCATCATCAGGTGTTAACATTTTTAATCGACTTTTATTCTTAATCGACTTTTATTTTAACTCATCACTGACTATATATATTTTAGTTTTCACTTTTAATTCTCATTTTCGCAATCCTGTATTTTTAACACCTGATGATGATTCATGGACGAATCGAAAGCGCTCGTAACAGCAACATGTATGGATCCTTTATTAATATTTTTGATTTTGAAACAAAAAAGACAATACGACGAAAAATTGAAAAATTAAAAAAAGAATTATAAGAAAAAATGTCTCCGTTGTATTTAATAATATTTGCTTGAATATATATATATATATATATATATATATATATATATATATATATATATATATATATATATATATATATATTGTAAAGTTATTCCTTTTAAATAATAATAATATAAAATAATAAGCTTGCAAACACTTCAGGGTGTCATTACTATTAACCAATGGAAAATAAATAAATAATAATTAAATAAATAAATAAAATAAAATGAAATAATTAACTCATGGAAAAATACAATAATTGAACAAAGAGGAAAAAAGTATATACACTGTTCAAAAGCAGTTAGATTAATCTACGCCTGACGATGAATCATGAAGAGTTGGAAAGTACACGGGACTTATGATAAATATGACGATTACATCAGCCAATTTCTGCCAGAAGTGAAGACTATTAATCGGAAATAGAATTAATAGACAAAAAAGTCTCTATTTTATATATATATATATATATATATATATATATATATATATATATATATATATATATATATATACTGGAATTAGACATAAAAGAACACATACACGCGCCCAGATATATTTATGCGATTATATATATATATATATATATATATATATATATATATATATATATATATAATATGGTCGTATATGCGTTTATGTGTTCTTTTAATAAATCCCTATTTGTTTCTTTTTGCATAAGTCGGTTCGTATTTTATCGTTTTATTTACATACGCCAGTTTGTACGTAAGCACGTTTTCGTGTAATCGTAATGTTCAATGGATATTCTATATTCTTTTTATTCGAAACACATTCTCAAGGAAAAACGATTTATAAAAAGTGTTTCACATATGTACAGCGTCTAACAACAGCCCCCAGTGAGGATCGAACTCACGACCCCTGGTTTACAAGACCAGTGCTCTAACCACTGAGCTATGGAGGCAACTGCTTGCTGTGCGGAGAAAATCATTTATTTAATTCTAGTAGCAAGTCTGGACTTGAAAATTCTCATAGCTGAATATGTTTTAGTATAGAACCATGTTCAAATGTCACATCTGGTGTGTTTCCTGTTGTTTTCTTCTTCTTCTTCTTCTTCTTCCTTCCTTCCTTCCTTCCTTCCTTTCTTTCTTTCTTTCTATAAAAAAAACTATTAAAAAGGAATCGCATAAATTGACACTTAATAAGATGAAACTTTTCGGTAAATACAACAGTTATTATTATAATGTTATGTTCCAAAGACTTGTTGAGTATTAACTAATGGAGCATTCTTAAAGGAACAAAGAAGCGCCGCTTGGCACTATTTCTTTTTTTATATGAAGTTAATGATACCTATATGTCTGTATATTATTATATAAAGGATTCACTCCTAAACTAATTAGCCATTCATAGTTAGTTACGACTACATATTTATATATTTATATGTACAGGTTAAGTTCCTAATCTAAAACATAGATCGTTATAAATTTTGGAATATATATTCTAGGAAACACTGTTAATAAAATGTGTGTGTGTGTGTGTGTGTGTAAACGCTTACATCAGTGGGTGCATATACATAACATTATGTTATGTGTGTGTGTGCGTGTGTGTGTGTGTGTGCGCGCATTATATATATATATATATATATATATATATATATATAGAGAGAGAGAGAGAGAGAGAGAGAGAGAGAGAGAAGACAATGAAGAGAGAAAATAAAGGTATAAAAACATAACAATAATATAGATATATAGAGAGAGATTTATTCATGTATTTAATAAGGGTATACATCAATTAGGGGTCTTGAGTCAGTGGGAACTCTTTATACCATGGTATTTCGAAGCCTAATGCTTTTCATCAGAAGAGTAGATAAGATGCTAGGTAACATAATAGGGATGTGACATCTAGCTATTATTACCTTAGGAGCGAAATAAATTATTAAGGCTGTTTGAGGAAACTATATTGATCTATGTGATATAGGGATGTGGTTTGTAATATATAATATAATATATTGTATTATATAATATAGGTAGATATACAGCATATCTGCGATAGTGGGTTTAATGTATGTGGACAGTAATGGTGTTTAAACTCTTGGGGACAATATAGGGTAATTTACTTGAAAGAAGTTTCTTATCTAACCATATGTGTAGATGTGTTGTAGCTATGGAGGGGGTTTACATGATATAGGGTTTTTTGTCGCTATGTGTTATTTATCTATTTATTTATTCACTTATTTTCATATATATATATATATATATATATATATATATATATATATATATATATATATGAAAGGAGCTAATATTAATTTTTCTTTTCTAAACATATACACGTATACTGTAGTCCGCCTATCTTCCTCCCTCCCATATTTACACACCCCATTATTTCGTCCCTAATCCTTCGCTCCTCTTCTGGTTAGAAGACATAGACTTCGAAACACCTGGGTATAACGAGCAAATTAATCCTGCACCCTAATTGATGTAATCTCACTATAGTATCAACGATTAAATTTATATGCATTAGTATATATTTTTATATTGCTTGCTTATTGTTTTTCTCTTATATATATATATATATAAATATCTATATATATATATATATATATATATATTCTTTTTTTTACACGGTGGTCACCACTTATCAAGGCCCGGAAGCCACTCAGGGATAAGGGTTATTGCAAGTACATTACGTTAGTGTGGAGATTTGATGAAGTGTTTACGTAAGGGGGCGGTTCATTAGGAATTTGTTAACGTTGGACTTGAAGACTTCCAAGTTGTAGTCAGGTGGGAAGCAGGCAGATGGAACAGAGTTCCACAGGCGTGCAGTTCTAAGAAAGAAGCTTTGTTCATGGAATCCACGTTTTGATTTAGGGACACATATATATAGTGCTCAACGATAAGAAATATATATATATATATATATATATATATATATATATATATATATATATATATATATAGCATTACAAACCCCTTAACCATATTACATACCACTTATATCTACTATGTGATATCTACAATTTTCATTCTATATCACCTTAATCACTGCAGTTCTATCTCCTCCCACCCACATTTACCATGGTTTAACCTCTTCTTCTAACACCCTATTATTTCATTCCTAATGTAGTTATCGTTCGATGTCACATTTCTAATATGTTACCTAGTGCCTTCTCTCCTCTTCTGACAAGAAGCATTTGGCTTCGAAATACCTAGGTATAAAGAGCATATTTATCCTGCAGCACTAATAATAATGTAATCTCTCTATTAAATCAATGATTAAATTTATATGCATTAGTGTATATTTTTATGTTGTTTTTTCTTATATATGTATATATATATATATATATATACATACATACATATACATATATATATATATATATATATATATATATATATATATATGAATGATGAAAATAATGTAAATAGTATTCCGACAAAATAGAATAAAAAGGAACAAACCGTATTATGTGTTCATCAACGTTTCGTCTTTATTTCGAGACTTCCAGACTTGATGAACACATAATACGGTTTGTTCCTTTTTATTTCTATTTTGTCGGAATACTATTACGGTTTGTTCCTTATATATATATATATATATATATATATATATATATATATATATATATAATTTCATATTTGTAGGGGTTTCAATACATTAACCTGCAAAATTGATTGCATATTTTACAAACCTCTTTCCTCTGATGAAATAAATTGCATTTTTCGAAACTCCGCGAAATAAGGTCTTTCTTGTTATTTGTACACTTTGTCGGATAATATTTTGTATGCCTACAGGTTTATAATGTTTTTATTTTTGTTTTTTAAATTTGAATAAATGTTCAATAAGATTTTCCTATTATATATATATATATATATATAATATAATGCTGAATGTGTGTGTGTGTGTGTGTGTGTGTCGTCACGAATAGGCTCCTATATGGTTGACTATTTTAAAAAACTGATTACATATAATGATAGAAGATCTATCGAGACACAGGAATGGATATGTTTGATCTGGCAGAACGGTGGTTCATTAAAATTGTGGGGTCTGCATGGTCCACAAAGTATGGAAATAAAAAAAAATTTAATTAAAAAAAACGTTTACAAGTATTTTTATATAGATGTACATAATAATACTTTGATAAGTATGTTTTAACTTAAATAGGGATGGTGTAATAAAATTGTGGAGTCTGCGTTCGAGCTTGGCTTCCATAGAATGGAAATAGCCACAAACTTTAATAAATATTTTTCATATCTATCTGTGATAATTATGTTTCAGTTTGAAGAAATATGGTATAATAAAATTATGGGGTGTTCGTTCGCGCCTGACCGCATAGAATGGAAATATGTCACAAAGTTTTACAAGGTTTTTTAATATAGATCCACAAAATATTGTGATAAGTGTTTCAGTGTGAATTGGTATAGTATAATAAATTATGGGGTTTATCTATTTTATTTTTACTTTCATCATATTTTGCTTTGGTTTTGATACCCCCAAATTCGAAGCTATCTCTTTACAACCCTTCCTTTTCATAACCTATCATACTTTCATAAATCAGAGTCCATTTTCTGTAGGCTGTTTTTGAACCCAGTCAACCACGGGTATTTTGCTAGTATATATAAAGAGAGAGAGAGTGTGAGGGAGAAAGAGAGAGATTTATACATCTGCATATTTTGACAGCAAGTCGTTCTCTAGTTACGTTTGATTAAATACGACAGAGTTTACTTTATTCATTTTCTGTTGATTTTCTCGATCTGCTGAGCCAATTTTCCCGTTTCAATGGTAAGTTGTGTACAGGGTGATTTTTTGTCAGCTATTTTCCTTGTGCGCTTTCGATTTTTGATTGTCGTTTATGAGGCTTTTTTCTGTTACCTTTTCATATGTAATTAATTCTATTTTGGCTTTTATTTATTGGTTGAATTTTATTTAATTATTTTGATTTAAGCCGTCTGTTAGGAAGAGAAGGGTAAAGAAGGGTGTGGTGAATTTTTTACTGTAACTCAATATATATATATATATATATATATATATATATATATATATATATATAACTACTTAATTTACTCACATAAAATTAATATACGAAAGTATAGATTTATGCGTTAACTTTAAGTATTTACTTCAAAAGTGCTCAATACGTAGGTAGAGCTAGTTAGTAAGTTATAAAATGTATATAGCGATTACGCTACACTGAATATTCCGCGTTTCATTCTTCAGGCTTATGCGCATAAGCCTGACGAATCCTAGAGTGGATGAAACGCGGAATATTCAGTGTAGCTTAATCGCCATATACATTTTATAACTTACTAGGCTTATGCGCATAAGCCTGAAGAATCCTAGAGTGGATTAAATGCGGAATATTCAGTGTAGCTTAATCGCCATATACATTTTATAACTTACTATATATATATATATATATATATATATATATATATATATATATATATATATATATATATATATATATATTAATTGCTAAATATATTTAATATGTAAGTACCTATGTTAAAAGCTATTTTGTTACTGTTGGGCTGTATTTTTTTTAATATTGATTCAAGCAATTTTAATCTTTGTGTGCAATTATTTCGATATTTAATTTGATATAAATGTATATATATATATATATATATATATATATATATATATATATATATATATATATAATCCCTTCTATATATTCCTGTTGTCAAACAATAAATTCTTAAATCGAATATATGTCTCTGTATGTTGCTTTTTCAGAATTTAAAATTTAACCGCGAAGCTTATATATCGCTCTATTCTTTAATATTGAGCTTTTCCTTTTTGGCTAGGATCGCCTTGAAAGTATTACTTCAAGTAATATCTATCAGGATTTGTCATCTGAATTCTATCAGTCTCTTATCTCGCTTATATATATATATATATATATATATATATATATATATATATATATATATATATATATATATATATATATATATATATATATAAACCCTTAGAACTTAATTTGATTTCTATATAATTTTTTCCCTGCTGATTTTTTTCTCCCCCGCCATATTCATGATAATTTTTTAATCGTAATTTTCCTCGATTTAGCTCTGTTGTGCGAGAAACAAAACCTGGTTAGCTAGCCTTTATTTTAATTTTTTATTTTATTTATCATCATGTTAATTGGTCAATGTTTAGCCATAATTAAATTTTATACCCCAAAAAAAATTTTCGGTGAGTAGCATTTTTGTACACTTTAACAGTTGTATGTACATAAAGTTAGATATGTGTACATGTATATTTACATCTATGTAAATGACTTCTAAACCAATTAACTGATCATTACAAACTTTCGAAAAAAAAACTGCTGTTGTTAGTTTAATTTTATTTTATGTAAAAGTGGAAAAGGGAGTGGGGTCGGAAGTCCTTCGTGAAAATTACGAAATCTTCGATTGTTTTTGTGAAATTTGAACGATAAGTATTAGTCGCAAATTAATCTATTTTTGCCGAAGTTTCAGTTTATTTCTGATTGTTTTAAGAGTTTTATGAGAGGAATAATATTGGCAAACCTTCCATTTTTAAATTGAAATATTTTCGGATTTGCAATAAAATTGATCCGTATTGATTAGGTGACGATTAAGCAAGATTCACTGAATTTCAATTTATATTTATAGTATCCAATCTTACGCCTTGCAGCTATGTCTCAAAATCCAGAATCAATGGTTGATTAGTTTGAGAATGAACCCTAAAAACACTTATCTAACTACACACACACGCTATATATTTAGTTTTTATGTCTAAATTTCATTCAGAAAAAAAAGTTTTTCAAAGCAAAAATGTATTATTTGAATAAAGAATACAATTCAAAGTAATTTCATTAATCCATGGATTTTTTATGTATACTCATCTCCTCAGAGGAGATTCATTCTCAAAATATTAAATCTGGTTGCTCTATCTAGTGTATTGAGGAATTTTTATTTGGCTTTGTCTTATATAAAAAAATTTTCTGTCCCAAAAATATTTTGTAAGGCTTGATATCACAATATTCAATAATTTGTGATCTAATTCATATCATTATTCTAAATTATATTCCTATCCGGGTCAGATTGATCCTTACTGACCTATATTTATTTGTTCTAAAATTAGATTTAGACAAATGACTATCAACTTGCTCTATTTCCCCTTTCTTTCTCGCCTTCCCCCTCAACTATGTCTATCTTTCTTTCTCCCGTATTTTATCGACTTTTTAATATTGTTTCTTCCTCCTCTCATCTCTCTTTTTCATTTTTCTCTCTTTCTTACCACCCCATTTCCTAAACTCATTTAGAATCTTCATTTTAACACTCTCTATTTCCTTGATGCGTTATTAAAACAAAACATTGCATATCTTAACTACTCCATGACTTGATGCCTTTTCTTTAAGGCTCAATTTCACCATGCACATTTGTATGTATATTTCTGTTTTCTTATGGATTACCAATGGATTTTCATCGGAGCCATTTCGGATTTTCCCTCTTCTGTATTTTACCGTCTTTTCCATTGGATTTTTATCATATCTATTTCTCCTTTTTCCCCCGTTTCGTGCTTTCTCAATCACTTTGAATCCCTATAAACTGTCTCAAACTGTTAAATGTCTTTTTTATGTAAATATTGTCTGTTTCCTGTGATGCATTTACCTGCAAAATTTATTGAATATTTTGAAAACTTCTCTCTGATGAGAAGAATGCCATTCTTCGACACTTCATGGAATAAGAATTTTTCTTGGTCGATTTCTACTCCTTGTCGAATAATTAAAATATTGTATACCTTCCTTATAGGTTTATAAAGTTGGTTTTTTTTAATTTGAATGAATTTTTAATGTCAATATTTATATATATATATATATATATATATATATATATATATATATACTAGCAAAAGTACCCGTCGTTGACTGGGTTAAAAAAAAACAGCCTACAGAAAATGGACTCTGATTTGTGAAAGTATGATAGGTTATGAAAGGGAAGGGTTTAAATTTGGGTTGAATTTGGGGGTATCAAAACCAAAGCAAAATATGATGAAAGTAAAAATAAAATAGATAAACCCCATGATTTATTATACTATACTAGTTCACACTGAAACACTTATCACAATATTCTGTGGATCTATATTAAAAAACCTTGTTAAAGTTTGTGACACATTTTCATTCTATGGAGGTCAGGTGCGAACGAACACCCCATAATTTTATTATACCATATTTCTTCAAACTGAAACATAATTATCACAGTATGCTTACACAGATAGATATAAAAAGTCTTTATTAAAGTGTGTGCCTATTTCCATTCTATAGAGGCCAGGCGCGAACGCAGACCCACCAATTGTAATGAACCACTGTTCTGCCAGATCAAACATACCCATTCCTGTATCTCGATACATCTTCTATCATTATATGTAATCAATTTTTTAAAATAGCCAACCATATAGGAGCCTATTCGTGACCACACACACACACACACACACACATACTCACACAGAAATTCAGCTTTATATCATATATATATATATATATATATATATATATATATATATATATGAGAACAATAGGAATAGCTATATATATATATATATATATATATATATATATATATATATATATATATATATATATATATATTCAAAACGCACAACGCTTTAACTGCAGGTAAAGAAGAAAAAGATTCTCTCTCGTTATTTCAATTCTGCACGGCTAACGCGACACTCCTGCTGATAAATGTTTTTATTTGTTTATTTTTAAATATCGAGCTGTTATCAAGACCCACGGATTAACAATAACACTCTCGCGCGACGAATTTCACCATGCGGTCAAGAAAAAGAAAGAAAACCAGACTCTTCATTTATAAGGATGTGTAGCATCAAAATATACCTGACATAAGCAAATGAATTTATTTATAAAAAAATGCGTTGTTTTAACCTTCAAAACGTATCCATATATATACGTAATTAGTTTCAATTTTCAATTAATATATTTTATATATATATGTGTGTGTGTGTGTGTGTGTGTGTGTGTGTGTGTGTGTGTGTGTGTGTGTGTGTGTGTGTGTGTGTGTGTGTGTGTGTGTGTGCGTGTGTGTGTGTGTGTGTGTGTGTAAGGGACCAGGATATATAAATACCCCAATCCCGTTACAAAAGAATAATGAAACGAATGGGAATTGAAGGTAACAAAGACTCAATTTATGGATAAGATAAACGTCGTTTATTTGCTGTTGAGAGAAATGAACGTTTTAGTTCTAACATGTCCGCGCGCATGTAACCAATGTTCGTTGCAGGACTGGTGTTATAGCAAGAAAAGGAAATGTGTTTTCATCTCAAGTTCGGGTCACTATTGTTTGTTCGCGCGTGGGAAGAGAAATAAATGTTGTAGGAAAATTGAGAACGGTAGTCCAGCGTGTAGACAAAAAAGAGGATATTAGAGTTGTCATCAGTTAGTAGTCAGCTACGCGAAGGTGCTCTCAGGGAACAGTAGTAGATAGAGAGAGAAAGAGTGAGACGGTGTATACAGTCCGTTAGCTCGTGCCCCTTTATATAGTCGCAGGGGTGTTGACACGCGTGAGCGTGCGCCTCCCGAAGGGGAGACGGTTGGTTAGCCCAACCTCTCTAGCCGAGAGAGCTGGTCCTAAAAGAGTTAGAAACAGCTTGTCTCCTTGTTTTATACTCGCTTCCAGAGTGTATTTTGCACATGTGTATTTCCTTAGAAAGCGGGTGGGTATGTTTGTGTGCGCGTATGTATATGACAGCTTGAAATATGAATGTGTGTTTTGTGTGAGACTTGAAAAAGGCTCGTACATATATATAAAGCTGAATGTCTGTGTGTGTGCATGTGTGTGCGCGCGCGCGTGTGTGTGTGTGTGTGTGTGTGTGTGTGTGTGTGTGTGTGTGTGTGTGTGTGTGTGTGTGTGTGTGTGTGTGTGTGTGTGTGTGTGTGTGTCTGGTCACTAATAGGTTCCTTTATGGTTGACTATTTTAAAAAAACTAATTACATAGTGCGCATGAACTTTATGGACACCCTAATATCCATCGAGGTCAGATCTTTATTACAAGACATTCTCGAGGTTATCAAGTTTAATGTAGGTAAATATTTATATGTGCGGGATAATTCTCTAAATTACAGATAGAATCATTGTGAATTTTGAAATATTGAATATATTAAAGCTGAATGTGTGTGTGTGTGTGTGTGCGTATGTGTGTGTGTGTGTGTGTGTCAGTGGTCACTAATAGGTTCCTATATGGTTGACTATTTTAAAAAACTGATTACATATAATGATAGAAGATGTATCGAGACACAGGAATGAGTATGTTTGATCTGGCATAATTATGATTCATTAAAATTGTGGGGTCTACGTTCGCGCCTGGTTCAAAAAGTATGGAAATAAAAAAATTAAAAATTAAAAAACACGTTTACAAGTGTTTTTGATATAGATGTACATAGGAATACTTTGATAAGTATGTTTTACCTTAAATAGGGATGGTATAATAAAATTGTGGGGTCTTCGTTCGCGCCTGGCCTCCATGGAATGAAAATAGGTACACACTTTAATAAAGACTTTTCATATCTATCTGCATAAGTATACTTTCATAATTATGTTTCAGTTTGAAGAAATATGGTATAATAAAATTATGGGATGTTCGTTCGCACCTGACCTCCATAGAATCGAAATATGTCACAAAGTGTAACCAGATTTTTTAATATAGATCCACAAAATATTGTGATAAGTGTTTCAGTGTTAACAGGTATAGTATAATAAATTATGGGGTTTATCTATTTTATTTTCACTTTCATCATATTTTGCTTTGGTTTTGATACCCCCAAATTCGAAACTATCTTTTTACAACCCTTTCTTTTCATAACCTATCATACTTTCATAAATCAGAGTCCATTTTCTGTAGGCTGTTTTTGAACACGGTCAACGAAAGTACTTTTGCTAGTATATATATATATATATATATATATATATATATATATATATATATATATATATATATATATATTAAGTGTTTTCAGATTAAATATGTTTTTAACTCTTTTTCAAAGTGTTTTTTAATGTTTTATTAACTATTTGCTCTTATTTTAAGCTCTATCTCCCACTTGGTTTTATCGAGCTTTTACATCTTGTTAGATTTACTTTACTTTTTTTTTTACAATCTTGGATCATTTTGGTAAATTTAATTGTAATTTTTATTTCATATATATATATATATATATATATATATATATATATATATATATATATATATAGTTGTACATCATACTCGTAAACTACTGATCCGATCATTCTGAGGTTACGGTACCACATGCGCAAATTATGTTTGCATCTTCATCATGTGGTGGGTGCAGGTATATAAAGTTAAGTATGGGCATATGTTTATATATTTGTGTGCATATATGTCACTTCTAAAGTTATTAATCGATCGTTGTTAGCTTTTAAATACAACTTTTAAGTGTAAGCGTGTGCTATATGGGCTATATGCTTATTTAAGTTAATTTCATGCAAAGCTAACAAATGAGAAGTGGTACCTTTCAAATTGTGTGAAATTTTAACAATATTAGACATGATTTAATAACTATTTTTAGTTTCTTGTGTGAGATTAGAAAAGCTACCAATTGAAAATTTAAATATTTCTTATTTGCGTTGAATTTTACCCATAATCATTAAACGTCATTTTAATCATCTTGAAACATGTACTAGGATAGCACGCACACACACACACACACACACACACAGTTAATTGCCATATATATTTCCATTAATTACTACCTAGCTCTACTCACGTATTGTTAAAGTATAAGGTGCCTTCATTAAACTTCCAGACATTTTTGTACAAGCATTTAAAATTGTCGTAGAATCTTGAAAATTCAATATGTTATTGCTATACATCTTATGAGATGACTGAACAATTTTTATGATTTAAGATTCAAATGAACAGCTAGAATAGGAATTGGCATACACCCTATTAAAACCTGATTGTCTCAGCTAGTGAATTTCAAAAATGTAATCTGGACATGTGGACACTATGAGAACAATATGCAATAAGATCCTGTTTTAAACTTTTAAAAAATATCACAGAAACGTATGGAATTCTTCAAATTGTCTTTGGAACATCGTACATGAATTGGGCAGTAGTTTTTTTAGTGACATAAGAAATTCCAGGAAGGCAAGGAAGCTTTTTTGTACAAGTATTTAAAATTATCGTAGACTCTTGAAAATATAGTATGTTATTGTTATACATCTTATGAGATGACTGACCAATTTTTTTATCATTTCAAGTTAAAATGAACAGCTACAGCAGGAATTGTAATACACCCTACTAAAGCCCGATTGTCGCAGATGGTGAATTTCAAAAATGCAATCTGGACGTGAGGAAACTTTAGAAGAACGATTTGTAATAAAATTCTATTTTAAACTTGGAATGTTGAATTGTAAACTGTTTTTGACTCCTAGTGGGGGGGGGGTAAATATTTATTTTATTGAAATAAAAATTTACAATAAAGAATATGGCACAAGGCCAAAAAGGGCGTGAGGGTTAATGTTGACCTAACTAACATAACGTTAACTTAACTAAACTCTTTCACCAAAATACCAGAATCACTCTGTGGACATCCTAATTAAAACCCAAAAATACAAATATATACATGATGTCACGGACTGCATTTGATTCTTGGTCGCCACCTTGGTTACTGTCAATTACACTCAGGATCTGATTTGAACTACGCCGCCATTTTTGTTCAACATAATGTCTCAACACTTAACAGGTCATGCGCCCAGCCATCGTCTTTTCTTTGATGGATCGGAATCTAAATTTGAATTATGGCAGGTAAAATTTCTGGGATACCTAAAGATTTGAAAACTACACAAAGTCATACAATCTCCAACAGAGAATCCTAACGACCCCGAATTTCTCGAAAAGAACATGACTGTTTTTGCAAAACTGATTCAATGCTTAGACGATAGAAGTCTGTCTTTGATTATAAGAGACGCCTTGCATGACGGACGGCAAGCATTGAACATATTAAGAGAATATTATTTATCAAAAGGGAAACCGGAAATTATCTCTGAAACGTAACGAGGATGAAACTATTATCGACTACGTTATAAGGGTAGAGACAACCGCCAATGTCTTAAAATTCTTAGGTGAAATAATAAGCGATAGCTTGTTGATATCAATGACCCTCAAAGGACTTCCAGTCGATTTTAAACAACTGTTATAACGCAAAAAGACAAACCCATAAATTTTAGTGAATTTAAAGTGGCATTGCTCAGTTACGAAGGGGCTAATCGTATGCTCGAGGACAATAATAACTCCAGCAATATTATGAAGTTCAAAGATGCTTCTCGAAAACAGACACCACCAAATTACACACCGCACCGCAACGTGTTCCCGAAAAGTAATTTTCCCAAGAAAAAGAATAAAATTATCTGCTATAATTGTGGACGACCCAACCACAAAAGTTTCCAATGTCGATATAAACGCTCTAAAATGGACTCCGTAAAAAACGTTGAGAACTTTGAGGAAGAATATACATTTCTATTCACATGTAAATTTGACAATACCACAAACGGTAAAAATCTTCTTGTAGACTGTGGTGCTACAGCACACGTTATCACCAAGGAATCTGATTTTATCAATTTTGATTCAAACTTTAATCCTCAAAGACATTTTGTCGAACTTGCCGACGGTAGTCAAATAAATGATATAGTCTTGAAAAGAGGCGATGCTAAAATATCCCTAAAAAATAATGAAGTCTAAGCCTGTAACTGTACTCTAAAAATGCTCTGTTCATATCTACATTTAAGCAAGACATATTTTCCATGCATGATGCAATTAAACAAGGCGCGAATATAAAGTTTGGCCAAAACAATTCAAAATTGATATATCCCAATGGAACTGTATTTGATATTAAAGAAAATGGCCGACTATATTATTTTAAAAGAATGGTTCCCTCAAAAACTGCCTGTCACGACTTGGAAACCTAGCATAAAATTCTAGGACACTGCAATACAGCTGATATCAAAAAATTACCAAATGGAGTCGAAGGTATGAAAATAATACCTTCAGAAGATCTTCCAAATTGTGATGTGTGTGCACAGGGGAAAATGACAAAATATATAAGCAGAATGCCAGACAAAAAAGCTACGAAAATTCTCTCACTTGTGCATTGTGACTTAGCAGGTTCGATCAGTCCGATGGGGAGAAATAATCTAAGGTACGTTTTGAACTTTATTGATGATTTTTCCGGTTTTAAATCTAAAAAAAAAAAAAACAAATCCGACACTACCCTTGCCACTAAGAAATATTTAGCTGATATTGCTCAGTAAAATGTATTCGCTCAGACAATGGGACTGAATTTACTAGTAAAGACTTTGAACTTCTATTAATTAACCATCGTATTAAACACGAGAAATCTGCGCCGTATTCCTCCTGAAAGGGCATGGCGAACCCTTTTTGAGATGACAAGATGTCTACTTATCGAATCGAAGTTAGAGCATAGTTTATCGACGTACGCTTTAATGGCAGCAGCATATATCAGAAATAGATCTTTCAATACAAGACTAGGCAAAACACCGTATGAAGCGTTTTGCGGGGTAAAACCTAAAATGAACCGAATGCATATATTTGGTTCACATTGTGTTGCATTTATAGAAAATACCAGTAAACTAAATACTAAAAGCGGAAAAGGCATTTTCGTAGGTTACGATAAAAACAGTCCAGCATATTTAATCTACTTTCCAATCCAAAATATTATAAAAAAAAAAAAAGGTTAGATGGGTAAAATTCAATGATATATTAAATTTAAAAAATGGCGATCCAGTAGATGAAAAACGTGAAATATTACCTAGCATCTTAATCGATTACAATGAAAATATTAATAACGACGACAATTACAGAACTACTGACGAAAATATTAACCAGGCACGTCGATACCCAATAAAGGGGGCGAAAAAGGCCAGACTTCTTACAAATTGAAAAGATAGAAGACTACGCAGTGGATTACTTACTCGTTGAACAGTGCACCGGAAAGTTATAATGAGGCGATTAATTCAGAAAATCACCAAGAATTAGAACAAGCTATGATATCTCAATTGAAAGCTTTATCTGAAAATAACATATACGAAATAGTGGCAAAACCAACAGATAAAAATATAATTTCTTCACGCTGGGTTTTTTCCAAAACAAAATCACAGCTTCTGGCAGTGAAACTTTTAAAGCAAGATTTGTTGCAAAAGGTTTTTCACAAATTTCTGGAGTGGAATATTTTGCAACATTTTCACGAACGGAAAATTTAACGACAATTAGAATTTTATTACAACTTGCCGCTCAATAGAATTTAAAAATACATCAAATGCATGTAAAAAATGCTTATTCAAATGCTCCGATTGACTGTGAAATCTATATTTACCCTCCAGAGGGATTTAAAATGAAAAATAAAAATTGCGTGTGGAAACTGAATAAATCGTTATATGGACTAAAACAAAGTGAACACAATTGGAATTTAACACTCCATAATTATTTAATAGAACAGGAATTCAATCAATGTCCCGTAGATGCGTGTATGTTTACCAAAAATGTAGGTAATAAATTGTTGATTTTGGTTTTTGGGTTGACGACACTTTAAAAGATGTCTGTAACAACACTTTAAAAGATGTTAAAAATGAAATAAATAAATAAAAATTTAAATGGCCGATCTTGGACGACTGTCATGGTTCCTCGGTATAAAATTTACCTGTGAAAATGAAAATATAACTATGAACCAATCACGATACATTGAAAAAATTCTGCTCAACTCCGGAATGCAAGATTGCAAACCGCGTAAACCTCCCGTCAAAATGGACATAAATAAAAAATATAGAGACCGAAACAAAATCCATAGATAATCGATTATCCAGAGAAATGGTTGGAAGTCTCATCTATTTGATGACTGCAACTAGGCCTGACATATGTTACACTGTAACAAAGCTATAAAACTTATCGAGACCAACAATTAAGGACCTTACTCGTGCTAAACAAATCCTTCGTTGTCTAAAAGGAACAATCTTTAATATTTAAAAGTCTACATATCCTCTAAATTTAGAAGGATTTTCAGATTCAGATTGGGGTAACTCTGAGGATAGAAAAAGTATAACGGGGTATTTTTCAGACTGTCAACGACTGGACCTTTTGGAAAACTAAAAAGCAACAAATCGTTGCCCTTTCTACTTGTGAAGTAGAATATGTGGCCATTACCCATTCCGCGCAGGAGGCAATTTTTCTGAACATCCTTCTAAAATCTAATTTGAAACCTGATCTAAGTTAAAAAGATCAACAACAATCAATCAGAGCAGTGTCTTATTAGTAAATAATTCTATCATCCATAAAAGGTCGAAGCATATTGATATCCGATATCATTTTATAAGGGATGAAATAAGTAAAAAAATCTATTACTCTTACTTATGTGATGTCTGAGCATAATATAGCCGAAGTTTTCACTAAACCTATAAAAAGAATAAAATTAAAACATTTTATAACCGAACTTTTTGGAACCTAATTATGAATAAATCTCTTTTCAGAAACCCAAAAAGAGAAGCATGAACATTCGAAATCACAACAACAAAAAAAATTGTAAATTGTCCCGGGCTCGGCGTTAAACTGCAACCATTTCTCTCTTACTAACCAAATTAACCAACTAATTCCTAACATAATATGTCCAATTTTTGTTAAAAACAAAAAAAAAGTCACTTTTAAAAGCCTTTTCTTTGTAAATTTACTTTTTGTCAAATAATTTTTTGTGTCATTTTTTTTCTTTTTGCAAACATTTGTTAAAAAAATGTATATTTGTGAATTTTTGTGCATATGTTTATATGTATTTGAAAAGTATTCTATTTGTATGTTCATATATATTGAAAAGTGTTTATTTCTATATGTATCAAAATAAAAACTCAATGTGATTTACAAAAAAAAAAAGAAGAAATGGCTTCTTTTTGCACACATTATACCAATATATTAACAATTCCTTTTAACCAATGAGAATAAAGACAAATTCCCCCCCCCAAAAAATAAAACAATTATTTTATTGGTTTATTTTTATTTGGTCATTTATTTGTTTATTTTATTTTTATTTATTTATTTTATTTTTATTTCCTTTTCTCAGGTCAACCCCAAAATTGAATCCGAAAGGATTTTCCATTATATCAAAAAAGGAGGTGTGTAAAAGTTTTTGACTCCTAATGGGAAGGTATGAGACCAATGAATTCGCCAAAGTTACTATAAAAATCGCCAGTAGCTACATTAATAATTCTGAATTTTCAATTACGTGGAGGCCAGTCCGGGACGCGCTGCCACTCTTTGACAGACTAGCCAGGGATTGTAGGGATAGTGAATATTATTATCCCCCGTGCCCACGCTGCAATGATGAAGAGGAGGAGGAAACAAGAGAACACGCGTTCTTTCTTTGCAGCGGGGTGCGGAGTCTCTGGGAGTATGTCGGAGGGGTAACGGCTCGCATCGACCCCGAGCGGTCGGTGCCGCTTGATTTAGCGTACGTAGTCGACAATGTGGACCCGCCGTTTGACAGGGAGAAACGGTTGGCGTTTCTAGCGATCCTAGCGGTAGCTCGGTTAGTGACGTGGTTTACACGTCTGGGCATTGTCTATGAGGGGCGATCTTTTTCCGATCAGGATCTGGTTGTTTATTTTAAGCATCAACTTAAAATAAAAATCAGATGTGATTGGAAGAGATTGTCCCGCATAGACTTTGATAGGAGATAGGTGCACAACACTAGTTTGTGTATCCGACGAGGAGCTAGGTTCGAGTTCACGTTTCCACCCTAGTGGTATTGTTCCTAAGGTGCTGAGGTTTGGTTTTCTCGGAACCCATCCCCTTATGTTAAGTAATATAAGGTTAACCTTATACGATGGGTAGGAGTAGGCTAGATAGGTGTGTAACCACCAAGAGTGGATAGCTTATGCTTATTAGGGCCTAGACTGGGGTAGTATGCATGTTGATCCTGTTCCCCTAGTCTTTTATTTTTCGTTAGATTGGCACTAGGAGAGCTTCCAAAGATGCCCAGTCCACTTGTTTTGTTTTGTCTTCGGCCTATTTTTGCCCATTACGCACTTTATCTTGGAAGACGCTATCCATCCCTGTTTACCCCGACCCCAAGTTATTTTCACACAAACCCTTAGGTCCTCCACTCCCCTCTAGGGAACGACCTGCTTGCTTTCACCTCTTCCCCCCGGGGGAGAGGATCGGAAGACAGTGGGCGTTTCACACGACAGACCAGCTGTTAGGTAGGGAGGGTCCCCTTACTAACCAGCCCCCATAGGCATTTTGTTTATTTGCTTTCTTTTCCTTTCTTTTTGGGTGTTTTTCTAGTTTGCCTCCCTCCCCATCATCTCACCCCCATTATTTAAAAAAAAATTACTTTATTTTGTATATAAATAAGTTTTATTTTGTTCTTGTATATATTTGTTTTTAAATTTTTTCAGCGTGAATGTCGCCCGCCATCCGTGTAAGCTGGGGAGCTGTTATTTTAAGTAGGTCCTGGTAAGAATGTTAGGCGGTTATGCAAATAGTGCGTGATAGAAACTCTAGTGTAGGTTAGTGTAAGTACTTGCTATCAAACGCAAGTCTAGCCTAGGACTAGCAAAGACCCCTATTTTTCCCCACTTCCCCCTACTGGCCCTGGTGCCTAAGTTGTTGCGGACCCCAAATAAGGCCTTGGCAGTAGATAATGCCACGGTCGGGGTCGTAACGACTAAATACAAGTTCGCCGTTAACTACGTCACGTGCCGCATTTGATTCTTGGCCGCCATCTTGGTTACTACCAATTACACTCAGGATCTGATCTGAACTACGCCATCTTTGTTCAACATAATGCCTCAACACTTAACACTTAACTTAGTTTTTGAGAGGCATAAAATATTCAAGGAAGGCAGAGAATCTGTGAGAGAAGATGAGATGTGTGGGAAGACTAAAGAAATTGGAACACCAGAGTTGATTGACCAAATAAATAATTTCATGGATAAGGACCGTAGTGTGTCTATTGAGACAATAAGTTACAGTTTGATGTCAGTGTGGGAACTGTACACACAATTATTAGCGAGGAACTGGAGATTTGCACGAAGTTTGTCCCAAAAGTGCTTAGAGATCAGAAAAAATAATGTTGTGATGACAGAAGAGAGTTGGTTGAGCTGATCAATTCAGGTCCGGCAGTTCTTGATGATCTGGTGATATGTGATGGAATCTGGATCTACTGCTATGACCAAGAGATCAAAAGACAGAGTTCCCAGTGGAAGCATGCTGACTCTCCCAGGCCCAAGAAAGCCAGACAGAACAAATCCACCCATAAACTTATGATTATCCCTTTTTCTTTGACAGCACGGGCATGGTCTACGTGCATTGGGTTCCCACTAGACAGACAGTCAAGGAATACTATGTTGGGGTTTTAAGGGAGTTTAGGAAGAAGTTCTGTCGGAAATGGCCAACACGCTTCAAATTAGGTCATTGGTATTTCCACTTGAATCTCACTCTCCTCCTCAAAGAAGTATGGTTCGATGATGCCATTTCGTCCGATGGCACACCACAAAATCTGAGCTTTATCTGAGCTACGAGGGCGATGGGTATATTCATAAGGCTGAACCTAAGATCATATTCTTTTGGTTGGTATCCTCACTCAAAGTGATAGTGAACATCGTCACTAAATAAACTCAAATCCAACAAGTGATGGTCAGTTTCAATCTTTTTGACTATTATTTTCACAATTTTTTTTTTAGTTCCGCTTCATTGCGATCGATTTGCTTCTGCAAATCTGAATTTTGTAAGGAAAAAGATTAAGGTCATCATGCAGGGTCCTTAAAACTGATTTTCTCAAAATTCCAGTTTCTTGTGAGAGATTGATTTTCTGGGCGATTTCACCGGGCGTTCCCTCAATTCTGAATATTGTCAGGAATTATATCAACAACTGTGGCCTTTGTAGACATCTACCACACTTCATACTTCCCGAAATTTGGCCACCAAATGTTGACTTGTCCTTCTATCAAGTACATTATTCCTGGCAAAATCTTTTTTACATGATCGTTGTCAGATTTGATTTTGTGGCAAAGTACTATTTTTATTCGCTGTTGCGTAGAGTAGCGTCCAGTTGGATCCATATTGTGTCAAAAGAATCTTCACCACCTAAAATCTATGAAGAAAATTGTTAAACAATTTTGGGATAGAAAAATTAAATAGGGCGCTGTTTTGGACCATATTGTACATATAATGTAAAATGAATGAAGACAGATCGCTCAATTAAATAAAATAAGAATATATATTATGTATTTATTTCAGTGTTATATATTTATTGAATGGTTCTATGCGCTATATCTCACGTTTCATGATGTTGACGTAAGTACGATACTGTATGGGCGCAGAAAATAAAAATACGCTTAATCCGAGAGAGCGAGAGAGAGAAAGAGGGAGAGAGAGACAGACAGACAGACAGAGGCAGAGACAGAAAGAGAGATGGGGAAGGCATTACCATTGTCAGGCTTGTTACATTTATAGACATATCAATATGTAGATAAACAGGTTTTGCAGATATTTAAAATATATTTTTCTTTTGTGGGGGGGTCTTTTTTTTACCCTTGACTAAGATCAATAGCGGCGAAAGAAAAAAAGGTGAATATCAATGGACTGTGGCCAAAAACATAATAGTTCATTGGCAATGCCGTATTTCCGTATAAGTTAAACATGGAAGGATATTCTGAAGATGCGCCCTATTAAAAAAACGCGTTTTGTTGTTTTTTGTTGTTGTTGTTGTTGTTGTTGCTGCTGCTGCTGCTGCTGCTGCTGTTGTTGTTGTTTGTTTGATTTTTGTCATTGTATTTAAAACAGGTGTGACCGACGGATTGACCGACATTTCATAGAAACGCGCAGGCACATCTAAAAATTGTATTTCAAACTTGAGCGTGACAAGCCGAATGAAACGCGTCTGTCACAGATATTTGTTCTCGCTTCTAAAAACGCCTTGTCAAATTTAAGCGTGACAGACCAAACAATGAAACGACCTATGGCTCGAGTAACTGAATAGAAAACTAACGGATAGACAGAACATCTTATAGATGTTCTGGGTCGTATCTAAAAATATTATTTTAAACTTAAACATTAAAGATCGATAAAAAATCGACCGACTGACATTACCTTGTAGAGATTTTTGACGCGGCATTAAACTTAAACTTAATTAATTAAATGATTGTTTGTATGTCCAGCTAAAACTTGAAAATACGCAATAAACATCCACATAGTTGGCATTTTTTTAATCGGCGTAACCTCGGATGCATAAAAACTAAAATATTTTTAAACGATTCATTATTTAATTTTTGGACATTTGTATCAATTGATATTATTAAGACGTATACGTATCTTTTAATGTTATCGTGTAAGGAGAAGTAACTGAGTTATTTCCCTTGTGACGAGTTATGCGTGTATGTCCAGAGAGGCGAATACGTTAGGTGGAGAAAAGAGAAGGGATGAGGAGGGAAAGAAAGAAATAGACATTATGTTACACTTTCTCATGGGCGATACTGTGTACCCTTGTTATTTTTTTTTTATCTTTATGCTACTCTCAGAATTACTTATCCTTACTATGTATTATATTGCCTACATATGACTATTTAACCCAATATCTGGTGTTATGACAATGCGGGTGATGGAATTACTTTACAATATGATAAAAATTAAACAATTAAACCCATTAACGATTCTGTAATGCCGGTATTATATTCGCTCAAAAAAGAATTATGTTGATATTTCTATTTTATTTATTACTTCAAAATGTTATAATATAGTTAGCAATGCTTAGTATTCTGTCTCCTTGCGAACATATACAAATATAAACAACCATTTTTGCCACTACAAATTACATATAGAGGATTTACAAAACCAACGCCAAAATCATATCATCTGTTTCAACGATTATGTACAAATATTGGGCCGTGTTCTTTAAGGTAATCATCGATTATATATTAAATCCTATCGATATTTTCATTTGGTTTAGTGATGTTTCAGGGGCGAGGTATCTCATACGCAAGAGTCCACAAACAATCATCCACTAAAAACTAGATTTTGTTTAATAAAAGGCACATGTATTTTGCTTGGGTTTTCCAAAAAGCGCGTTTTGATTGGATAATCGACAATCTGTTATAGTTTTAACCAATCGCTGCGTTTGCACTAATTTGGTAATAGACTATAACTGAAAATGTATTTAAACTACTGTAAGCAATTTATTTCATTGACTTAAAAGTTATGTCTTGTAATTAATGAATTTCTTAAACTTAAAATTAAATTCTTTTTCAAACGGTTCATTCCGGTCGTAAATAAACGAACTCTAACGATTTTAAGGCGTCTGAGTAGAATGTGGAACGATAAAAGTGCCACCCTTGGAAAGACGACATGATTCTATTTTCGTCTGATGAAAATTGTTTGTTTTTTTGTTGTTTTTTTTTTTTTTGCAGACCATCTATTAGTTGGCCAGTTGTGTACAAATCGATAGGAGCCTTCTATCATGTCTGAAAGTGGCACAATGTTCAACGTGCGAGATCGAAGATGTGTCGCTGTACAACTCATACTCTCTACTGATCCAAGTTATGACAACAGGACCATTGCCAGCACCATCAACATACATCGCTGGATTGCCACGAATAACAGGAACGTTCTCAGAATAATTAAAAAGTTTCCGGCTATGGTTATGGTCTTTGGTGTGGTTTTAAGTGATGGCCCACATCGTGCCACCTCATATCTTCGAAGTCGGCTTGAAAGTCAACACCGAAGTGTACATGGGTGTACTGAAGAGTGTGATAATCCCCTGATGCAATGAAGTTGCCGTTGGCAGACTCTGAGTGTCTGCAGCAGGACTCGGCGTCGGCTCACAAGTCCAAAGAGAACCAGGCTTGGCTTCAGAAATATTGCTACGGCTTTGCACCCTTCTTTCACTACTTTTTAAGATAAAGCTGTAGTGTTGTTTTTCTCTAGGGCGACAATTTATCGTTCTACCCTATATATTAAATTTATTATAAACGTCCAGCGAAAAGTAAGTGCTGTTTAGGATTATCCAAATAAATCAGGACTGTCTCCATTTAGTTTGCACGGTTTACATTGTTAACTTAGTACGAAGGTCAGAATTTAATTATCATTTTGCCTTGACTAGTTACGTTAAGCAGATAAATTTTATCTGCGTAGGTGAGCCTCGTACGACTTAATAGAATTGTACCTCAGTTCGAAGTAACAAAGCCATTGTCGAACCAAACTTACCTTAAGTCATTAATACACACAATAACAACGCAGAACATTAGACATTTGCTTTATTTATTACTAGCCTACATGCCCGGCGTTGTCCGGGTGTTTGTAGGTGTGTGTTGAGCAACAACAAGAAGAAGTTGTAGTTGGCAGGCAGGCTCGAACTCGTGGCGCGAAAGCGGAAAAGAAAGTGAGGGTGTGTGTGTAAGAGTGTTGGTCGAACAAAAAAAAAGGGAAAATTGCGAGCGCAAAAAAAAAAATAGAAGTAGTAAGTAGGCTAGAACCGGTAATGCGCCAGAAGAAAAAGAGGTGAAAAAAAAAACGCTCTTATCGATACGCCTACCGCGGCTGTGACGTCACAGGCGGTCGAAATAACGCCTTTTATTCGACGTCGTTTACGCGAGGTCTGAATGACTTGCAAAAAATGGCAGCGAAAAAACAACCCTCCTTGTAGAAAACTGTCCAGTCAGTTGAGGGTGAAGGGGTTTATGCTTTTAGCCAATTTTTTCGATATTTGGCGTCCAAAGGGTCGATCTTCAAACCGATACCAATCTTATGAAAATCCATCGCCTTTGTCGAAAGTGTTAGGCAGATGCATGCATGCATGCATGCATATATACATACATACATGTATGTATATATGTATTTATGTATTATGTATGTATGTGTGCATGTATGTAAAACATTTTTATGCATACATACATACATTTAAACAGATAGGTGAGATTTATATTATAGATATTCGAATAATACTTTTAAAAATCCCCAGTCATAGATTTATCAGTTGTCTTCGTGATATCGTCACGACCGAGCGAACACTTCATCCAATCAGGGTGATGTTGACATTGTCCGGTAATGTAAGATGTGATCTCATTGGTTAGCAATCAGCGCACCTTTGACACTCTTACATTCTTTATGTACATAACCTCGGGCCTGACCTCATTTCACCTCCATTCAGCCTTGACCAAAGTTGATACCTACAATTTCTACACTTCTGGTTTTACAAGTTTACAATGAAAATAAAGTAAAAAAAAAAAATTAAGATCTAATAATCCCCCCCGATACTCGTCGATGTTGACTGTTGTGTCGTAATATCTAGTAAAAGTGGGCTGGCAAATGGTGTGATATGATTGGTTGATAAGATCACGTGTCAAATAGAGAAAAATTTGAATTATTCATCGTTGGGCATCCACAACTGAAACTTAGTGAACAACTCAAGCACAAACAAAAATGTATTTGTAACCAATACGATTAGATGGTAGAAAGGATTGTGAATTTTATTAAAGATTCGGTTATGTCCAAAAACTCAATAGGCAAAGTCGGAAATGAGCTCGGTTTACCTAAATATTGAATTGAATTCACTAAACATTAAACGAAAAACGAAACCATATTGACTACTTCTTGTGTTATCATGAAACAATAAAAAAATAATATACTTTTATTTTTTTAAATTTCTATAAATATTTATTTTTAATATTTAAAATGTATTCATATGGAAATATTTTATTTTAAAAAAAGTAATTTAAACTTTCATAGTTTACATTTCTATAAATAATTTTCTAAATATTTAAAATATATTCATGTGTAAATAATTTTAAAATTTCAGGAATTTTATCACATAATTTTGTCATAAATAAGGTATCATAAAACAAAGCAGCTACCTTCAATTGAACTATGAAACAAAAACTTTTTGGATAACATAAGAAGTCTTAATAAAAAAAAGCTTTTATACATTATTCATGAAAGATTCTGTGATAAAACTTGCGAAAAACATAAATATATTATTTCAAAAAGACGACGTTTATTGAAATGTAAATAAAAATTCTCATCAGTTTTTTTTTCGTGATAATACAAGTGTTAAAACATTAAAAAAAAAAAAAGTATTTATAGAAACGTAAAAAAATGAAAGTTTATTATTTTTTTATTGTTTCATGAGAAGTGTTAAAACTAAAACATCAAACGTTTTATTTCAGATTAGTAACATATCAATATTTCACTAAATATACGTCACAACAAAATGAAACAAACGACTGCTTTAAGGTTAGTTATTTCCAAAAATTTTATTCAAATTCATACGATATTCACGAAGCTATGATATTTTATTCTTTATCGAAGAATTTCCACTGTCCATCGCTTTATTACAGGTCTCTTAAAATGTTGTTTTAGGGCAAAAATACAATGTCTATCATCCGAACTTTATCTTTTATTATATTTGTCTATTAAATAATAATGATAAAAAGCATATCCTAGGTGCTAAGCCTCAAATAAATAAATTATTTATCGACATATCCACCATTTTTTTTAATAACTTAAAACAACCTTTTGTCTCCGGAGAAGTCAATTGTTTGATCTGAAAATGGAGTTATGGCTCTAGCAATATCAACTCTGTTCTCCACAAGCATCCTTTGAAGTAAATTTCTCTCCTCACTCCTCTTTTTATTATTCAATGGGGTTAAGGTCTGGAGAACACGGTGGGGGGTCAGGCCATAAGAGTTCCTCCAAAGAAGCCCATAAATTCAAGGAACGTTGCAGTCGCCCTTACAGAATGAGATGGTGCATTGTCATGCATAAAAAGCGACGTGGCAATTGTATGCCATCTAGCCATGGTGACAAATGTTTATCCAAAAAGGCTGTGTACGCATTGCTGGTAAATTTTACACTCTCTGGAACTCGGAATGGTCCAACCAACTACTCCCTAGTGATTCCCGCCCAAAACATGGTTAATCCACCTCCTCGTTGGCTATGAATTCAGTAAGGGGTTGGAGTTCCGTTTGAGTTCCAAACTTTAGTCCATCCATCCGGGCCGTCAAGAGTAGCACGGGTCTCTTCTGTAAATAGGATACGTTGGAAATCCATTTTCGTATAATTCTGTGGCCAAGCCTTTCGTTTTACCTCATGTTGTTTGCTCAATGCAGGCATGTGAATAGTTTTGGTGTTCCTTGCCATCTCATTCAACACATTACATCTGTCTGGATCTTGGAGCGATTCCAGCTCTTGCAAAAATGGAAGCACTGGTGCTGTTTGGGTTTAGGTTGACTTCCCTACGAATTTTCCGAATATCACGATGTGAAAGGTTTCTCCTGGTGGCCTTATCCTTTCTGGATTTGGTGTTGGGCTTGTTTACGAATGAAGCCAAAGTTCTTGGATGCCTTCCAAGCTCCATAGCTAAATCTTTGATGAACAATCCTTCTGCGAGTCCAGCAACAATCTTTTCCTTTTCGACAACCCTTAATCGCCTATTTATTTATTTATTTATATATTTTGGCATTTTAAAAGACCTCCAATAAAGTGATGGGCAGCATAAATTACTTGATAATAAATAAAATGTCATAACTTCGTGAATATCGCATGGATTTGAATAAAATTTTGGAAAATAACTAACCTTGAAACAGAGATTCCCAATGACGTATCAGATAAGAAATGTAAAATTTAAATGCGAGTTCTTTCTAAAGCAGATAAAAAAGTAAGGCAGATCATTGACAGTAAAGGAAGAGAAACAGATCCAGAAAGAGCTGAGGATATAAATAACATGCCGACATGGAGTTAAACCTCATTTTTTGTGATTAGTAAGTTACTACAGTATTTATATTCCTAAAATATATGATATGATAGATCCGTTAAATAATTTGATGGAAAAAAGACACTAAGTGGATATGGTCAGAAGACTGGGAACATGCGCTTAAAAAATAATAAGCTCTTTGTTAGCAGACTTCGTTAGTGCATCGTAGCAACAGACGGTAGTAATGAGGGACGATGCTGTACTGCTTCATGAATTCGAAGATGGGTCTACAAAGCCAATAGCACATGCCTCAAGAACACTACTGCCTGCAGAATGCAGTTACAGCCAAATCTAAAAAATGTTTAACAATAATTTATACTGAAAAATAATTTCACAGATTTCTATGCGGAAGAGAATTCCTTTGCAAACAAACCTCAAACCGCTGATCATAATATTTGGTTCACAAAAAGGTATACCAATCCCAACGACAAATCGACTGCAACGTTGGGGTGAAATTCTATTGCATTATAATTTTTAAATAAAATATGCACATTCAAAGGAGTTAAGTTACGCTGATGGGCTATCAAGATTGATACATACGGAACCATTGGGGAAAAACAGTAATAGCGCCGCAAAGAGACGAAAGTGAATTGTTAGGATCGTCATACAACGCTGTTAGAGCACTTCCAGAAGTTTCCAGATTTCTAATTTATTATTTTTCTTGGGGATCTATTTCTGATAATAAACTGGGACATTTATAGATTTACTATGTACTTTGCACTGATTTGGCTCAGTTCGGATTAGAAGTTGATGTCTAAACGTTGTTGTTTTTACAAATTCATTATCAAGGAATGTTGAGCACTTGCTTGTCCAGCCACACCAAAAAGTCGTGATATACTGAAACAGCTGACTTCGAATGGCTACAATTGTTATTTACAAATGTACAATATAAAATAATCTTTTTCGTCGGATATACGGAAGTGAAGTCGCCTCATCTTTTGACGATGTTTTTATTTTTTTTTTTTTCACTAAATATTGCACATTATTGTGAAATACCAAGATTTTCAAAGAATAAATTTCAAATATTATACAGTTACTAGCTAAACGCCTGGCGTTGCTCGGTCGTATAATACGCTTAAATATATTTTAATTTATGCAGATTGTGTATGTATTATCATAGAATAAATCCTCTATTGAATATTATATATTAGGAGGAATAATTTGCCCAGTGGACTAATTCGCAACAAAAAAAAACAGATATATAATAATAATGATAATGTCATTTATTAAATTCCGTCTGTGTTTGTGTACAATATCACGTCAGCTGATATTTGAGCTTGACGATGAATGCCCTGGAAACTCACTTCTGATTAATGTTTAGTTTTAAAATATGCAAACAACTTACTGCGATTTGAAATGGTGCCTCTTCTTTTATTGTAAATTAAATTCATTAATGAGAAAAAAAATTTAAAAATGGTGAGGTACACTGGGGCTTGAACACGGGATTATTCGATCTGTACGCTACAACTGAGCTATGTTTCCAAATATCAACAAATCTGTTTTGTTTTGTTTTTTGTTTTTTTGTTTTTTGTTTTGTTTTCTCTTAGAAGAAATTATTTGCTGCGATTTTATTATCTCCCTTGTCGGCGAAACCTAAAATATTCCCTTGTTAAAAAATATTTTTTTATTTGTAAGAAAGAAAGACTAATTTTAGGATCGGATTTTTTTTCGATTTCTTAATAAACTTATCTAAGAACACTGTCAGACATATAAATTATTTTTGTGTGAAAGACTGGCTCAGCCGTTTCGGAACCTATAAGGAGGAACTCACACACGCAAAGTGACTTTTATATAATGCTAGAGATAGAGAAAGAGGTTTTCATGCATGGGATTAAGTTTATTTCACTGTTGTACAATGGAAAATATTGACTTTATAACCGGTGTAACTGAAATCAATGATTTACAGTGTAAAAATGTCGTCTCCGTTGCCCTTGATACAGAAATAAGATATTTCAGTTTCATTGGCTATAAATTCAATGTTGTCTATTTTAAAACGAAAGCTGAGTGACCCCATAAAATCAATTATCGTTTTGTAATTGATTTTTCGATCGTCGTGCTCTTAGCGTGATCATCAACAATAATCTGTCTTATCTTGGCCTTCATTCAGAATGTCCGCCTCCTTTTCGAGTTAATAACATTTCTATATCTGAAAAGAAACAAAAAACGATTAAAAGTTAGACATAAAATGTTGACCTGTTTTATACAAGGCGATAAAATTTCAGTTTACTTGAACGAGAATTGACAAAGTTATTCGTTTGCGTAAAGATATTAACAAGTATTAATACTGAACCGTTATGACATTCGAAGCCTCGACAATCATAATTTAAACAAAATGAGACAACTCAGAGTTTAGTAGTTGTTAATAATATTTTTCAATGTTTCGAGCAACACCTCTTCTCCAAGAAGAATTAAGACTTGTAGTCAGAGTCCGCTTTACTTTTCTTTTTCATCACAGCATCTTTTGTTATTTGAGATTCGGTTCTGACTGCATGCTGTTGAATGATGCGCATGTCTTATGCTAGTTTTCATTTGTATTAAGATGTATAAACATGCGTTGAGGAATGTATAAAAGCGTTTTCTGAAGATTCGGTGAGCCAAAAAAAAGATATAGTAATGTGATAAGATAAAGCCGCATTTATTCATATTCCCTTATATATATATATATATATATATATATATATATATATATATATATATATATAAAGTATGTTTTTATATTAATAAACTGTTCTTCTGCTCGCTTAGTGTCGGTGTGTTACGGAAAAACGGTTACTTAAACTACAGAAGCACCTGTTAAACACTATATAAGTTCTATAATTGATTAAACTTGCGCAGACTGCGCTGTTTTACGGTTGCTGTAAAAATGGAACGTAAATTTAAATTTCGTTACATTTTAATCTTTTTTTATTGTGCCCCCCACCCTAACGCAAAAGCAATCGAAAGAATAACATTCACAAATCGTACCTTTTTATTTATTTAAAAAAAAAATTCTGTTTATAAAAATATAAACGAAATGATTTAATTTTTAAACGGAAAAAGTCAATTTGGTGTCTTTTTTTATACATAAGTCTAACTCACCGTTCATATTGTAAATGTCGACTTTTATAGGTTTTCTGATATACTTACAACGATTAAACACTCCAACCTCCCCATGTTTAGAACGGCTTTCGGAATAGATACCACAACCATGTCAGCATACCTGATAACCTATAAACTTGACGTGGCGAATGTGAACGATGAGTAATGTAAAAATGTACAGAATTTAAAACGGAACGAAATTTAAATTTACGCTCCATTTTTACAACAACCGTAAAACAGTGCATTCTTCGCGAGTTTAACCAAAAAAAATTTAAAAAAAAAAAAAAAACGAAAAGCACAAGTAAAACTTTCAGTGCTTGATCACTTTTGTCACCGCGAAATGCACAAGTACCAAACTTAGTGACAGCATTAGTGACAGCATTATATGCGTCCTAAATTATTAGATGGAAAAAATGAACGAATCTCTTAGTAAAAAAGGGTTGCCACCCTAAGAACAATAACAAATTGTAAAATAGCGACCTTCCACCTACCAATCTCATAATAAAAAAAAAAAGATTGTGAGGCTTGCATTTAACCTGATTAAACTATTTAAAAATAGCGAGGTGGCAAAACTGCACAACCACCAAAATATGTTCACCTTTGCTTATTTTTGTTTCTTTACACGCACGCGCGCTTTTGGGGGGGGGATTACATTACATCCACCTCCACATTTTGCGTCACAATACTTTTACACGTTTTCATCTATCCTGATTACGAAAATATCATTCAATTTTTGCACAGACAATGCCTGCCAGATTTGTACTCGCGCGCGCGGTACAAAAATCTACTTCGCTCCTATCGACACTGTCACGAACCATATCATTTGCGGCTGGGTATGCTGCCCACAATTTTCACATTTAAATTTGAGGGATTTTTTTATCTACCACCCCCAACTAAAAAGGGTGTGCTCTGCTCCGATATACGTTCTTAACATGGGGATGTTGGGGGTGTCAATTCAGAGGGGAGGTTGGTGATGTCTATTTCGAAAGCCGTTCTTAACATAGGGAATTTCTATCAATCTAAACAGTCCATATACAGTGATAATCCCTACATTCTAAAAAAATCTGTTTATACTTTCCATTCTTATTCTAATGGACCATTATTCCTAATTTTATTATTGCATACGGATGTACGCATTCCCTTATTTGCTTTTTCCAGATTCAAACAGTAGCTGCAGGTTATCAACAAATGTAGTTTACTTTTTGGCGAGAATGGGGAGGCTTCCACCGGGCAACGCCGGTTAACGGGTCCTCATGATACTAATGTTATATAAAATAAATACGTATTAGATACATTTGAAGCCAAAGCAACGCATTATTACAAAATAAACAAATATTTATTTTGTTTGAAATTTATATTGAAATATATTTCGAAGTAAAACTTCATTTTCACTATGTCTTTTTTTTTTGCCATGTTGTTGTTGGAGCATAGAATCAGTAGAAGTCCGTATTTATTTTATTCAAACTCAACCAGTGCTTCTATTCAAGGAACACAAATCCTAACTAATGTTGTATGTTTAAGCAATTTTCAAAAGAGAAAATGATCATTACTGTCGATCGACGGATTCGAACTCATTTGCAAAGTCATAAGTGTGTTGATGAGTTACCTTCGAATTTGTGCTGATGACGAGACAGTAAAATTTTGTCTCAGAAACGTACATATTTCACTAAAACTTTGTTGGAGTAAAATTTTGGGAACTATCACGCTTAATAATTAATGTCATAAATGTTATCTTTCTAAGTTGTGTGCGTATATATATATATATATATATATATATATATATATATATAATTATTTTTTTACTATAATAATTAAATACCTACAGACACTAGTGTTTCATCCTTTCGGGATTCTTCAGTGCAGGGTGTCACGATTACTACCAGTCGAACGATTCGAACCCCGCGACACGAGACATCTCTGGCTCGATTAGCGGAGGCCGTATCCATTCGGCTACTATTAACCGTGTGAGATAGCGTTGAATTTTAAACATTTTAATTTAAATGTTCATTACGTCAGACAGACAGTAATCAAATCGTTATACGATGATCTACGCATAAGAGCTAAATTGACCGACTTTATATATATATATATATATATATATATATATATATATATATATATATATATATATATATATATATATAGGTTAGGTTAGGTGAATTCATCCATTCCTCTAGTACATATATATATATATATATATATATATATATATATATATATATATATATATATATATATGGTTATAGTTATAGTTATACTTGAGGAATAAATGAATTCGCCTAACAGTTTTGCAATAATTCCATGTCCTTTTACGCAGATAGAAATCAAGAGATACTAGATGTTATGTATAGAATTCTTAAGTAAAAATTTAAAACTCACCTGACCGTTGATGGTTTGATATACAGTGGAGTATTTCTTTTAGAATTTATTAAAAACAGCGGGATAAGTGGTGGTTGTCTGAGTTGCTATTTATTTTTTCTCTTCCACTCGCCACTTAAAATCGTTTCCCTGGTTGTTAGGAAAGGGCACGTGTTTTACTCGCTAACTTTTGAATAACGTTATGGAAGTATTCACACACATACCTATATGCATATATATATATATATATATATATATATATATATATATATATATATATATATATATATATATATATATACTAGCTGTACCCTGCCACGCGTTGCTGTGGCTCAAATTGACACAATGAAAAAAGTTCCAAATGAGAAAAGGCATGTTTCGTATAGGTTTAATTTTCCATTTCGTATGGGTACACAGTTTTAATTGTTCCATTTTCTAAGCTGATATAGAGATTTTCCGGTTTGGTGACTCTTGAATATGTAACATAAATTGTCCATGTGAAAAAACAGTCAGTGTATAACTGTAAGGCCCACAATTGTAAAGATTGTTCCCTGTGCTTTGTTGATGGTTATTGCAAATGACAATAAAATTGGAAATTGCAATTTGCTAAAGTGTAATGATTTATCCGGTGGAATCATAGGAATGCATGGAATGAATATATATTCATCTGTGAAAGGTCCTGTTAAGATTGCTGTTTCTATCATATTGTTTGTTTGTTTTTTTTTACTGCAAGCTATGTGCCATTGCAAAGCTTGGATTGGTTTATATTTCGCAACATGATAATTAGTACACCAAATTTCAGTTACAATACATGCGGTGGCATCCCTGGCAAATATAACTGTTGGATAATTAACCACTTTATCTGCTTTCACAACAGTGTCGATGGATTTGTATTTGACTACCTCACTTGGAATTTTACATTTAATTATAGCGTTAAGTTCATGGGCATCTTTGTATTGACCTGCAAGAATAGCTCATTCACTCAGTCAAATGGAATTCTTATATTTTGAATATCTGCAAAAACCTTTTAAACTAACTATTCTTTTGATGAAATAAAATTACAGAAATTACAGAAGTTAAAAGTCAAAGAATTTTGCCCTTAACTCTGATCAGCTGGCACTTTTTCGTACCCAATTTCCCACAAGTGATGCAAAAGTTTTTGTGCGGATCGAACAGTCTGCAACTGTACGTGCATATTTTGAGTTAAGATTAATGTCTTCACATGGAACAAAAAAGTAGAGTATTTGAGGCAAGCATTTATTTCATCTGCTGGTGTTGATTGAAGAATAACAGGTAACATTTGTCTGAAATCTCCTGCAAGCAATATTACTGCATTCCCAAATGGTCTGACATTGCCACGCAAATCTTGCAAGGATCGACCAAGAGCCTCAAGTGATTTTTTGCGTACCATTGTGCATTCATCCTAAACAATAAGTTTGCATTTCTGCAATATTTTTCCCCATATTGGATGTTTTGGAGATGTCGAAGATGAGATTTTTGAAAAGTTGAATGTTTTAAAGTAGAATAAATAATTCTTCTACTTGGCAGCAAGGTCGCAGGTATTCCTCATGCAGCAAGGGCTAAGGCTATGTCATTTTGTTACCAAATGGCTGCCAAAATCAATTTAATTAGAAAGGTTTTACCAGTTACTTCTGGTGCTGTTCAAGGTAGCAGTAATTTCCAAATAACTTCTATTCTCACAGTCAGTAAATTAGGTGACTAAAATAGGATTTATCCATGTTTTGACAATGCCTTATTCACTGTAATTAATTTAGGGTGCTAAAATGGGATGACGGATTAGAGATGGACAGATAGAGAGGAAGATATATGGATAGAAAAGAGACAGTGAGAGGAAAATAGAGAAAGAGAAGGAGATAGAGAGATAAAGGGATTGATAGATAAACAGAGGGAGAGGTGGAGTGTTAGAAACAGAGAGGGATGAAACAGAGGAAAGGAGAGAGATAGAGGGAGTTAGAGAGAAAGGGGGTCAAAGAGAGATGGAGAGGGTGATATAGAGAGAAAGATAGATTGAGAGAGGGAAAGGGAGAGATGGATAGAGAGAGATATTGAGAGAGGGGGAGAGAAACAGAAGGTGAACTACACTTCACCGTTTTTTCCTCGTTCAGTAGAGAAGAAATCTTTCGAGACTGAGGCAATTTTAATATTTTGCTATTATCCAGAGTACCCCTTTTTGGGGGGGGGGGCTAGATTTTCCTCGCATTAGAAACCGACCGGGTTATCTGTACTTTCACTTAACAAATTAATAAAAGAAAAACATATTGTAAAATTTGAATTTAACAGGAAAATACTATTTTAAAAAATAGCACGGTATCATAAGTGCATAAGTGCCACTTTAGGTACTCCTTGGGCGTTGAGTTGCATGGCGACCAGCATAATTATTTAATGGTCGCTCCCTTAGCCCCCCCTCCCAGTCAAGGCTAATGCATGCGCATGTAACATTTTTTTTTTATTTACTGACGTTGGCTTAGTAACTCAACGATTTATTGATAATTTTGTAACCCTTAAACGCATGCCGGAAGATTTAAATTGGTTCATTATAGTTGTAATGAAAAAAAAAGTTTCATTCAACACAAAACCAAAAACACATATTAATGATAAATAATTTATTATTCTATTCATTGAAATTTACTAATTTTTAAATTAAAAATTAAAAAAAAAGTTAATAAAAAATAGTTGCTTATGTGCGCATAAACAACTTGTTTTTTTTTTTTTATATTAGGTCCACCTTATAATCACCCCCTCCCCAACCTTCTCATATTAAGAACAGCTTCCGGAATAAACACCACTTTTGGAGGGGGGGCTATTTGCAAAATTTAACTGATATTTGTTGTCAGCATACCCACCCGAAAATACTATTTAAAAAAAAAGGAGGGGTTCGGTGCCCGTAGCAGAGAAGTAGATTTATTTATCAATAAAAGTTGCGGAGAAGTAAATTTATTTATCAATAAAAGTCGTCATTTAAAAAAGAAAATTGTGGAGGTGGACCTAAATGTTTTGTTTTCGCACTATTCAACAATTTGTTCATCTGCGCATGTAAATTAAAAAATATTTGTAAAAGTGAGAAGTTATTAGTAAATGATTTAGGTTTTTTTTAATTTATTTATTTTTTTTTTTTTACATTAGATCCACCTCCACAAATGTTAAGAGCGGCTTTCAGAATAAACACCCCCAACCTCTCCATGTTAACAACGGATTTCGGAATAAACACTATTGGGGGGGGGATATTTAAAAAAAAAAGTCGATAAAAGTCGTCATTTAAAAAGAAATTTAAAATCAAATGTTTGTAAAAGTGAGAAATTATTAATAAATGTTTAGTAACATTTTTCGGTGCTAATGCAGAGAGTGATCTGCGCTATTTTTTAAATCGTGTTTTTTTTTTAATCAATTGCAAGGTTAAAGTACAGAATAGGTACAAAACACCCTCCCTCCCCATGTTAAGAATGTCTTTTTAAATAATAACGTTATTATTTAAGCATGGATCACTCTCTGCATGAGTACCCATTTTTCTTTTAATATTCATAAAAAGTAAAACTTTTTTCAAAATAAATAAATAAATAAATGTTTGTAAATGTGACAGATAATCGTTTAGTTACGGCAACGTCAGTAAATAAAATATGTTACGCGCGGGGTGAGGTGGGAGACTAAGAGAGCGACTATTATTTTTTTCTACTGGTCGCCAAGGAACTCAACGCCCAAGGAGTACCAAAATTTAATTTTTTTGTAAAATAAATAAATTTCAAGCAATTTTTGCAATAAATAATAGATAGCAACTTCGTAAATTTTACGACTCGCCCCAGCATATTATAAACACCCTAACTTCCCCATGTTAAGAACGGCTTTCGAGGTTTCTGGAAGGGCGTTTTTTTTTTTTTTTTTTTTAACATGGGGGGTTAGGGTGTTTATAATACGTTGAGGCATGTCGTAAAAATGAAACAGTTTAGAAAAAGTTAAAACAAACTTTTTTATGTAAACAATGCCGTGAAAATAAACTAAAAAATTAAAACGTAATGTTTCATGAGTGAAGCCTTAACGTAAATAAAATTTTAAAATTTAAAGTTTTAAAATATGGGATTATTATTATTTTTGTGTGTGTGTGTGTGTGTGTGTGTGTGTGTGTGTGTGTGTGTGTGTGTGTGTGTGTGCTAATGCAGAGAGTGATCCGCGCTATTTTTTTAAATCGTTTTCCACGTTTAAAGTTTCATATGTTTTTATTCAATTGTAAGGTTAAAGTACAGAATAGGTACAAAACACCCTCCCTTCCCCATGTTAAGAATGGCTTTTTAAATAATAACATTATTATTTCAGCACGGATCACTCTCTGCATAAGTAAGTTTTTTTGTGTTTTTTTTTTACTTATCGAGTTAACAGAAAATGAAATCTTTCCTCAATTTTAAATGAATCGAACAGGAAGTTCAGTTTTATCAACAGAACAGATTCGCAGTAAAAAAAATATATTTATTTTATTTAATATTTTAATTTTAATAAATCGCGAGGTAAATTTATTTCAATAACATAAAAACATACCTCGACTCTAAAGATGGGTTGTCTGAAAATTTCAAATAAAGTGGTAACTTAGAAATAGGGTTTTATTTGTTTAGAACGAACCAACTTTACATTTTTATATATATATATATATATATATATATATATATATAATAAATTCCACAGCCAAACAACGTCGCAGCTCACAAAAGCCATGACAGTAAACGAACCGCAAGTCCAAAACTCGTGTTTCGCCCTCATTTGGGCTCATCAGTTAGACACATCCGAATTCAGGATTCGAAACTCGAGCCTCTTTCATGCGAGGCAAGCACTCTACCAACTGAGCAAACGCCCCGCACACAAGAATTTCTATTAACCAACACAGATCAAGCAAACCGCGCCGAAATCCGACTGTGAAATGAACCTACTTCGTCTCGACAAGGGACGCGGTCATCCAACCAGCTAATAACCCCAAGCCGATGTCTCAAAAGTAGGAGTTTTAACTCGAACGGACGATGCCATCCAGCAATGCTAACCAAGCGAGTAACTTATAAGATTAAATATATATATATATATATATATATATATATATATATATATATATATATATATATAATACACCGAGACTTCTAGCTCCTATCATAAACCCAACCTTACGCTTTTATACGTCCATAAAACTTCTAACCACCCCAACTCAATTATAAAATATATAGTACCATCGGTCTCTAGATCCATCTCTAGAAGAATTTCTACTCTTTCTGTCGATAAAAAAAAACTTTAATCAAAATGCTACTTTCTCCAATACTGCCTTAAGAAATTCAGGATACAATGAAAAGATTAAATACAACCACTATGCTCCTCCTGCTGGCCGTCTTAAATCTGTAATCACACACAATATGACTTGCAAGAAACCAGTTCAAATACAAGATCTGCCATTATCAATAGCAATGAACCACTCTACATGCACAATCCAAACGAACATACTAATCGTAATACCTCTAACCCACCCAGACGCATCAGGAAAAAGAAAAATATTTTGTTTAATCCTTAATTTAGCGTAAATGTCAAAATCAATATGCTAAGGAATTCTTCAACATTGTACAAAACTCTTTCAAATACCCACACAGATATAGTTCTATTTTCAATAAAAACTCAATAAGGATTTCTTATTCAACTATGCTTAATTTAGCACAAAGAATCTTAACATCTAAGAACAAAAAAATCAGCCCAAAAATTCCTTTCCCAATCAAAACTAACTGCAATTGTAATAACAAACATATTTGCCCACTCAATAATGATTGCATCCATAGAGATGTTATATATTCATGCACAATTACAGAGTTCCTACGCAATCCTCCCATAACAGATACTAATATTTTGTAATCAAATTATCCCTCTTCCCACTCTCCATCTGATATAGTTACTAATCAAATAAACCATTCAAGCAGCCCTTCTATTTACAATCGTACAACTAGCAATAATAATAATAATTCTCCTAAAAGCCATCCTAACACTAACAACACTCATTATCCCTTCCAAAACAGTCCTCCCACAATCATTGTCCCGCCCTTTGTTAATAAAATACGTACATATATCGGCGCTACTTCAACATTAAGAAAAGAATATCAACCCACACTCCTTCTTTTAACAACTAAAATTCTAATAATAACCAATGAACTTCTCTAACTACTTTAATTTAAAAAGTTGATTCTAACAATACCCCCTTCTCAATTAAATGGACTATCCTAAAAAAAAATGCTCTAAGTCATATAGTCTCAACAAAACCGGAGCTATAACTATAATTTCTTCTCCTCAAAGTAGTAATATAATAAACTCTAAAAACGAACTGATCTCCTACTGCAAACTCCAAACTGCAAAGTCCAAATTTAAATATGATAAATTTGAAATTACATAACTATTAAATTAATATTTCAGATATAGATATTTTTCTATAGCATTTTTGTTTTACCTACATACTTTCTTAGCATTTTATAACTTTGTAATTTTCATTATAATTCTTTATTTCTTCTTTGTTTTACCGGTTTTAAATCTGCAATCTCCGTTATAGTGTTTAAATATTCTTATCAATCAAATATATCCATCTACCTACACATTTATATTCTGCGTTTATGTTTAATTATATTTTACTATGTGCATTTACTTACATATTTACTTGCCTTATACCGGAATTTGTAGATACCGGCCATCCTCTCCCTTAATTTTTTTGCTACTCTTTATTTATTTATTTACTTATCGATTTACTTATATGTATGTATGTACATGTGTGTATATGTGGGTGTGTTTGTTGTGTATATGTATGTATACGTGTAATTGTATTTATTCATATGTATGTGTATGTATGTATATGTATGTATGTATGTATGTATGTATGTATGTACATGTGTATTCGGGTATACCTACTTCCTCAGAGAGATGAACGCCTCTGCTTTGCATAGTTTCAGTTCACCCTTGGGCAAGGTTTAATACCTGTTAGCCTCCCTCTGAAGTTCTGGAGGGTTACTATATTGTGAGAACTAGGGATATATATATATATATATATATATATATATATATATATATATATATATATATATATATATATATATATGCATGTTTGCTTGCTTATGTGTGTGTATATGCTCAGCTGCCGGTGAGGTTAAAAGTCCGTGATAATAAAACATGCACACTATGTCACTTCTCAGTCATCTCACTATTTCAGTTTGTCACTGTGCAACCAGTGGTAGGGTGCGAGAGGGTACAATATGTGTAGCACAAGCATGTTGTGTCGCGATCCTTATGTGCAGATATCTTTCGAAGAAGAAGACGAAACTAAAGTAAAAGTCCTATGGCGATAAGTGAGTGGCGACGTGCACAGGTTTAGCGGGATGGAAGTGCATAGCTGCAAATCTGCACATAGGCGGTCAGTAATTTATTTAACATCGTCGACTAAATCGCTTACAGGCTGGAAGCAACTTCGGTGGATGATCTGGAGGCTGAGCAGCCTTTTCTAGGGATACACTGCTCACCCATGAATTTGGGAAGGGTCTAGAAAAGGTGACCTATAAATTGTCTACTCTTTTATTAGCTGGTCGGCTTCCTGTGGTCGGCGGCTGCTCTATATTTGCAGGAGAAACAAGATAAAGTTGAAGAAAAATAATAAACAAGGAAAATCAAAATTTTATCAGGAGAGAAATAACTTAACTTTTGCTACGTGGAATGTGAGAGCTTTGCTAGATGCCCTGGATAGTGAAAGACCTGAGCGTAGGACAGCTATTGTTGAAAGAGAGCTCGCTAGGTACAGCATAGAGATTGCGGCATTGTCTGAAATACGATTGAGTGGTGAGGATCAATTGGTCGAAGTGGGCTCGGGATACACCTTTTTTTTTTGGAAAGGAAAACGATCGGGGCTGAGACGAGAAGGTGGAATTGGCTTTGCAGTGCGTTCTGATTTAGTGAAGAGGATTGAACAGCCAATCTGTGTAAGTGACAGAATTATGATGATACGCTTCTCTCTTGCACACAGTAAGTATATGACGATTTTATCTGTGTATGCCCCTACCGTGGGTCATGATGAAGAAACTATCACGGCGTTTTACCGAGGTATTGGTCGTACCATTTCCTCTATTCCTTTATCTGAGAATATCTTACTCATGGGGGATCTAAATGTAAGGGTTGGCAAGGATCATCACGCCTGGGACTCACTCGGCCGGTTTGGTCAACGGTAATGGTCTGCATCTTCTCCATCCATGCACTCAGTTTGACCTTGCTATCTGTAACACTTTCTTCAACCACAAAGAGGTCCATAGGTTTACTTGGACCTATCCTCGTTCATAACAGGGTCACTTGATTGATTACATTATTTCCAGGGAGGCAGATTTGCGGGACGTCTGTAGTGTGCGTGTTATGCGCGGAGCTGAATTCGGCACAGATCACTTTTTGGTACGCGGGAAGTTGAAAATCTGTAGAAGAAGGAAGTGTAGGTTGGTGGTGTTGGGATTTCTAGGCGGGTTGATGTGTCTAGGCTGGATGATCCAAGTGTACGTGAAAAGCTTCGATCCGTAGTTAATTCTGCTGATTTTGATGGGTATGGGCGCATTTTAAAAATACAGTCTATGAAATAAGTGTAGATGTTCTTGGCTTCCACAAATCTAAACATCAGGATTGGTTTTACGATAATGATTCTGAAATTACTCAACTCTTAAGTGCTAAAAATGAGTTGCACCATAAGATGTTGTCTGCCTCTCATAGAGGTCGAGAGTCCCGCCAACAGTCACTTAAAGCAAACAAGGGTATTCTCCAAAAGCGACTCCGATAAATGAAGAATCAGTGGTGGACTAAACTCGCCAACCAAATCCAGATGCCTTTTGATTGAAAAGACCTCAAACGCATGTACCATTTACTGAAAAAAGCTTTTGGTCCTCAAACACTATCTACATCTCCCCTACTCTTAAATGATGGAATTGCCCTTATAAAGGATCCTAACAAGATTCTCCTTCGTTGGACCGAGCATTATTCTGATCTCTTTGACAACCCCTCTAATGTTGATGAGGACGTCATCAATGAATTTTTATCACCACAGAAGTTTATCCATGAAATGTCTGTGTTCCCATCTGAGAATGAAATTAGAGATGCAATCAAGGAAGTGAACGTTGGGAGGGCTCCAGGGCTTGATGGTATTTCTCTGGAAGTCCTCTTACATGGGGATGATAAATTTGTTCATGAAATTCTTCATCTTATCACTGATGTCTGGAAGGGTGTTACCGTCCATCAGGATTAGGTTGATGCAATTCTTATATCACTGTACAAGGGAAAGGGGCCCAGGACCGACTGTGGAAGTTATCGATAAGTTTGTTGGAAGCAGTTGGCAAGGTGTTTTCCAGAGTTCTACTCAATAGATTGTTAAAGTATATTTGTCCATCCGTCGTTCCAGAAAGCCAAAGTGGCTTTCGTCCGGGCAGAGGAACCACAGATATGATCTTCTCTGCTCGGCAGTTGCAGGAGAAATATACTGAACACCGTGTTCCGCTTTATCAGGTTTTTGTTGATTTGACTAAGGCTTTTGATACGGTGAACAGAAGTGCCCTATGGATAATTCTGGGGAGGTTGGGATGCCCACCTCAATTTCTACGATTACTCAGGGAGCTCCACACTAATATGAAGGCGCGCCTGAACTTCAACGGATGCCTGTCGACAATGGTGTGAAGCAGGGTGATATCCTAGCACCTACACTTTTTTCAATTTATTTTGCAACTATGTTATCGTATGCCTTCAGGGTATGTTCTCTAGGTGTTTATTTGCGTTTCAGAACCACAGGTAGGGTCTTTGATCTTCGTCGTTTTCATGCTTCTACAAGGACCTTTCAGAACCTGGTTCGTGAATTGCTTTATGCGAATGACGCCGATCTCGTGGCCCATAGTGAGAGGGATATGCAGGGTATCATGGATCTGTTTTCGGGAGCCTGTGCGTCTTTAGCAGTATCAGAATTTTTGTAGGAATTTTTGACACCCCTAACACGAAACTGCGAATAAAATATAAAAATCTCGTAATTTCTCTGTTAAAAGTGGGTTATTTATTTTCTTTATGGATTATACTTCCAAAATAAACTATTACAGTTGTTTTAAAAGTAATAGAAATATTTTTTTAAAAAAAACAGTAATGAATTTTCCGAACTCAATATTTTTCAATTTTTAAACTTTAAAAATCTATCAAAATTTTTCTATTGATTCTATTTTTACGATATTTTCAGGGTCAATGTGAAATTTTATGTTCTTTCCAATAAACTGAATATAATATTTTAGACAAACGCTTTTTTTTTTAATTCACGCCCCCCCCCCATTTGTGTAAGTGTCACACATTTTAAAGTTTCTCTTAAAAAGTAAATAATTAATTTATGTTTAATAGTTTTATATATCACAAATTGAAGAGAAAAGGTCAATAAATAATATATTCAAATTTAAAACAAAAAAAATATCCCTTTTTTAGAAATTTACCTGTAAAGTCCGAAGTTTAAAACCTTTTTTTTTAAAAAAAACACATTGGTTTTTTTTTTTTTTTAATAAAACCTTGGTCCTTGCTCCTTTAATTGAAAAAAAAATTAGGGCTTGAATTACATTTTCCGAGGAGTTATAAGCTTGGAAAGATGGGGTGGAATTATTCACTATTTTCACGAAATTTCTGACACTGCTAGTGCGTCTTTTGGTCTTACTATTAGTCTTGAGAAGACTAAGGTCATGTTCACACCTCCACCCGGTAGTTTGTATGTGGAACCAAATGTTTTGTCAACAACCAGAGACTTGCCGTGGTTGACACATTTGTGTATTTGGGTAGTACTCTCGCCAGAGATGGAACCCTGGATGTTGAGGTCAGCTATAGGATACAGCATGCCACTAAGGCTTTTGGTGGCTTAGAGAAGCGAGTATGGTCTGACAGGGGTATAGCTATTCATACAAAGATCAGTGTCTATCAATCTTGTATTTTACCATCCCTGCTTTACGCTTCTGAGGTCTGGACAGCTTATGGTAGACACATAAAAGTCATGGATATATATTTTGTCTTGTTTTAGTCTGAGTTATTATTAATTTCCATACGCGTTAGATATTATTTTGTTAATGTATTGGCTTATTAATGGTTTGTGAAGAACATAAAAAAAATTCTGTAAATTTTAAAGAAAATCTATTCAACCGTTTCGGGGTCTATAAGGAACGAACTCACACGCACTCAAACAAAGTTGCGTTTATATAATTGTAGATAGATAGATAGATAGATAGATAGATAGATAGATATAAATGAGTACACTTGTGGAGTGAAGATGTGTGTGTGTGATATCAGACTTTGACCACACATAACACTACGACACAGACTTCCAGACTGCTTATAATACGCACAGTTTGTTTTTTTTTAACTCACAACTGTTAACCATTACTCAGACATGACTTCTCCAGCGCATTTATCGTAAAGCACACACAGCAGTTGCCAAATAAGCACTGACGGGGCTTGATTTCAACTCATTGTTCTACTAAAAAGTATAGTTCTATTTAAAAATTATTGCCATTAAACAGATCGACATATGTATTATTTAGTAATTTTTTATATTTTTCACAAACCATTAATAAGCCAATACATCAACAAAATAATATCTAACCCGTATGGAAATCATACTAACTCAGATTAAAACAAGACAAAATATAAAGCGAATGAAAACAATATCCAACTGTCTAAAACAAAAAAACAGACGTTGATACAGGAAGTTGCATAAGCGACATGCCGGAAAGGCAGTATAAATGACATGGTAGAAAGGATGCGGCAGCATGAGAATGCGTGGTTGTGGGTGTCGAAGGTGCTATTTAACCGGTCAGAGTATTGATTTGATACAGAGCGATGTACTAAAACAGGGGTCGGCAACCTACGGCACGCGTGCCACAGGTGGCACGCCAAGCAATTCTAATGGCACGCCGAGCCTCCAAATCTTTTAAACTTCATACAGCCAAAAGGAAACAGTTCTCCTTGGAATTATGAGGATATCTGCGATCTCTTGCGTACTCTTGCCACCTAAGTGCATGCCCACAACAAGAAAACGCGTTTTATTTTTGTCCGTGCGAACCGTAGGCGTTAGATGCTCCATGCTCGTTCAAAGTATGTTCTGTCAGATACTATAATTTTGAAATGCGTTTTGAATTGAGTCTGGTGACTCAGTCTCACCGACCCAGATGAAATACAACGTAGCGTGAGAGAGTTGCAAATGTAAAATTTAGTCAAAAATCATAATAAAAAAATCTAATAAATATATAAAAAGTAACTTATCAGACGAAAATAAATGACCATTAAGTAAATGAATGATTCCTCTACAAAAATCAACAATAAAAATAATCAAGAATTCATAAATTTGGAAATTAAAGCAATATTTTCAGAGATAGGTTGATAAAATCCGCCCAAAATTTCAACGAATCGCCGGAAGTTTTGTTTACATCAGCAGCAGCGCTGACATTTGAAATCTACGGATGCCTTGAAGTGTATATAAAATTTAACTTGAAATTATAAAAAGTGTATATGTAAACCAAAAAATCTTTTGACTATGATTATCTTAATTAAAATAAAACACTTACCAGTGATAATAACAACACGTGTAACATGGAGTTTATTTGTTTTTGTTTAAATTTATTTTAATATTTATACAAATAAAAAAACAATGCTGGAAAAAAAGTTAAGAAAAGTATATAAATTTTTATTTGTAATTATAAAACTTTTGTTTTTAGCTTTTTATTATTATTTAAGTTTTGTAATGAAACTAAGTATATGCTACCATATTCAAAATATGATAAACCTTATTAGGAAACAAATTATTTTTTGGTAGTCATTTTTTTTTCAATATCTGTCTGGCTGTCTGTCTGTCGTTCGTTTAGCAGAAAGAGAGAGAAAGAGTGAGAAATGATTATAATGTTCTGGAACAATATGTAAAACCCCTCCTTTTTTCACACTAAATGACACTATTTACCATCCCTTGTGAAGAGACGATGACTGGCAATGGGTCATTTTGGGGTTAAAGCTTACCAAAACAAAACAAACTTCCATTTTTGTTATCTCCCTATACTGTAACTCTCTAACTTACCACTTACCCTTTCTTTCACTAAGCTTGTCATAAATCTGTCATCAGCTCTAAGAGAGATTAAAAACACGTGGACTCTATTTGAAAAAAGGAGAATGTTTGTTGTGAGTACTTTAAGCTTTAAATAATGATTATAAATAGAAGGGATAACTTTCAGTTTATATTTTTTTTTGTTTTTAAATATTTTTACATGGTTTTTTTTTTTTCGTAACATTTACTAAGTGTTCCGATACAGATAAAATAGCTATTTTAGCAGATCTTCGAAAGAGCAAATTTAATTTTAAGGGAAAGACTAAAGAAACTTTAATTTTTTTAGCATGATAAAAATAAAAAAATTACACAGCTCATAAATCTTTTTTAAAAAATAAAAGAATGTACATATTTTAAACTTTAGCGTTTATTTTCAAAATGAAGGGATAAAGGTTTAAAAAAAAACAACACATTATTTTATTCATTTTTTTATGATCTTTAAATAAAGATATAAATTAGAGTGTTCCGAGACGAATTTTTAATAGAAATTCATACTTTCATACTTTTAGACAGAGGGGGGGGGGTAAAAATAAATAAAAGAAGTATGAAAATGAATTTTTCAGAAAATAATTTTATTTCCATTCGAAAGAGCGTAGAATTTTACATAAAATCTGAAAAAATGAAAAGGATTTGATGAATAGAAAAAAAATTATCGATTTTTAAAATCATAGAAAATTTTCAAGAATTTACAAATTTACAAATTGAAATTGAAACTATTACGTGAAAACGCTCACGCGCAGTAAGGAAGCTTTGACTTTTTTGTGATATTTTTTACGATAAAATTAATTATATGAGATTTTATTTTAAAAAGTTTTACTTTTCTTTAAGAAAAATCTTTCCTAAACACAATGAGCTAAAAAAATTTTGAAAATTATTAGTTTTAAACATTTTATTTGCTGTTTGAAATTGAGGGGTGTTAAATTTAGGAAGGGTGCTAGAGTTACAGAATTGTTCAGTGGTCAGAATATGAATACAAGATAAGGTATAATTGCCTTTCAAATTCTTGAAATTGTACTTTTAATTTTCAAGCTCGTAACTGGGATTAGAAGAGATGAGCAATTTCGATCATCTTCATACTAAACAAAATGGTATGATTGGAGGAATACGTGGATGAAATATTTTTTTTAAATTGTGAATGCCACGCACGAATAGGATCCTAGCTCGAGCTAATCAAAACCTTTAGACTTTTTCTGGGACACCCTGTACATAATTTTTCTCCACAATTTTTATTAAAATGTATCCTGGTTCTCCCACAGCAAAGGCAAGAATAATTTGTTTGGTATTTTATATATATCATAATTGATGTTTACGTAATTAGGCCTATTTATATTTTCAGAATACCCCTGCTGTTAGATATGACTGAAAAGAAAAGAAAACTTGATCATCGCCCATTTCAAGACAATTGGACAATAGAATATGGATTTGTGGAACAAAAGGATCGTGCTGTTTGTGCTTTCTGTTGCGAAAGTGTTGTGTGTCGCACATCTAGTGTACAAAGGCACTTTCAAACCAAACATCAATCTAAGTTTAAAACTTCAGAAGAAAAAGGTGAAGCCATCAAAAAAGCTATTTCTGGTTTCAAAAAACAAACTGTTATTTTGAGCCAAGCTGTTGGAATGAAGAGTAAAGCTACTGAATGTAGTTACAAAATAGTCCAGTGTGTGGCTTTAAATGGTAAACCTTTTACAGATGGTGAATACATCAAAGAAGCTTTTTTGAGTGGTGCTGAAGTTTTGTTTCGTGATTTAAAAAATAAGGACATTATACTCTCTCGAATTAGAGAAATACCAGTCTCTGCAAGATCAGTTGAGAGGCGCATATCTGACTTGGCTGAAAATGTGACAACTAAGCAAACAACTGGATTAAAGCAATCCCTTGTATTTAGTGTCGCTCTTGATGAAAGCACCGATGTAAACGATGCGTCTCGCCTAGCAGTGGTTGCAAGATATCTCGAGAATAATCACATTTATGAGGAGTTGTGTTGTTTATTACCCCTTCATGATACAACCAAAGCAGAAGATATTTTGTGTGCATTTACTGGTTATTTTTCTAAACAAGACATTAACTTGAACAAATTATTCTGCGTAACAACCGATGGTGCTGCTGCAATGGTTGGCAAGAAGAAAGGATTTGTAAAACTTCTGGAAAATCATGTTGGACGCAAACTGTTAAGTTTTCATTGTATTATACATCAGGAGGGCTTATGTGCAAAGACCTCGTCTTTGGATTTGGTCTCTGTGATGAAAACTGTTGTTGAGATAATCAACTTTCTTATTTCTCGCTCTTCATTGGTTCACAGGCAATTCAAATCGCTTCTACAAGAAGTTGAGTGTGAATATGGAGATCTTCTGTTATACAACAATGTTCGCTGGCTTAGTCGAGGCAAAGTTTTAGCTAGATTTGTTTGTTGTCTTGAGGCTATTAAGATGTTTCTTGATGAAAAACAGAAACGATTCCCTCAGCTGAATGATGAAAGCTGGTTGTTGAAGTTGATGTTTATGACCGACATAAACACACATTTGAATGAGCTTAATTTGAAATTACAAGGACAGGGACAAACAGTCCTTGATCTTTTCAGCTATTGGAAAGCGTTTACAATGAAACTTGACATTTTTACCCGTGACATCAACATCAAAGCATTTAAGTACTTTCCAAATGTGAAAAATCATGCAAATCAATTCGAAGTGAACACAGATGAGCTTCAGGAGTACGTGAAAGCACTCAAAGCAGAATTCGAAAAACGAAGCCAGGACTTCTACATTCATGGATCCTTATTTTCATATCTGATTAAGCCCGACATGCTTGATTTGACAAATGCCCAACTGGAACTTTTTAGCTGGATGGACATTGATGATTTTGAAATGCAACAGATTGAATTTAGGTCTTCAGAAATATGGACATTAAAATTTGCTGAACTAAGAAAGTCTCTGGAAGATGAAAATTTTGAAAAGTCTGGTGCTATTCTGAACTGTTGGATCTCCCTCCCAAGCTCATTCATCTGTTTGAAGAAAATTGCTTTTGCTCTTCTCTCAGCTTTTGGTTCAACTTATTCTTGTGAGCAAATTTTCTCTCACATGAAAGCAGTGTTGTCTCCACGTCGAAGTCGTCTAACACCTGAACATTCAGAAAACTGTGTTAAGCTCAAAGTTACAAAGTATGTTCCCGACATTGAGGAATTGGCAAAGACCATGCAAGGACAAGGGTCCCATTAATAATAAAAACTTTTCAGAAACAGTTTTTTCACATTATTTATAAACTTTGACATTATTATATATTTTATGAAATAAATATAGAGAACAGGTATATTGACCTTGATCGTTATAAATAATAAATGTTGGCACGCTGAATAATTTGAAACCCTAAGTCGGCACACGCTAAACAAAAGGTTGCCGACCCCTGTACTAAAATATCAACAGTGGTTTCGTCATTTGTCAAATTCTGTTTGCGCATTCAAAACCTCGTTGATTCTCACTCACTTCATTCATTGTCACAATTCTGATAATAAAGATGCACAATTATATCTAATATATAAATGGCTATATGTCTGTCTGTCTGTCTGTCTCCATATTTTCAAACTCTATCTCTTCCGAAACTATAAGTCGCAGAGCGGCGCTACTGGCCTCAAATGATGGGGGTGGGGTTACGGAACGTTCTTTTATAGCCGGTTAAAATTTTATAGCCGGTTCTTTAGCCAGTTAAACTTTTTTTTTTTACATGGGGGTCACCACTTATCAAGGCCCGAAGGCCACTCAGGGATAAGGGTTATTGCGTGTACAGTAATCAGTGAGATAGTATTGTAGTAATCATTAGTACTGGGGGTTTTGATAGTGTCTTACTTAAGGGGGCGGTTTGTCAGTAGTTTGTTTATGTTGAACTTGAAGACGTCCAAGTTGTAGTGAGGTGGGAAACAGGCAAACGGAAGAGAGTTCCACGGGCGTGCACTTCTAAGAAAGAAGCTTTGCTCATGGAATCTACGTTTGGATTTAGGCACAGATAAAGAGTGGGGAAAATTATTAACAGTAGTTTCAGCCAAATTGTTTTTAAGGGGTCAAAAAATGGCTCAAAATGAAAAAGGTTGTCATACATTTTGTACATTCATCTTAGTTTATTTTTAATTTATAAATTTTAAAAAGTTACTATGCGTGTCATGTTGGTACAGTGGTAACGTCACCAGCTTTGAATGCTAGTTTCGATTCTAGCTGATGGTGCCCAAATACTTTTTTTTTTTACTTTTTAAATCATGACTCTATAAAAATATATACGAAATCTGGACAGATTAAAATATCATATTTAAGCGCCCCCTCCCCCCCCCCGCTAATCTTATATACAATTGTTTGTTGTCTTCCTTTAAACGTAGAAGCGATATATAAAAATCGCTGTTTGAAAAATTGTGAATGTAAACATTAAAAAAAGAACGTAAAATAAGGAGCCGGTGCTTTCTTTCTCATTTGAGTTGCAATCAAGCGACCGAGTTGGACGAAATCGACGACCGAAGATTACAGGAGAGAAGAGTGATAGATGCAATCAGCAAGTAATAACTTCCACTAAAGGAAAGTAGAAAGTGAACATCGGATTAAATTTCTCATAACTCTCGCTTCTTATTTTGTTTCTTAGTCCTCACCTTTCACGATGTTTTTGATGAAGAGCGAAGAATTGCTGATTTTCTTGGTTCAGAATCTATCTATCTTACATTTTTCGTTGGCTGTTGTTTTTATCTTGTAGAATTTTCCTCATTTTTTTTTACCTTCTTACATCAAGTGGCTTCTGTGCCTTGTCGGGAGGGTTTTTTTATAAAAAGGGGGTCTATGCAAAATTTAAACACTTCATATAACAACTGTAATGTTCGGGCCATTGATATGTTGGCATTATCTGCTTCTCACGCCAAAAATAAGTACGATTATCCATCTATACCTTCTCATCTCTATTCATCTGACGGTTTATAAATATTATTAAAATCCGTTGTTTTTTTTTTCTTTTCTTTTGTTGTTGTTGTTTTCACTTGAATCATCATATGCAAGTAGGTGTAGGTGAAAATTTGACAAATTCTGAGCCCCAGAGATAATATGTTAATTTTTTTTCTTCCAATGGTTTGATATGTATACAGATCGCCAGACATATATATATATATATATATATATATATATATATATATATATATATATATATATATCATTTCAATTTTAAAGTGCTCAACAATAATAATTGAGTTCTTAAAGGGACACACACACACACACACACACATATATATATATATAAATATATATACATTAGTATTCATGAATGGTCATCCATCTAGTACTGACCAGGTTCAGCGTTGCTTAACTTCGGTGAATTAACTAGAATCAGTGAGTCTACATGATTATATAGTTGTGATAAGAAGACGAGTTCTTTCTGTAAATGTCTTACAAGAAAAGTTGTACTTTATTAGGATAAATTCTTAGTTATATAGCTGGAAGTCCAACGGCCGAAGCAGGTTTAAAGCCCACGCGTTAGGCGACATTTAAGTTTGTAGCCAAATAAAGGTACTATTTTTAGCTAGTGTCCGTGCGTTCGTTATTGTTTAGTTTGGCAAAGTTCCCCCATTTGAAAGAGCAAACACCAAAACGAAAAGATCTCCAGCTAAAGTTACAAACAAATCGGTATTTGATTTTGTTCCTTTTGTTTTTTTTGTTTTTTTTAGCAGTCTTGTGTTTCACGATATCGATCTATGTCAGTTTAGATACGTATAGATTATGAAGGGTCATAGTTTATCTGTCACTGCAAAAATCAGTGCAAGTCCACTCAATGCAATTAAAACAAAAATACATTTCTGCGCTTCAGTCCGTATGACTTCTGGTGTGTCAAGTTCGTCATTCGTCAAGTAGATATCCGTATAGACTATGGAATCTGCAATGCCGCGTTCACTTCCTAGAATTCCTGCCAGACACGGTTAAAATAACAACTTTTGTTCAAATGAATCGTTTACAATAAATCGTTTTTAATTTCAGTTAAGAAACGAGACCAGTTTGTCGGCTGAAAAACGCGATTGAAGACAATGATAAACAGAAAAGTAGACATTTATTCCTTTAAAACAGCAGAAGTTATGGCCCGTTGATTTAGAATGAGTCCTTTATGCATAATTGATGGCTGTATATAGTTAAATCTGTGCCCATTTTTGCATTAAATACTAATTCCTATTAATCTATTGATCCTTTAATGTGCATCGAACGGATATCATAATATTTAGTTTGTTACACTATAGAAAATTTAAGTCAAATCAGTCCAGTAGTTTCCGAAAAATCTTCTAGAGCAAATATGATATTGTGGTTACTAATTCCTATTAATCCGTAACTGTGAATCCAATGGATACCATAATAATCGATTCGCTGCTCTTCATCATAACAAAAGTCCATAAAAATATTCATCAAAAATATATATTCTGGTCAATGATGTCAAAGCATAGTGGTGACTATGTAGAGAAATAAATTCTGGAGCACAAAACGAAGTCACTCCCATTTTCATAGTTCTTCAACGTTTTGACTTTAAACAAAATAGTGGTTCTTACTTTTGGAACGACCCTCGTCTGACAAAGCGCGCTCTGGTCGTCCATGCACAACTTTCGTTCATCGCTGGCAAAAGCGCATTGAAAATGGTGGTTACTATGTAGAAAAATAAAGTCTGGAGTACAACAGGTCGCTCATTTTAATGGTACCACTCCTATGTTGGTAGCTCCTAAATAAAACATAGGAGGCTTTACTTTTGAAACTACCCTCGTATAATTGCATTTCATAAATTGCTAAAGGAATATTAGTTGAATACAAATCACCACCCCCCCCCAAAAAAAAAGTATCATGTAATAAATACATATATTTATATATTAGTCGTAAAATAACATTTTTATGCATCGGATTTTTTTTTTCAAACTCTTTTTTCTAGTATTTTTAGTTTGATGCTATAATTATAAAATAGTGCGGGCGCGCGTATGCAAATGCCTGCGAATTTACGTCACCGGTAGGGAAAAATAAAGACTTTATAAAGGAGATCACGTTCAAGACGGAAATAACGTTCGAGATCACGTTAGAGTCATGAATGACGCTCGATATGAGGATCACGTGGGGGACATCACAGCGTAACGAGAGAATGAGGAAATAAATTTTGTACAATAGAAAAAGCGAGTTGAAGTTCTTTTGTCTACTTTGCGACTGAGGCATACAACGTGTTGGTTCCCGGACAACGTTACATAATGTGGACTGGATTTTTTTATTATAAATTCCTTCTTTGAAGGAGAGCTGGATTTTATCCACATTAAAAAACGCCCTTGTGTATAACTCTGCCCCCGTTGGAGGGAAGTAAATAAGAAAATCAGTACTCAAATCCAGAAGGTTAAGACGTATTGGACATATGGGAGAAAGAGTCAGTATGCCATCTACAGATGCAATTCAGCATTAAATAACTCAGAAAGGATTGATATGCCGTAAACAAACAAAAGTTCTAGTCAGCTCATGACTCGACCAACGTGTATGCAATATTGTCACACACCAGTCTTTAGAACTGAATTCCTTTTTCCTAGATATCATTGTTTACGGTCCGATTTTTGTACCATAAAACATTCGAACACATCTCTCCACCCTGAAGACAATTTCGAATATATTTTTTTATTCTTGATACATGCAGGAATCAAGTGAATGGTCAAAATTGACTTTTCAGGCAATTGTAATCATTTACTCCCAAAATTCAGATAGCCAGAAAACCATCTGGTCTCATCAAATCAACAGCCGCCTGGCGATTTATATTTTTTTGTGCGTAGGTTAGCCCTTTCAGAGTGGCCTCATCATCAGTGTATGCAAGGTTTTGCCTTCGGCCCTCAAGACCACCGAAGTCTAGGGCATTATTAAAATGGCTTTTTCTCTGTTGCATATGGTTTGATTGATTGGTCCCTTCTTAAGAAGTCGGGCGGAACTGCCCGGACATTTTTGCAGGTAAAAGCGCTCTCCCTCCTCTAGGACGCTAGCTCTTCAATCCCACTTCCTGACCCTTGTGTCACGTCTTACCTCTGTGAGATGTGAGAGGGAGATAATATTACACCAGTGTATCTACCAATCAAGTAATCGAGTATTCGCTTTTTTGTTTGGTTTTAATAAATAAAAAAATAAATTATTGGTCAAGTTTTTATCTCGATTCTCATATAAACGTTCACAATTCTTAAATGATTTTTTATCGATATTATTTTCTCGTTTATATTTTAGTCAAGTTATCTCATCAATTTAAAGTACCATGCATCGCAAAGTGTTAGTAATTGCTGCAAATCAAGTTGATTATCTCTGGGGTTTGTGTGCAATGTCAAGCTGTCGTATTTGTATTTGTTGAACTATATTAAATATATCGATAACCAGGCTGTATCAAAATCAACAATCAGTCATAATTCAACAATAAACAGTTTCCAACAACATATGCATGTAAAACAATAATGTTCAAATCATGTGTGGTTCGATATTATGTATCCTCCGCCGTTCATTCTACGCCTACGATGTGTTTAAAAGATCCGCAGAACTTTGGTATTGGTGCAACTAAATTGCTTCTAAATCATTCTAACTCCTCGATTTTAATCTTAAGTGTGGATTTATACACACTAAATTGTATATGAAACTAACATATATAAAATTTTCTATACATTTTGCATTACTTCCTAATTAGGATACGCATACACAGATTATTCATATCTAAAACAAATGCACTGAAGATGATGACAAAATAACACACACTAATTGCTCCACCAAATCTTATTAATCGATGGTTATCCCGTTTCCACCATCTACACCAAATCAATAACACCAAAACACGCAGACGTCTGCTTTCTGAAAATGACTTTCCTTAGTGATAAAATCACACCTGACATTCGTAAAGAAAGTCAACTCATTCAACATTGGTACCATCTATCTAAACGACACGTAACCACAATTCAGGACACTTCTTCCCGGCGAATTATCCTAATTCCAACATAGACTTACGTCACTGTACTCATATAATTACAATCAGCGCATCAAAGCACATATCCTCTTTCCACAGGCACATCATCTCATGTAATGACACAAGAAAATGCCTGTGTCTGTATTGTTGTCATTGTCAGAAACATTGGTAATTTAAGAATTTTGGAAGTGATCTTTATTTCTAGGCATAACCTTAAGATAAATAATGGACTGGAACTGAATTCCACCCTTCGTTATATAAAACACATCTCTTATACAGACTTTTCCATATCGCATTTGAACTCATATTTATTATAAATATTGTTACTAAGATCACAATACATGGGGACGTATTGCTACTGCATATATACGTGCTTTACATAATACTTCTGTGTATGCATGTATACATATGCATGCAACGATATATGATTGAATAATAGCATATATAATATACTAGCTTTTTTTTTACATTTTCACCCCAAACAAGGCATATTGCCACTTTGTTGTAGCGGGTTACTATCAGGGACATGAGCATCAGGGGTACTGTGTAGGAAGTTGGGCAGCAAGATGTCGGTTCACGTTGCACTTGAACTTCTGCATTACAGTACAGTTGGGGAAGCAGAGACCCGGCAGGGAATTCTAAATTCTAGCGGTTCTGGAGAAGAAACTACTGGAGTAGAAGACCCTCTTACATCTAGGGGTCTCAACTGTGAAGGGGTGGGATTTTGCTGATTGTCGGGTTTGTCGGGGGTATTTATGTCGAGGGGGTACATGTGCTTGCAGTTCGTCAGAGCATTCACCGTTAAAGTACTTGTAGATCAGACAGAGGGATGCTACATTTCGTCGATGGGACAGAGGCTGAAGCTTAGATGACAGTTCAGGACCTATTAGGTTGGCGACTCTCTTTTGAACATTGTCCAGAGGTGAGAGACTAGTAGCAGATGCACCAGCCCAAATATGACAACAATACTCCATACATGGGCGAATGGTGGCCTTATAGAGGTACAGGATACTTTCGAGCGTTAGTAGCTTTCTAGCACAATAGAGAGAGCCTATCTTTTTCGCGGCAGTCCTGGCAACGCTCTCATTGTAATTTTTCCAACTTATGTTTCCTGTGAACGTTAGGCCGAGGAGTTTAAAAGATGTACTTTCAGATAAAGAGTCTTTGGCCATTGCTATTGGTGGTAGAGAAAGTTTTTTGTAGTGATTGAAGGAAACAAGTTTAGTCTTGGCAGCATTGAGTATGACCATCCATTTTTGTCCTCATTCCACTGCAGATTGGAGGTCGTCCTCTAGTGTTTGCCATTTCTTTAGATATGTGTTCATTTGTTTTCCTGTTTTGTCTGTTATAGAGCGTGGTGTCGTCAGCATATATACCCATCTAACAGACAATATTGTCAGGGAAGTCATTTATGAATATTAGGAATAACAGAGGTCCCAGGACAGACCCCTGAGACACTCCCGCATTTATATCATATTGTTTAGATGTACGACCGTCGAGGACAACCCGGATTTTTCTCTTATCTAAGAAGGATTTAATTATGTCATGTATTCTTCCCGTGATACCATTTGATCTGATTTTCCTAAGAAAACCCTCATGCCACACCCTGTCAAAAGCCTTAGATATATCTAGAGCTACCGCTCTACCCTCCCCCGCTTTGTTTAGTGACTGGTATATACGTTCTGAGATTACAGTTAGGATGTCTGCTGTTGAACTGGCTTGTCTAAATTCATATTGTTGGTCAGTCAGAAGTTTAGCATCTGTAAGGTGATCGACTAGAGCTTGGTTAATTATTGTCTCAAATATTTTGGCGAAAAGTGAGAGAAGGCTAATGGTGCGATAATTTACTGGGTCAGTTCTTTCGCCAGAATTCTTGAAAACTGGTACCAGAGAAGCAGTTTTTCAACAGGCAGGAAAGCAAGATTCATTAAGACATTTGTTGTAAAGTTTGGAAAGAACTGGAGCTACTTCGGCAGAGCACTTTTTTAATAGCACAGCCGGGATGAGATCAGGTCAAAATGCTTTTGCAATGTCAAGATTTCTTATGATAGCATGCATGGGTTGATTTTCACATCGTCTAGTGTGTCGTCTGTCCGCAAAGGAAAGTCAGGGAGAGAGTGGTTGGCAGGGTCCAGTGTGGAGTTGGAGGCAAACCAACTGGCAAGCATGTTAACCTTCTCAGTTGCAGAGCAAACAACCTCATGATTGTTGGATAGTGGGGCGAATTGTTGATTGCCCATTATTTACTACACTGTTGTAGATTTTCCAGAAGTCGCGGGTCCCTAATTTCTGTGCTTCGATGCGGTTTTTTTTTTTTTTTTGTGGTTTCAGTAAATTCTCTCTTAGCTGTCGCTATTTCTTTCTTACGGTTACTTCTGGCTTCTATATACTTCTGCCTGTTTGAACTGGACTTATGTTGGTTAAATCTGCGGTGCGTATTCTGCCTTTGCGCGATGGCGGCTGCACAAGTAGAAGTGGGGCTTGCTATAAAATTTCCGTGTGGGGACATGCGCTTCAATTGCTGTTTTGAACCATTCAGCGGTCTCACTTGTGCTCTGTTCAGCAGGAAGTGAAAAGATATTTTGCCATGGAGCGTCACTGATGAGATCCCTGATGGCTTCCCCGTCAGCCTTTTTATAATATCTCGTTGTTTAGAACAGTGGCTCTTCAGTTTTGGCTCTAAAGTTTAGGGCTATTTCAACTATTACCACTGCATGATCGGCGTTCCCAAGTGGGTTGTGGGCATTAGTTACACAGTCATCGGGAACCGTGGTCAGAAACAGATCTAGAAGTGATGCGCGTTGTTCTTGCTGGTCTGGGAAACGGGTTGGAAACGTAATCATCTGTGATAGGGAATGAGATATAGAGAAGTTATATGTAGTCATACCAGCTGCGTCTGTGTGAGTAGAAAATCCAAGCGACCGGGGATGAGTACAAGGTCTCTTTCCATGCGCGACATGGCACTACAAACATCCCGATATTATACAACTGTTGATGTAGCAGCCGCTCTAAGCACTATCAAAGAGTTAGGGCCCCTGTACTACCAGTCGGGAACAGCAGCCAGCAACTGTCTATCCGGTACCCTCAACCCATCAGACGATGGTCAACCATATCTACTTGTACTGGCATTATGGCATTCAAAAACTCCCAAGTGCCCAGTTTAGAGGATGGGATGTGTCGGGAGTGGGGAAAACGGCGTTTATTGCCCTAGTCAGGAAACAAGATCGACCACTGAAGGTCTGTCGACTCCCTGTGATTCGACCTCTACGCCTAGCTAATAGGCAAAGAAGGAGTATGGAAGCCGGGCGATAGACAGTGCCTATCTACTCCTTAAGCAGTTTAGGTTTGCACACTGGTAATTTGTTTGAGTCACCAGCTCTAGGAAGGTTGTCATCCAAGACTGGACAGACCTTCCTCCCCTTAAGATTAGCTTCAGAGTTTTTCTTCTCCTAGACGGATGACCTGGGAAGATCTACGGATCCATCAGCACCGAGAGGGTTTTCCCCGCGCCTGGGTCCTAATCCAGGTATTTCTGCGCCACCGCGTAAGTGGTTAATGTTAACGGGTTAATTTATAAGGGTTATATATCAACTTAAAAATTATACTCCTCAAAGTGATTACAGGGCATTGCTACTAGAGGAGGGGCTGAGTAAGAGTTCATGCAGTGGAAGCAGCTATATTTGCAAACAGGTCTGTTGGAAGGAGTTTACATGGTTTGTTTTTTCCTTTAGGTTAAAAAAAGTTTCCTTTTCTTATTTTCATGTTGGCTTAGGAATAGCATAATGCGTTGCAGAATGGCATGATATTACGAATTAACTAGAAATAAATTGTACAAGCTATGGATATTTTAGATAGCAGGAGGGTTAAGTTGTATATTCAATAGATACAAGTAACGTCATTTTTTATATAAAGTACATTACAGTACAGGTATAATTGGGAGTAAATTATATGCTATGTCGTATACAGTATGTATAGTACAATAAATAGATATATGGGCATATTTCCAGTAGATGCGAATATATGGAGATTGTAGGCATTAAGTAGGTTACCATTTCTAATAAAGATATCTTCAGCTTTCATTTAAAAATCAGGAAGTTGTATTTTGCATTATAGAGTATCGGTTCAGTTTTTGTATTTAACATTGCTAAGCTAAGGAAGGGACAGCTATTGCTATGTAATATAGATAGTTGTATATCTAAGTACAGACTGTTGTTAGTGAGTATCCACCTGGATAAGAATAAACTAATGCATACCTAAGGGGTAGAAATGTACAGATGTTTAGTGATCATGACTTCCAATCGGTCAGCATGCGAAGGTTAAAGGCTGAAAGATAAAGACACCCATATAAGTCGGGTGTATTGCATGAGTGTTAGTGGCCGCTTGGGGAGTAGAGCAGATTGTTAGTTTTCAGGAGAGGATTAAACTTACAGAATACAGTTAGGATTAATTATAAGAGTTTTGAGTGCCAAGTAACGTTTAGTTTGAGAAGAGAAGAGAAAACAATTTTTTTTTAGCTTAACATGCAAATCAGACATAGCAGTCGTCTTGGAGGCAAAGTATATATTGGATATACGTAGCAATTCAGCAATGGCGCTTGTACCGTAATGAGAAAAAAAAACTATTAGTATATAGCGCGTCGGAATTAATTACAGTCAGTTTGGTCAAGCTCAAAGCATTGTGTATCTATTCAGTAATAGCCCTAGCGACGCAGCTAATGTCACTGTGTATTTTAGTTTCGAATATAATTGAAAGTAAGACTAACTATATTAGATGGTTTGATTGGCTAGCAAGGAAGCAAGCATTTTCAATACAAGCAAGCTTATAGTAATAGTATATATTAAGTATATTACTTAAATAAAGTCCTAACTTCATCTACTGTAATAGAGAATAATTCCCGGCATTTTTGTTTTTTTATCGCTAGTTTACTTGAATATAGCATGTGTGAGCAGTGTTTTGCCTGTTCGAATAGTAGTCGGGGAGAGGGGATGACGAATCTCATCTTAAAAGTTTTGTAAGACAGGAAAAATAGAGACAAATAAATAAATATACATAAATAAAACAAGAAAAACAGTTTTACACAAGGCAACGTGAAATACACTTGTTAGGAGTTAAAATTAATACTTAGCGTCAGTTTGACACAATGGTTCAGTGTCAGTTTTATTATTATTTTTTTTTTTTGGCCGACTGGTATATTGCCGTGTCTTTCTAGAGCGGAAGAAGATTTCTATTTCCGGATAACTTGTGCACACGTGCCTATCTATTTATAGAATAAAAGTCGTTACGTTCAAATGTGTAAATATATTAATTTTATTTTAATTTTTTTTTTTTTTTTTTTGAAAATAGAGAAGGAGAAAAAAGCCTTTGTCGAACATACAGAAAAAAATGAACACACACACACACATTTTGCCTTATATATATATATATATAGATAGATAGATATAAGTAAATGATTACATTAAACATTGTCCTTAATTATGTCAAACCAGTTATTGCGATAATTTTAGTGCTACATAAATACAATGCCTAATAAAAATGTTAGTCCATTTATATATATATATATATATATATATATATATATATATACAGGGTGTCCATAAAGTTCGTGTGCACTTTAAAAAATTTATAACTTTATTTATATTTGCGATAGAAATAATTTGTAAATAAATGGTGTAAATAAATTTATAGGAGTATATATATATATATATATATATATATATATATATATATATATATATATATATATATATATATATATATATACAGAGAGAGAGAGAGTATGTTTTCTATGAATTTATGACGATTAAAGAGAAATCATCTCCTGTTATTTCCCTTAGTTTTTTTTGGGGGGGGGCTACTCACGGAATCCAAATCAAAATTGAATTATGTATACACATATGTGTATATAGGTCTAATATTAAATGACTGCTAAATATTTAACTAAATCAAAAGAAAAAGTAAATACAAGCGAATTTTATTCTTGAATCATACCTATCTACAGATTTAATGAAACGAAATAAATAAAACATATTCTAGCCATATCTATAATCATAAAATTATCTCGATAGTTACTCTCTATAAAAATACATTCTATGATAACTAACACAGGCACCATACATAAATTGAACATTTTTACGGTACCTGTCAGTACTTGATGCATGTTTTAGTTATATTATCAGTTGATTTTAATCAAAACCGTTAATTCGTAAAATTTTTCTACGGAAAGAGTTATACATTTAATAATTACTATTTACTTACACTCTCCGAGTATTCCCTTATGCAACTATCTAATAGTGTTCACCATCGGCAGCCACCGTCAATATTTCATTTTCGAACTTCCTGATTTTATCGTTTTCCTATACCTCATTCCTTTCAATGGTTCTCAACCGGGGTCCATGTGGACCACCACGGTCCATGTAACGTTAACATCGGTTCAGTTTTCCTTCAAGATAAACTGTTGATATATGTTATTTGGTTTTCTTTACATTACTGAAAAATAAGCTATAAGGGTTTACCAAAAACACATTAAAAAGAAAAGAAAGTCATGATTAAAAAAAGGTTGAGAACCATTGCCTGAGATACTTTACTTTTCCAATGATTTCATTGTCTGTTCGTTTAATTTCCGCTGTTTATTATTTGCCGAATGCTTGACTATTTAATGTTGCTTCATTAAACGTGACGTTATTCTCTAATACATTTGATGATCGCGACACCGTAGTTTACACGTAAAACGAAATACGCACTATTACTGTTTATCTATTAAATACTAGCGATGGGTACCCGGCGTTGCCCGGGTGTTTGTAGGTGTGTGTGAAAAAAACCGAAAATGTGAAAAAAAAAAAAAAAACAGATGCCCGTGAAAAAAAAACGAAGGCTTGACGGCGCGCAGTTGGAAAATAGTAAAGTGTGAAAAAAAAACAGGTGCGCGTTTTTGATTGACGTGACGGCGATAGCTATTCAGCAGTTACGATTTTGTGCGGGACAGTTTTTAAATAAATAAATAAATCGGTTTGTTTGTTTTTAACTAAGTTCGGGGAAAACCAGCCCACTGTTTATTAGGGGGAGTGTCTCGTCTCAAAATGAAAGCTACCGTCTGATATGACCAAGTCGACATTGAACCAACGTTACTTAGCTCTCTAGAAGGGCCGGTGATTAGAGTCGAGTTTTGCTTTTTGTTTATACCGAAAACCGAATGTAACGCGTGCCGATGCGGGAAATGTGGAATTACGTTACGTTTGAAAGTCAATAAAATTAAATAGACAGGCGAGCTCCGTGGTTAAGTGTGAGATATTACAATTTATAGTTGATATAAAAAGTTTTAAGAAGTTGCGAAGCGAGCGAGCGCTTCTCTGAAAGAAGCCTTTTGTGGACATCGAGGAAAAGCGTACATACATACATACATACATTTTCGCTTTTATATATATAGATTACAAACATTTAACACCGTCTTTGTTTATGAAACATTCCCACCTATCCTACAGTACAAATGATCACGCGTCATTAATTTACGTCACTAAAAATGAGATCTGCGTTCTTACATATCTTGCAAACATTAATGCTGTTCAAATAATAATAATCACGTTTCGATTACACATGCATAAATATAGGCAGTGCACCTATCCTTTGCTACAAACAGTCACGCGTAATTAATTTACGGGATTCAAAGAGGATTCGCATTATTACATAGGCTGTAAACTGTATCATATATATAAACAGACATATAGTAATCATAATGTTTCGATTTAGCGTGCATATTTATAAATAGTAATACAGTTTCCGTAACGTCACTCATTACAGCCAAATTGAAACAGATTGGGCCCTTTGATGGCTGGTGAGTAGGTTAGCTAGATTAAATATGTAGTTTGCACAGCTAAGCTTAAAGATATAAGAATCACAAATATTTAACAAGAATGGAATTTATGAACAAATAACAGTCCGACTGAATTAAAAGAATACAAACAATAACAACCCAATACACTTGCATCATTTTTAAAACCGTCAAAGATGATGCAATTGTAGTTCCGGTAGAGATCAAAAGTGTGCAGACAAAAGGAAGCACATTGTTAAGCGCCAAATTGATCCGTTCTCAATTATGTAAATTTGGTAACTGGGCGAGCTGGCTAATCATTTAGAATAAAAATTTTAAAAATAATAAAATTAAGAAATACATAGAAAAAAATAATTAAACTAGCAATTAATAATTAAATAACAGACAAAATTATACACATGTAATAGAAATAATATTATACATTAACCTGAATGCATTTTAACTAGCGTAAACAATGTTTAAGAAATAATTAAATGTTTTTGTGTACTGTTTTGCTGTCTTTGTGCGATCCTATTCTCACAGCGGCAGCCACCTTTTCTTTTCACTTAGACCGTTTAAGATTTTGCGTTCTTTTTTTAGAAGAAGCTTTTTCTCTCGAAATGGCAAAAGACATTAACACTAAGTCTGGTATTTACTGATATGTGTGGAAGATTTATTGAACAATAAATAAATGATTGTGAAGATTATTATCCCTCCATAAATACGCGCATACTTATTTGCCAGCAATACTTCAAGCAACCTACGATTCCTTCATATATATATATATATATATATAGAGAGAGAGAGAGAGAGAGAGAGAGAGAGAGAGAGTAGAGCAGAAAGACAGACGGACAAAGACAGACAGACAGACAGACAGACAGAGATACAGACAGACAGCAGACAACCATACCAAGAAAGAGAGTGTTAGATAGATAGATAGATAGATAGATAGATAGAGAGAGAGAGAGACAGACAGGCATACATACAGACATATTAATAGTCAGGCTTTCAATATTTTAGCATCACATATTAACATCTACTGAGCGTATACGCAAAATCTATATATATATATATATATATATATATATATATATATATATATATATATATATATATATATATATATACTAGCATTTCAGCCCGGCGTTGCCTGGCGTTTGGATGTGTATGTTGAGCAAAAATAAAAAAAGTGGTAGTAGGAAGGCAGGCTCCAACCCGTACCGCGAAGGAGGAAAAGAACATGGAAAAAAAACTGACGCCTTTCCTGTTACGACCACTGCCAAACCGGACGTGACGTAGGTTTAAATTAAGGCTAGACAACCGAAAGGACAGGATGACTTTCAAAAATATCGGCGAAAAAAAGCGACCCTCCCCCCCCTGTTGAAAAGTGCCCAGTTGAAGATGAAGATATTAATGTTTTTAGCCATTTTTTTTATATTTGTCGTCTGAAAGGTCGAGCTTCAAAACGATACTGATTTCGGTAAAATCCGTCGCATCTGTCGAAAGTTTTAGGCAGACATGCAAACATACATGCATACATTTATATATTGGCAACTAAAAATTTTTGACCCAAACCGATTAAAAAGCTTGCCCTGTCTCTGAATACCCTTTATGTAAAATTTCAAATGTTTAGACCAGAAATTGCCTGAGTAATTTGGTAGAGACCGCAGAGGTCAATTTTTTAAATACTTGGACCCCTATTATGACCCTTTAACATTTATTGTTTTGGGCTCAAATCAGGTTATTAAATTAGATCCATGTCCAAGGAACCTATATCAAAAATTTCAAGTGTTTAGACTCAAAATTGGCGGAGTAATTTGGTAGAGTTCTCAAAGGTCAAATCGTTGAACTTTTACTTCTTAACAGCCAAATCTCTGGTCGAAACCGATCACATTGATTTTCCCAAATCTCAGTACCCTGTATATCAAATTTCGAGTCTGTAGACTAAAAAATGACAAAGTTATTGCGTAGGGAAATTTACACATGCACACACATAGGCACACAGACACACAGACACACCGACACGTGCACTTTTATAGATATACTAGCAGTTCCGCCCGGCTTTGCTCGGGCCCTATGTGTGTTCATAAGGTTATGTGCATATGTATATATTAAACAGTGTAAATATGTAAAGTAATGCCTTTCTGTATAATAGTCTTCCTTTACTACCATACAGAAAAGACATACAGACAGACATTTTCACTTTTATATCTATATAGATAGATAGACAGATAGATTAGATGCAATATATAGTAATTATTTAAAAAGTATTTTTTTTAAAAAGACCCATGCGCCACTACCGAGAATCGAAGCCAAAGTGTTCTGCTCACGATTTATTTTGCCTCTGCCACAATGACTGGTCTATGAAAACATGTTTACAGCCAGGCTAAAAATTAAAAAAAGGACCAATAGCTACTACGTTATGCATCCGTAATGCCGGCGTTCGACCTTCACCTGGCAAATTTCATTGTTTGTTTTTTTTTAATTTTCACACTTTTGCACCGATTTTTCCGGGCTAAACCCCAAATATAAAGTTTTGCATGGTTTCAAATACCTTATATATGAAATTTCATGTCTGAAGACCAAAAGCTCTAGGAGGAGCTTGGTAGGTAAATTTTTTTCAACAAAAATATATACGTATACATAAATATATATGGAAACAATTTTGTGTTTACTATAAAATTTCTACGCAAATATTATGCAAGTATAAATCATGTAGAATATCTGCATGAATATAATTACACGTAATAAGAAAACTAATTAAAAAAAACTAATAGGGAATTAATTAAAATGAATGTTTAAAAGAATATGCAAATTAGCTAGATCTTTTGCTAGTGAATGCAATTCTACAACCGATATATAAAAAAAAAAAAATTGTATTTTCTTTTTAAGTAAATAGAAAAGAGGGTTTTTAATATGAATATCAATACACACAAAGGAAAAACGAATTTATAGGCGTATAGATAGACTAGCATTTCAACTCGGCGTTGCCCGAGAGTTTGAAGGTGTATGTTGAGCAAAAAAAAAGCGGTCAATTTTTTTAACTTTGATCCCTATTACCACCCTTTAACCTTTATTGTTTGGGACTAGAATCAAATTATTAAGTTAGATCCATGTACAAGGAACCTACATCTAAAATTTCAAGTGGTTAGAGCCAAAATTGGCGGAGAAGTTTGTTAGAGTTCACAAAGGTCAAATCGTTTAACTTTGACCTTTAACAGCCAAATTTCTGGCCAAAAACGGATTACAAAAACTTTCCCAAATCTCAGTACCTGTATTTCAAATTCAGAGTCTGTAGACTGAAAATTGACAGAGTTATTGCGTAGGGAAATGTACACACATAGACACACAGGTACACAGACAAGTTCAGCAGTATTAGCATTTCAGCCCAGCGTTGCCCGGGTATTTGGAGGTGTGTGTTGAGCAAAGAAAAGTGGTAGTAGGAAGGCAAGCTCGAACCCGTAGCGCGAGGGAGGAAAAGAACGTGAAAAAAAGTGGCGCCTTTGTTGTTACGACCATCGCCAAACGCAGGTGACGTAGGTTTAAATTAAGGATAGACAATCGAAAAAAAGTGGATGACTTTCGAAAATATTGGCGAAGAAAGCGACCCCTCCCTGTAGAAAAGTGCCGAATGTATTTCGTAGAAGCCTTGCAGACGACACTTGATCCGAGGTGAAATGGTCAGATGATGCCCTGATGTAAGTCTGAAACTATTGATCTGAATACGAATGATCCAATCAATTATTGCGGTTTTCATACGAGACAGTGTGTCATGTAAAACTCTTAAGACTCGTTGATGACAGAATAAGCGAAGACATCGTTTTTAGTTGCTTTTAAAATAATCTCACACAAATAAGAAAATTGCTCTTTGTAAAACGAATTGAGCTCTCTAGTTCAGAGAGCTTAATTCTTTCCACATTATTTGCATGACTTATTTTAAAACAAGCTAGAACATGAACTTTCTATAATTTGATATTTAAACCCCTTATATATAAAGATTGGAATAATCGACTTTGTTTTATTATATATATATATATATATATATATATATATATATATATATATATATATATATATATATGCAGCAAGTCGTTATCAAGGAACCTTTGATTAAATACGACAGAGTTTTCTTTCTTATTTTTCAGTTGATTTTCTCGATCTGCCGATCATTTTTTTCTCGTGTCAGTTGGTAAATTGTGTATAAGGTTGCCCAGTGATTTTTGTAAGCCATTTTCCCCGAGCGCTTTCCATCATTGATCCTTCCCTCCCTTACAGACGACTTAAATCAAAATAACTAAATAAAATTCAACCAATAAATAAAAATTAAAATTAATTACATATATAAAGGCAACAGAAAAAAAAACTCTTTAACAACAACAAAATTGCTCCTGACGACGATCAATGATCGAAACGCTTGAGAAAAACGGCTGATAAAAATCACTCGACAATCTAATACACAACTTAACAACTGTAACGAGAAACAATGCTCGGCAGATCGAGAAAATCAACAGAAAAATAAATAACAAAGAAAACTCTGTCGTATTTAATCAAACATGCCTTGACTCCTATAAATTCGTTTTTCTCTTGTGTGCATTGATATTCATAGTAAAAAAAAACCTTTTCTATTAGTATTTATTTGCTTTCCCACCAAAGCAAAATGTGACAAGAGGTCGTTTTTACGTGGGGTCAAACCAGCTCCCCGGAAAAAAGGCAAAAGGGACACACTGGTTGGGTCCAACAACAGTAATTGTCCCAATAAAGAGGGTTTCCCCTCCACTGACAGAACCAAATTACCTTAAGTGCAACATCTGCAGACAGATACTGCACTTTGATCACGGCCCGAAGGCCAAGAACAACAGAAAAAAAGGCATGCCTCTATTTTTATTTATTTAACAAGAAAATACAATTTTCTTATATATGAGTTGTGGAATTGCATTCACTAGCAAAAGATCTAGCTAATTTGCATATTCTTTTAAATATTCATTTTAATTAATTCCCTATTAGTTGTTTCGGTTTTCTAATGGGATAATCATCTTTAGTATACTATTACGTGTAATTATATTCATGCTGATATTCTACACGATTTATACTTGCATAATATTTACGTAAAAAGTTTATAGTAAACACAAAATTGTTTCCATATATATTTATGTATACGTATATATATTTTTTAACACATTTTGTCTACCAAACTCCTCCTAGAGCTTTTGGTTTACAGACATAAAACTTCTATATAAGGTATTTGAAACCATGCAAAACTTTATATTTGGGTTTTAGCCCGAAAAAATCGGTGCAAAAGTGTGAAAATTTAAAAAAATGAAATTTGCCAGGTGATGGTCGAACGCCGGCATTACGAATTCATAATGTAGTAGCTATTGGTTCATGCTTTAAATTTTAGCCTTGCAGTAAACGTGTTTTCATAGACCTAGTGATTGACGGCAGCGGCAAAATAAATCGTGAGCAGAACGTTGATTTCGTTTTTTTAAATACTTTTAAAATCATTACTACATATTGCATCCAATCTACCTATCTATATATATATATATATATATATATATATATATCTATAAAAGTGAAAATGTCTGTCTGTCTTTTCTGTATAGTAGTTTAGTAAGACTATTATACAGAAAGGCAGTACTTTACATATTCACACTTTTTAATATATACATATGCACATAACCTTATGAACAATACACAGGGCCCGGGCAAAGCCGGGCGGAACTGCTAGTATATATATATATATATATATATATATATATATATATATATATATATATATATATAATGTATGTGTGTGCATGTGTGTGCATGTGTGTGTAACTCGGGACATTTGAAAATAATAGTAGAAATATGTTAAATTTTTTTAAGAAGTTATTTAAAAATGCAGATGGAAGAGAGAAGTAGTAGAGCAATTATATATATATATATATATATATATATATATATATATATATATATATATATATTACAACACTAACCATATGTGTGCTTGTGCCTATATTTTTAAAAAATGTCGTAATATTTTTTTTTCGGAACATGATTGAAACTTGTATCCTAAGATTTACAGTATATATCGCTTTTTATTTATAAAAAAAAAAGACTGTTAATTGTCTCCTTGTGATATAACTAAAATTATAGTTATTCAATTTTACCTTTCTCCTGTATAAATAATATTTAGTAAGTTATGAGAATATATATGGTAATTAAGCTACACAGTATATACCTTGCTCTACTTATGTATTGAGCACTATTGAAGTAAATACTGAAAATTTACGCATAAAATTATATCGTCTTATATTAATTTATGTGATGAAATTATGTGTGTGTGTGTGTGTGTGCTTACACTCACACTGTTTATGTCTACCAGCTTGTCTACCTTATCTATCATGTAATCGATTTTCTTATCTATACTTTTTCCCTCATTAATTTTGCTCAGCTTAACTTTGCTTTAGATTTCCAACGAGTTTTATAAGTGGCCAAATCAACATACGCTTACTTCGGGGCGTATTACGGCTTTCTTTGATCTGTCCTTGGTCTTTAATAGATAAAATACCTATCTGGAAGCAATAGTGATGGTTAGGCGAGCAGCTTCTTTACGGCGATCGGTTCGATGCATGCCTGTAAAATCAATTGACTACATCAACTATAGCATTTTCCGTTTTTGAATTCAGAAAACATTGAAGGATGGAGCAAAATTTTATTTATAAAAGTAAGCAAGTAATGAAGCATCCTCCCACCACCACCCTCTCTCTCTTTCTCTCACTCTCTCTCACTCTCTCTCTCTCTCTTTCTCTCTCTCATTATAGTTTAAATCGGCGGGTAAATTTAATTGACGAACCCTCATAGGGCAATGTTAGTCTCGGAACAGAAAAACTCTAGTTTTTTTCTCCGCTTATCCCAGCATTACTTCAGATTCTCTTGGATTTATCAACGCCAATTATGTCTTATCAGAACATGAAATTATATCACTCCCTCTCCGCTTCTCCCGGCGTTTCTTCATTATCGTCTTGGAGTTATTCTTGCTGATATAAATCTATCATTGTGATTTTTTAAGAGCTATGAGGTGTAATATAATGATGTGTAATGTGGGATATATTTACTTTAGAATGCGCAGGTTATAAAGCGGCGCATCTCCGATCTCGCTCGTTGAACATTGTGTCACTTTCAGACATGATAGAAGGCTCCTATCGCTTTTGGGATTTGTACACAACTGGCCAACTAGTTGATGGTTTGCAACAAAAAAAAAACAAAAGAAAACCGGTTTTCATCAAACGGAAAAGAAATCATGTCTTTTCTAGTGCGAAAATTTAATCGTTCCACCCTATACATATTCTCCTAAATTTTAGTTTCTTTGGAGTATTTTTCGGGGCATAATATCAAAGAAACTTTTAATTTGAAAATTCAAATATTTTAGGACTTAATTTATTTTGATCTATACTCATTATGTGACCCAACCACCTATGCAGTAATAGCGGTTATAATAGAGCTGAGTTAGACGAGCACCAGGCAGAAAATCAGCTTTACTAAATCAAGCACGGACAATACAGTTGCGATAATTGCTTCCATGTGTATCCGTGAACACACACACACACACACACACACACACACACACACACACACACACACACACACACACACACATATATATATATATATCTACAATTATATAAATGCAATTTTGTCTGAGTCTGTATGTGAGTTCATTCCTTATAGACTCCAAAACGGCTGAACAGATTTTCTTTAAAATTTACAGAACTTATACACATAAGTCAGGGGGTGATCTTAGTTTTGTCTTAGAATACTCCCGATAATTAGTGATAATCGATAATCGAAACTGTTATTTTAACTTATCTTTATTATGTGAACATTCTTGGTCGATTCCTGATTGCCTTACTGACTCCATTTGTTTGGTTGATGACTCAAACCAAAGTAAAGAAAAATAACTTCAGCTGAATGGATTCAGGATTGATAATAATATTTGATAATAATATTGTTTTGTGTGGGAAACCATTTAATTAAGTAGGATCTCATTGAAGTTGTTTTGGTAAAATTTGGAAACCATTATTTGACCCAAGATCAATCACCAAGATTTGCTCAGCGTGAGAAGCCATTCAAATGGAATGCTACTTAATTAATATGCACAGATTTTTACCAAATTGGCGAATCCGGGTGAATTCAATTCTGATAATGCAGAGGCTGATTGGCAGAATGGGACTCCAGACCTCGTCCGCCATTCCCCGCTCCCCAACTATAAGAAGACATGCACGAGCAGAATCTGAACTAACTCCCAGCAAACACCTCCTCCCCCACACCAGCCGCTAACCTACACTCTCATTGACCACCGGCGAGAGAACATTACGAGAGAGACAGGAAAAGGAGAAAAAAGAGACAAACAGTGCGTCGCAGATAGATTTTTTTTTTCTGAACGAACTGTTACATGCAACTGCAAATATTTGCGTTGTTAAAGAAAAAATGCATTTTTTTTTCCATTTAATCCCACTGTATAATATCGATATACTGTAGTCAGAGGAGTTACTTAATAATATAATTCTTGTAAAAATAAGAAACACAGCTGATAATGTCCAACAATGAATTCGAAAGCATTGTAAAACATTCATTTGGAATTGCAAGATCTTGTATTCGAATTTCATTTTTCAAATACTCAATTGAGGCTGGTCTTGAAGCATTAACCTTATCAATACTTGGCCTTCGGGACAAGAAAAAAAATGCACACACAACATACAGAAATGAATATACAAATTGTACATAGTTAAATTTTACATTGAACTCTGGGGTTATTAGTTAGATTAGGATCCACAGAGTGATTGAGGTATTTTGGTAAATGTTGTCAGTCAAGAGTAAGACTTCAAAGTCTCATCTGTTACATAGTCAAAAAGACCCTGTACCCTCCCCCTCCCAATTTCTTGTAGGGCCTTGTGCCTAATTTTGTTGAATTGAATTTTTTGTACGTTTTTTATGTTCAATTTTTTCTTTCTCAATAAAATATATAAACAAGATCAAAGTGTAGTATCTGTTCCAGCAGATACTACAAGCAAAGACCATATGTGGGAGCAATCCCACATATAAGACCTTGGTCACTATCCAGCTCCCCTACTCCCCGGGGAGTTGGTCCCCATTTCCCCTTCACTCCTCACATTAAAAATCGGTCTTGTGCCTAATTTGCTTGGTGGGGGAGCAAATAAATACCATCTGTTCTTCAGATGCTGCACTTCAATTTCTTGTTCTCTGTAAGTGGAGGAGAAATCCTTCACTATTGAGACAATTTTTATTTTTGTTCCTTTTCTCCACATTAAAAAACGACCCTGGTGTCTGACTCTGTCCCGTGGGGAGGCATTGTAAATAGGAACAACAAACCAAAAGAACAAAAACTTTTAGATATCCTCATAAAAAGTAACATTTTAACATATTATTTTCTCCAAATGTTAGTGGGTATACGTTTGCCATTATGAAGGCTTGGCTGAATCTGAAACCAATACATGATTGTGTGGGTTTGTTTTCTGGTCAAAAATCATTTGGATTTTGTTTTGTTTTTTTTTTCTTTTTGAAACTGATTCACAATTTACAATTATTAATTTTAACCTCAATATTAATATAACTCTAGGATAAATATACCTATATATGGCTTATTATATATCTACAGTACTATGGGCAATGTTCCTTTAAAGTATTGATACATTAAATTAAACTTTGCTCTTCTGGACTGTCTAATCGCACATACAGTACTGTATGTGGATGACTATATGTGTGTGTGTGTGTGTGTGTGTGTGTGTGTGTGTGTGTGTGTGTGTGTGTGTGTGTGTGTGTGTGTGTGCTGCATTATATAAGTTTCATATAAATCGATCTTACGTTTCTAGATTTACAATGCTGGCTTGCAGACGAAATGTTATATTATAAACCCCTTTTTAAGAATTCAAAACACAACAACCATTGGTGTAAGCAACAGTCCGTTTTTTATTTCTCCTGTTGTTCTTGCTTATGGTAGATAAAGAGAGAGAGTGGGGAGCGACAGAGAGAATTGTCGTGGCGTCCACTCGGTTGACAACCAAATCTCCAACTGCCATCGTTTTCCTTCTGTGACTTTTTCCTGTCAATCTTTTCAAAACATCCACATAACCAGATTCCTTTCTGTTACATTTTTCATAACAATAACAAGGTTTGTTTATATTTGTGAGAAATATTGAAACAATTCCCGTTTAGCTTGTCAATTTCTGGCATTTCATCCGCAGACGCGTGCCACATTTTAATTCATGAACAGGCATATATGTATATACACCTATACACATATACACATATATGTACTAGCATGTCAACCCGGCTTAGACCGGGTTATTCGTGTAACAGAAATTATATCCGATAGAATAGATTCCCTTTATCATAGACATGCATCCAATTTTCTATTGAATATTATCTTCTCTTCTCTTCTCTTCTATATAACTAAAATGAACTCATTTTTTCCCGTCGGATTTTGACATTAATAGGATTAAAAATCAAGATATTTCATGCAAATATAATATGCACAAACGGCAGAACAATATCTGAGGTGTGTTATAGGCTTATTATTTCTCAAATTCCTCGATAATCTTAGATTTCTATACTTTTTCTGCTGAGAAGTCACGGCCAAAATCGGTTAAGATCAATGGAAGTGGTAAAATATTTTCTCTCTAATAAATTCTTCCTCCTCCCCCTGCCACCACTTAACACCGTTTGGGGATCGTTCACAAGGAACAGTTGAGAAGAGAACACCGGTTTGGCTTCGTAGTTCTTTCATGTGAAGTTATTTAAAATCACTAAACTAAGCTGCAGTGCTCTGTGGCGTAGTGGTTAGCGTGCTGGACAATTCACATTATATTTTCACGTTCGCGCCGACCTACCGTAGCCGTTTTTTTTTTTTTTTTTTTCCTAAACAACTGGAATGGACTTTTCTTGGTGGCCGAACTGTTAACGTTGCAGATGGGTTTTTTTTTTTTGTTTTTTTCACACTTTATTTTCCTACTTTTACTCATGACTCCGGGTTTGATCCTTCCTACTTACCTACCATAACATTTTTTAAAACTTCCCCCCCCGTCCCGGAAACAAACACTCGGGCAACGCCGGGTACCCCCGCTAGTAATATATATTACTGATTTAAAAAGATATTTAAAAAATTACTTGGGTGACATTAGCTAGAATCAAAACCAAAACACTTAGCACGGTTTGAGCTATTGACGGATAGGTAAGAAAGAATTAAAATTGAACCAGTTCGAGCTAAGAATGCATTTGCACATGCGCAAAAGTAATAGAAATATGTCGACAAGTTTAAATGAACATTTTTCATTGCAACTTGCCGACATATTTTTATATGCATTATTTATCCATCGAAAACAAATATTTTACACGTTATAAGCTATCCTTGGGATATGATTGCTATTTCCTCTTACTTTTAGTGTTATGTGCCCAGCAGTTTAAGAGTTTATCGGTTAAATATTTTCACACAGACACGCACACATGCACGCATCTACTATTTTATTTATATAGATAATATCTATATAACTACCTTATGCTATACCGGTAAAGTGAGGCCTCTTTGTTTTAACGATCCTTTAGTTAAACAATTACACAGCCTAACATATTTGCTCTGAAATAATTGTTCGTGTACTTGAAATTTGAACCAAACAAAAACGTCATTGTTATGGATTATGCAATCAGCAGTAAACATCTGGCGCTTAAACTCCGTGAAACTCATTGTAATTCATATTTTTGTGGTAATTTTCAAAATGTGTACCGTTAGTTTTTTTGTGTTTTTTCCGATTTTTTTAAGTTTTAACTTTTTTTTTTTTATATAATATTTCATTTTTATTTAATATTTAAAAATATTTACTTCGCTTATTCTTATGTTTTGATTACCCTCCCCCACACCGCCGCCCGAGCACACACTCCTCTAAACACCCGGGCAACGCCGGGTACCCCCCCCCCGCTAGTCTGTTATAAAATCCTTGAGATATAATGCTTTGAAAGTCTGGTTTTACTTAATAACGAGTATTTTATACCACATTGATGTTTGAATATGGTTAAATTTGATGTTTGAATATGGTTAAATTTGATGTTTGAATATGGTTAAATTTGGGCTCAGTTTTGTATTAAAAACAAGCAAAACAAAATAAAAAAAATACTATGGTAGATAGAAAAGTAACTTTTCTTGGTTATGGTAATATTTATTTGTTGACACTTTGTTTTTATTTTTTTGTTTTTTGTTTTTTTATCGTGCTGTTTTTGTTTTGTTTGTTTGTTCATTTGTTTTTAAACATTTTTTCTGTTTTTTACCCTTTTTTATCCCATTAAAATTGTAGAATAAACTTTAGGATAGTAGAAAGTAGACATTGGGTTTATTTTCTACAACCTTTTAACTTTAGCTTGTCTTATTTTTGTCTTTTAATCCTCACATTCCATGAGTGATGTTTCTGATAAAGAGGAAATAATTGCTATTTTCTGGGTTGGAAGCTTGACGAGGGTCACATTAATACATATTAGGATAAACTGGCTGCAAAAAGAGTGTACCCAGAGGCAAGTGACGTGATTTGAAGCGGAGGTAAAAGGTCAGACTCGTTATAAAAACACTATATGACACATCACGTTTTTAAACGAAAGAAACAAATTGTTTTTAGTTAGTTCTCTCCGGAAAGCCGTACGGATAACACACGTCCAATAATATATAGAATCTCAACGAATAAGACTTTTGTAAGAAGAATAGTACAAGCTTATGTTCAACACTTCCTTCATTTTTGTCACTTTTTTCTCTCGCCAAAGTCCGCATTACTTCACCTAGATCTTGCCATGCCCTTTTTATTGTTGTGAGGAAACAGTAAAAGTGTAACTCGATCGTTTACGGGAGAGAGTAAATCGGTTTGTCCGCTACGTGGAAACATCTCTGTAAGGACTGTTACTCCCTGGCAGGGCACACCAGTGCTGCGGTTGATAAACGATAAAACGATCAACATATCCCTGACATCAAGTGGTTTATATGTCGCCTACTGCGTCTAATTGATTTATCTTTATTCCTCGAGTACTAGGCGTTATTAATGGCAGGGTTTTCATCGTCATTAATTCTCTCCTAAGAATTAATTTTCTGGCCTTCGCTGTTGGAATTGAACGCTGTATGAGAAGAGTTTACAAAGCATGGTTTTTATAAAAAAAATATATATATTAACTTCTGTTAACATTTAAAAAGAATTTTATTTCTCCTTCTCCCGCTTCTAAATTATTTCTCATCTCCTCTCCCCTTTTTTCTCCTTCTTTCCCCTCTTTTTTGAATAAATATAAAAACTTTTCTAAATTTCTTCCATTATCTCAGTCAGACGCCAAACCTGATTAACTCTTCTCATTTGGCAAATAAATTTACAATGAGATCGGACTTTGTGTTGTGTTTTTTCTCTTAACTTTTAATGCAAATGAACATAATACATCTTATCAGATACAACCAAAAAAAATGAAACGGAATAATTATATTCACAAAAGATTAATGCCAACTACTTTGGGTGCTTTACCAGAGACATTTGTTTTTTTATTTGTTTGTTTTTTGTTTTGTTTTTGTTTTTTTGGGGTTTTTTTTCAGCACCATTCTATCAATCTTCCACCAATATGGATCTTATAATACCATTCAACTGTTAAAGAATTATAATTTATTTGGATACCAAATTTCATATCCTTTTTCTGCTTTCAACATTCATTCCCTTTCTTTATGCCCCTTAAAGGGGTTTAATCTTTAATATTTCTTTGTATGTGCTATTTAGCAAAATAATTTCAAACCAGTATTAATATTTTGCTAGTGATTTTCCTTTGAGGAGATGTACTTACATTGAAAAAAATTTTTATATTCTTTGTTTCAAACAATACATTTTTATTTTGAAAGTAATTCTTTCTAAGTGAATTTTTAAATATATAAACTCTAATTATATATATATATATATATATATATATATATATATATATATATATATATATATATATATATATATTTCTTGTCGACATAATCCCCGAAGTAAAGCAAAGATGAGGCTGGCCAGTACCGAATGGGTGACCATTTTTGAAATGTTAGGCGCAGTACCTGTTGACAACTCTTGCATGTAGTATAACGCTTGGTCTACTATAGGTGAGTTAATATCAAGCAACAAGAAATTACCGAAAGAAATTGTCGTATTTTTAGCAAAATGCGCAGTTATTTATCGATTTTTTTCTGTTTTGATACCGATTCTTCAAAGCATTTCCTATTTCATGGTATATTAGCAATAGTGGGCTCACTAAAAGAAAATTATTAATTTATTATTCGAAGATCTAAAAGTAGTGCTTTTCGTAAAAATAATGAAAATATATCAATCAAAACAAAATTGCTAATCTGAAAGATGATAATTATTCTTAAAATATTCAACAAATTTCACAGTTCAAAACACAAAAGATGAAAAATTAAACACATTCAAAATTCGGATTTTCAACCTTAAAATTTAATACGTGCGCAATTGTTTTTGTTTATCTGCAATCTTCATCCTCCCTACAATACAATATATTTTGTTCGGTTTCGGCTGATTATTTTAAGCATATTTGTACCCTCAAATAAAGAAGGAGGTTGTAGGCAATACATATATATATATATATATATATATATATATATATATAGAGAGAGAGAGAGAGAGAGAGAGAGAGAGAAAGAGAGAGATTATGAAAAAGTATACCATTATAAAGTTCATTCATCACTTAATAATCGGTGAAAATTTTGTATTGATTGGATAATTACTTAATTTTTGGTAGATTTTTAAAAGAGGCTCCGTCAGAAAATAATTACTCCTTCCTTCCGTTTTGGCCGTGCCTAGGCTATACGTAGTAAGTTTATCCATGCTGAGATTTGACTCTCGGGAAACATACTCCCAATAACTCTTAAATGCGCGTAAACAAGAGTAATTTAACGTAAATACATCTGTTCATCTGTGTTAATTAGACGAATTCTTCGTCGGAGTAAAGAAAGAAGGAAGGATATAAATAGGTGAGAGCGAGTAGAGGGAGCTCATGTCAGGATGACTCTTATGGAACCATCCCTTCTCTTTCACCCACCCCTCTCTCTCTCTCTCTCTCTCTCTCTCTCTCTCTCTCTATCTATCTATCTATCTATATCTTGTTTTTTTCATTGTTTAGTTTAAATAAAAACATTATCGCCGTATATTCCTGCTTCTGCTGATTTATAAATCCACCAGTTTCCTGAATTCGTTTTTTTTTATAAGAGTGGGTATAGTGAGGAAAGAAAGAGTTTTGTTTTAAATGTAACACACACACACACACACACACACACACACACATATATATATATATATATATATATATATATATATATATATATATATATATATATATATATACATATGTGTGTGTGTGTGTGTGTGTGTGTCCCAGAATTGCTATGAAGCAAAAAATGGGGAAAGCCAATCTTGCAGCTGATGACGATAAAGCATTTTTTGTTTTTGTTTTTGTTTTTGTTTTTGTTGTTCTGCTGCGCATCTGAGTGCTTGAGAGATAAGCCAGTGAGAAACAGTATGTGAAACTGGCTGGTTGATTGTTGTTCGGTTTTACGCTATGTCAACCAGTGTTGCGTATTTTATACCTTAGCCGTATTTATTTCAGTAAGTACGTGCAAAATAAATGGCCGATCCCTAAAATGCATAAACATTTTGACCCCTTCCTTAATTTAAAAATTCACCAAAATTCAGGAAATCAACTAATTTGGATGAAATTTTCAGTGCTTATTAACTAACAATCAAAAGATATAATGAGCTCAGTGTTTTTTTTTATTTTAGTGAAAATGTATATTTTTGTAAGCAGAAAACATCTTTGCTAAAGTTAAAGTTTTAAGTACTAAAAAAAAACACGCATGAATTGTTTATTTTTATAAAATTAAAGCATTGTAAATGTTAACAATAAAAACAAATATTTCAAGAACATTACGAAAAAAGCTCCTAAAGTCCATGTTAGTGAAATCAATATAACTCAGAGAAAAATGAATTTCTCGAACTATCGATATTATCATTGAAGTCAGTATTGTTTATTCTATATTTCCACCAAGAAATAATATAATTAATAAAATATTTCATATGATTTTAGTGATAAAAATTCTCACAAAAATTTTATATGTAATATTCTAATATTTTTCTTGTACGCATGATGGTGTAAACATCAGTGTAAGAATATATATATATATATATATATATATATATATATATATATATATATATATATATATATAATCCTGAAAATAAAAAAAATTGAAAATTTGAGATCTAAAATCACTAAGAAAAAATAATTTAAAAAATGATATTATTTTTAATAACGATTAATTTAGAAATATACGGATGAGCAAAATTGTAACAAAAAAAAGTAAACATACAGGATTTGCATCCTACCCGCGGTATTCTCTTTTATTATTAAATTGTTTTTGTTTTTGTTTTGTTTTTGTTTTTTCAAAGAATAAATTGTCAGTGTAATCAGTGATTTTTATTGACTTTTCACACTTTAAATGCACCTATTTTTTCTTTTAAAAAGAATTAATTTAATTTATCGTTACAAATAGTTTGAGAATAAATCGAGGCTATTATGTGAAAAAGTAAATAAATTTTCTAATTAATTCCTTATTATTACAACAAATAGGATTACCTAAATTAATGAATATTTTTTATAATCTTCAAAAATACAGAAATTAAGGTATAATAATGTTCCACTTCTTCTATAAAGTTTAAAATAAAATTGACTTTATGGCATTTTGGGCTTCCATAGAACTTATGCGCAACACCTTTTCGTTTGGTTTGATTGTGCGGGGCCAGAATCTCTCGCTTTGGGGGGGTTAATTGAGCTGTTTTTGTATAAACAAGGTGTTTTATTTATTTATTTTAATATCTTAGGACTTTTCTAATTATCTTTGAAATAGTTATAGAAAACTAATATTTATCTTTCAATGGATTTTTACAATGAATTTATTTAACTTCAAAATATAGTTGAACTTGTCAGTTTCCGTAACTTTCCCCTACTGTTTGAACCTATATACACTAGTATGTCTAAGATTTAGCGCGGCCATCGAACACGCATCTAAACTCTTTTCTATTAATTCATATGACAAATTATTTACGTTAAGAATAAGTAGGTTTGAAAACACTTTTTAAACATCGTTTACGTTAAATACCTACGGTATTTCTGTTTATAATAAATACGAATTCTGCATTAATTAAAATATTATATATTAGATTTCTGTTCGCGATGATAATAAATTGATGCCGTGGAAAATGCCTACAGAAATTAATAGAATATTATTTCATCTTATTAGGCTTCGAAATACCAAGGTATAAAGAGATCTCACTTACCCTACATCCCTAATTGATCACCCTTATTGAATAAATGAATAGATGTATATATGTATAAGTATATAGTTATATGTCTTCATTTTCTTTGTTTATTTGCTGTGATATAAACTCCGTGAGCTTTGCATTATCCCGATAAGTCTCCTCTTAAAAATTGATTTTATTCTTTTTCTTTTAACCACACACACACACACACATATATATATAATCAAGCCAGGATTGAAACTCGACCGCCTGTACGACAGTAAAGGCTCCTAACCATTACGCTAATCGGCTTCTGCTGTGCGAGTCGTGAATTAACGATGTTTTGACATTGTCCGAAATACCTAAGCTCGATTTGTTTACACAAAGAGGATCGCTTTTTACGCTAATGGTAATTCGTGTACCACCCCTCAATATGCTCAAATATATATATATATATATATATATATATATATATATATATATATATATATATATATATAACGTAAATCAAACTAACTATACTTATAACATATATATTATATATTATTTATATTATTATATCAGTTTCATCGATTTGGCATAAATAAAATCTTTTTGTGCACGATCTTTTCTAAGATGAAATAATATTCTATTAATTTCTCTAGGCATTTTCCACGGCATCAATTTATTATCATCACGAACAGAAATCTAATATATAATATTTTAATTAATGCAGAATTCGTATTTATTATAAACAGAAATACCGTAGGTATTTAACGTAAACGATGTTTAAAAAGTGTTTCCAAACCTACTTATTCTTAACGTAAATAATTTGTCATATGAATTAATAGAAAAGAGTTTAGATGCGTGTTCGATGGCCGCGCTAAATCTTAGACATACTAGTGTATATAGGTTCAAACAGTAGGGGAAAGTTACGGAAACTGACAAGTTCAACTATATTTTGAAGTTAAATAAATTCATTGTAAAAATCCATTGAAAGATAAATATTAGTTTTCTATAACTATTTCAAAGATAATTAGAAAAGTCCTAAGATATTAAAATAAATAAATAAAACACCTTGAATAATAAAATAATGTTAAAAAATACACATTGTTGGTGACTACTCCCTTATTTAAATATACATCTTTCTTTCGTTGGAATTTATTAACCCATTTTATATATATATATATATATATATATATATATATATATATAGAGAGAGAGAGAGAGAGAGAGAGAGAGAGAGGTTTCTAGTATACATATATACATACATAAATATATATATATATATTCATATACATACATGTATCTATACATATATATACAAATATATGCATACATGTATATATATGTATATACATATACATACATATATATATACATCTATATAGACATATATATACATATATATATTTATGTACACATATATACATATATATATATACATATATATATATACATATATATAAACATATATATAAACATATATACATATACATATGCATACATGCATATATGCATATATAAACATATATTTACAGTAGAACCCCGGGATACAGTGACCCTAGGATACGTTTTCTTTGGAGGAATACGAAGTTTTTTTCGGCCTCTGGTTATATATATATATATATATATATATATATATATATATATATATATATATATATATATATGATTACATATGATATGTATATATTGTTTTTAAAATATAATCATCCACTGACACGTGTGTATATATATATATATATATATATATATATATATATATATATATATATATATATATATATATATATATAAACACAATAAAATAATCTCGCTCAAACCTATTGGAGCCGGTAAAACTCTTGTGACTTTCAGATCAAAATGAACCTAGGAGTATTTGTAACTGCATTTTCCTCAAACATCTAATATCGAAGCCTCGTTACCATCTGCATTTTGTCATACTCAAAGTGCACATAATCTGTGGTTGTGTGTGTGATATAGATAGATAGATAGATAGATAGATAGATAGATAGATAGATAGATAGATAGATAGATATAGAGGGAGAGAGAGATTTAAAAGAAAAACAATGCATGTGTGAGCAAAATGGAGGTATAACTAAAAATTGAGGAAGAATGTTTGAGAAGAAGAGAAAATAGCGCGAAAGGGACAAATATGAGAAAGTTAACGCGGGAAAGAAACTAAAAAAAAGAACGAATGTATGAGAGAGAGAGAGAGAGAGAGAGAGAGAGAGAGAGAGAGAGAGAAACTTATGTGGAAATGGTTGAATTATGTGAAAAAGACGAATATTTGAGAGAGAAAGAAACTAAAGAGAAATTTAACAAATGTAAAAGAGGATTTATAATAAAAAAAAAAGGTTGAGGGAGAAAACGAAACTCATAAGTAACAGAAAAAGGAAATGAAAAAACAAAATAGATATACAAACAGGCAGAAATTTAAGTAAAAATATGTGTGTGTGTGTGTGTGTGTGTGTGTGTGTGTGTGTGTGTGTGTGTGTGTGTGTGTGTGTGTGCGTGTGTGTGTGTGTGTGTGCGTGTGTGTGTCTGACTGTCTGACAGGGTGAGAACGGGGAAAAGAGAAAGAAAAGAGATAGCTAGAGAAAGGCGGCGAGAGACGGAGAAACTACTTATAAAAAGAAAGCACGTGTTCAAAAGAGACTGAGAATAAGAGAGAAACAGTAAATAGTAAAGATGTAAATAAATAATGCCCGATGGAAAGAGAGACGAAAAGAAAAAAAGAATGTGGAGGAGAAAGAAAAAGGTAGAATGTGTGTGTGTGTGTGTGTGTGTGTGTGTGTGTGTGTGTGTGTGTGTGTGTGTGTGTGTGAGAGAGAGAGAGAGAGAGAGATGGGGTGAAGAAAGAAAGAGAGAGAGAGAGAGGGGGGTAGAAAATAGGGCGAAATATAAATAATGTGAGCGAAAAGGAAATAATGTGTAATGAAAGAGAGGGGGAAGGGTGCCCTGAGAGTGGCCGTGTCAGTATATTCAGTCTCAGCCTCGGCCAGCAGGCCCGCTTCTCGGACGCCCCTCCTACATGCACACAGTGTGCAGTATACGATACAAATCTGAGTAACGACACGAACAACATCAACAAGGCAATTTTTAAAAAAAAGTATCAACATAGGCTGGATAGAAAAGTAATAATAAAGAAAGAAGAACTTGTTTATAATTTGATGACCTTTATTTGTGATGACGGACAAAACGGCGACAACCATCTATAAAAACGGCTTTCTATTTAGTTTTTTGTTTGTTTTTTTGTTTTTTTACAATTGGAGGATTCTAATAATTACAGAGTAAAAAAGTAGTAAAAGATATACCGATTTAAATTCGGCCGATGACACGAAATGAAAGAGAAAGCAAGCGCGCAAGGGAGAAATATAGATAGACAGAGAGAGAGAGAGGGGGGAGAGGAGGAGTAGACAGAGATATATATATATATATATATATATATATATATATATATATATATATAGAGAGAGAGAGAGAGAGAGAGAGAGAGAGAGAGAGAGAGAGAAACAGTAAATAAGAGAAGTTTCACGCATTCAGGTTGCTTCTGTATTTCAATTGATAAATCGTTTGTCCAATGTCTAGTAAACATTTTAGTTTACAGCTAGTTAACAGCATTATAAAAAAACTTATTAAAAAAAAACGCAAAAATTGAATCAGTATGTAACTTCTAAATGAACAAAAAAATCACGAAACACAAAAGACAAGCCGGGTTTTTTTATTATTATTATTATTATTATTATTATTATCGCGCTGTTATTATGCAATTGATTTATTATATCTTCTTACAAAAAAACCGTGACTTATCAAACCTGATGGGAAAACTATGTAACTTGTACAACATGTACAGAACCCACTGATAAGAAGGGGGAAATATAATACAACCGCCGAACAAAAGGAAAGGAGTTGTTAATCTTATCATTCGTATCCTCTCCATGAGTTCATAAAGACTGTTGAAATTCGTCGAGTTGAATATCAGTCCTATGTCATTGGATTTTGATATTGGAGAAATTTTTTCGAAAGGGGACACATTTACAGCAAGAACTCGTCTAGCTTCAACAACCACAGTACAGAATTATCCTTTCTCCTCCTCCCTCTCTCACTTTCTCTCTCTCTCTCTCTTTCTCTCTCTCTCTATATATATATTGAAAACCAAGCGAAAGGCCAATGAACAAAGTTTCTTTCCTAAAAGATCCAATCTGTTGAACAAAATACAACGACATCGCTTCCCAACAAGCTACAAGATAGTCGTCTTCAAGTCTAATGTAAACAAATACATAGTAGGCCGGCTTCTTCGATAATCAAGTCCGCTTAAGTATTCTACTGCCCTTCTGACCCTTGCAATTACCATTCAATCCAAAATACCTTAAATTCTTATCCCCGAGTCGACCCCTGACCTTGATAAGCGTCGACCAATTAGGATTTTTTTAATTAAATATTATTACTATTATTGTAACAAAAATATGGAATATTTTCCTTTCTTGTAAGAATTAAAACGCACTACGAAATAAATTGTAAAAAAATGTATCAAAGATAAAAATACGAGTTTTAAAATACCTTTAGTTAAATGAATATCGTGTGAAACGACTATGTAATATTAATTGTACGGACTTTTAAAGGAAACATCAAACACAGGTGCGTATAATCGATCGGGCTAATTCATTTTTCGTGTTTAGTAACTTGTAACAAAGACAGCCAGTTATACACCCACGTACGTATTTACGAAACCATTCATTTTTTCGTCGTCGTCTTTTATATGATAAAAATAATACGTTTATAACACCTGGAACTAATTCTACTGCACAAAAAAAACAAAAGACAAAACGGCATTATGACTACAACAACAACAACAACAACAAACACTTTCTCCGGCGATAACAACTACAGAACGAGCAGTACAACAACCACTCAGAGTGGTTTAAATTATCATGTAAATACTAATCCTTGTTCGACGGCTTCTGTTGCACCTATGAATTTCCCAGGCGTCCTAGAATCCAAACCGGACGAATCCGATAATAAAACGGACGCTTCTTTCAGCCCTCTACCTGCATGGCTGCGTTTCTACGTATATGGACTTCACGGCGTGTTCGATGAGGTCGTCTTCACGGCACTCTACGATCTGTACCACGCCGACAAGGGCAATCGCCAACTCCTCGGATATTCTACTTTGTTCTCTTTCTTCATGTACGCCAGCTGCAGTTACTTCGTCGAACGGCTCTACATTCGACTGTATTATAAACACGGAGTACCTGTCTACGTACGGATTCCTATCTACCTTGCGGTGTTATATGCTTGGGAACTGACTAGTGGCTTACTCTTGCGACAGCTTGGGGCTTGCTCGTGGGATTATTCGCATTATGACTATAACTTCATGGGACTTATAACGCTGGAATATGCGCCGGCCTGGTGTATACTGTGTATAATTCAGGACCTCCTTTCGGATTTCTTGCTTGCGCTTCGATTTGTAAAAAAGACAAAAACGAAACTGGAATAAAAAAAAAAAAAAAAACAATAATAATAGGTTTTGGTGCGACGCTAATATAAACTTTTTTTACCCTATAGCGCAAGACATAATGCTATTTGTTGACTGTATCGTTTACGATTAGTACTTTTCATGTTTTTTTTTTTGTTGTTTTCTATTCATTCATTCATTTTTTACTTTCTTTGGGTGTCCTTTAGAGTACTAAAAAAGTCTTTAAAAGTTGTTGCTTGTCTATCGGCTTCCCACAAGGTTTAAGTTAGACACATCGCTGTGGAAACTCAACTTCCTGAAAAGAGGGTGAGAATTATGCCAATTTTTTTTTTTTTAGGGTAACAAATTGTCAAAGGTTAGGGCTATCAAGGGAGATAACTTATCTTTTATATATACATATTTTCAATAATTGATTTTAACAAAGGTCTTTTAAATATTAACGGATAGTAAAACAACAATTTTTAGCTGTTAAAAAAGGCAATGATACAACATTTTTTTTAATTAAGAAACAATGAAGTATATTTTAATGTTGAAATCAATGAAACAGCAACTTTTACATATTAAGAAACTATGACACATTTTTTAATGTTGACAAACAATGAAACAACAATTTTAATGCTGAAAAACATCATTTTTATATTAAAATAAGACTGAAACAACATGCTTTAACGATGTAACATTTTTGATATTAAAAAACAATAGAACAACATTTTTTAATGTTAAGAAAAAATGAAATATTTTTAATGTTAACAAATAATAAAACATCATTTTTATGTTAAAGACACTGAAAGAACATTCTTTCAAAAGTTTAAAAACAAAACATTTTACTGTTAAAAATAAACAACAATTTTTAATTTGTTAATAACAATGAAGCAACATTTTTTTAAAGTTAAAAAACAATTAAATATCAACATTTTTATGCTAAGAAAGAATGAAACGTTTGTAAATGTTAAAATACAATGAAGCAACAAAACAATTAAATGCTTAGAAATAGTAAAATATAAAAAATAAAATTAAATATTAAAGAAAAACAGTAACACCGAAACGATATTAATGGAAGAAAAAAAACGAAACAATATTATAGGGTCAGAAGTATTGGATTTGAGTTAAATACTAGTTGGCATTTTTAGTTTAAGGTGGTAACTTATTTTAAACTATTTTCAGGTTTGTTTTTTACCATATGATTTTAACAAATAAGTTTTTATGTTAAGAAATAATAAAACAAAAAAAAATTAAATCTTAAAAATCAATAAAACTGAAACAATATTAATGAACAATAAATTTCTAAAATCTTTAATTTCGGCTTATTTTATCCTTATGTCCTCACATTCATTGAGCGATGTTTCTGACAGGGGGGTAGAATTGCTGTTTCTGGGACAAAATATTTTCCATCTAACACTTATTGTTAGCAAGTTTTTGACTTTGGTGTAGTATTTTTTATTTAGCTTTTTACATCAAGAGGCTTCATGCCTTATCTAAGTATTTCAATGGCGAATGATCTGAAGAACTGCAGACACTTGTGCCCCCACGACGCAGACACCCTCGACAAACACGACAGGAAGCTAAATCCCACCCCCACACAGTAGAGATCCTTAGATGTAAAAGATCTTTCTACTCCAGTAATTTCTTCCCCAGAACCGCTAGACTCTGGAATTCAATTCGAGGATCCTGCTTCCCTAACTGTACTGACATGCAGAAGTTCAAGTGCAACGTGAACCGACATCTTGCTGTTCAAATCCCTACATAGTACCCCAGTAGTTGCTGATCCTGATAGTAGCCCCCTACACCAAAGTGGCAATGTGCCTTGTTTGGGGTGAAAATGTAATAAAAAAATAAATAAATAAAAAAATAAAAAATCTGGAGCGATTTCCATTTTATATAAAGTTGCATCTCGTTATGTTTCCTTTTAAACTGGAAAACACAACTAAAATGTTACCATAATATTTTCTTTCTGAAAAGATTGAATGAAACAATTAAATACGGTCTACAATAAATTTCTTAGTGATATGAGAACGTTATACGTGTGACACGTTTTTTTTTATGAATTAATAAACAAGATTAACTTCCAATAGCCAATGAAATTGCTTTTTAGAGTTGTTTTTCTTCTTTTTTTTTTTTTACTTCTTCCAATGGACGAGTTGTTTTCTTTTAATTAGACAATATAACGGGGTTTTTTTTCACTTTCTCTTTTAAAAGCAAATTAAAAGAATTTGTTGGTTTTGTAAATAAAAATCAATTGCCGAAAAAAATATTATTTTACAATCAGTGTTGAAAAAAAAATTCAAAAAATAAGTTGATATGAGAATTGTCTACTGTAAAGTAAAAATAAAAAATGGCTGAACACTTCAGAGGCGAAAGATTGAGACGACGACACCTGAATGGGTTGGTAAAATCATTGTGTACACTAATAATTAATAACATTTCTTTTTAAATTTCATCAGTATAAAGTGTTGTTTTGTTTAAGATTCATTAATTCTCTCTCTTACAGACGGGATACTGCTAATCTCAGTTTTGTTTTTCTATAAATACTATTATGTCATGTATTCTTCGAAATTTTCTAATATATTTACCGAAATTAAACTGCGGCACTAACCCTAAAGCGAGTTGAATCGGTTTCCTCCGAAAAGTTTCATGGGAGTATGAAATTCATAAGCGGTCTTCAGTCGCATGTATATCCCCGTCAGGGGAGATGATGTTAGGTTTTTACAATTCTTGTAAGAAGGTGTTGACGTCCCCCTACATACAGCGCCTGGTATTCTCAAATTGGTCACTCATTTGGTATTGGCCGGGCTGAACGTTGCTTAACTTCGATGATTTAGTGATAACCTTATATGCTTCCTTTGTTACAGCTCGTTTGACTCGTGTATCTGGTGGTATTTATCAGTTCGCTGTTTTGATAATTTATTGTAATGCAGTTTTCTATTCCATTTAAATTAAGTGGCTTCATGCCTTGTCTAGAGTGATTTTCATAAAAGAAAAAAAACAAGAAATAATAAGTCATTTTGTGAAGAAACATCGGTAACATGTGTAACTCTAAAAACGTTACATATAACTTAGGAAAGGCCAATCCTGACATTTATTTCCTTTTGTAATTACTATTATAACCGTCATTTGGGAGGAGGGGTCGAAAAAACTAACTGAAATCGTTACATTTATTTCTTAGTCATGACATTGCATTTTAGAAATAACTGAAATTGTTACATTTATTTCTTAGTCGTTACACTTCATTTGAAAAATAACTGAAATCGTTACATTTCTTTTCTAGTCGTTACACTGCATTTTAAAAATAATTGAAATCGTTACATTGATTTTCTAGTCGTTACATTGCATTTTAGAAATTAATGAATCCATTACATTTATTTCCTAATCGTTACATTGCATTTTAGAAATAACCGAAATTGTTACATTAATTTCTTCGCCAATCCAATTACATTTGTAAAAAGTGTAACTGTAATAGCTGTTACATTTTTTTAGAAAAATAAGTAAAATGTTCACATTTAATTTATTAGTGTTTTATTTTGTAAAATTATTAACTGAAATCTTTGCATTTCATTTTTTTTATTATTGAAATAGTCGAAATAGTCTTGCTGTTACAGTTTCTTTTGTGAAATGAATTAAAATGAAAAAAAATTGAAATAGAGTTGGAAGTGAACCTTGGGTTTACTTTCGGACCCCTCGTGACTCTCCCACGTCTCTTATTCTATTCTTTAGTTCTCGCGTTCTATGAACCATGTTTTTAATAAAAGGCGGGAAAATTGCTGCTTTGGAAGTGACGAAGAAAGCGAATTCCAAACGAGGCAAAGAAAGAAAAATGATAAACAATTAGAGCCATTTGCTTTTTAGCGTTCGTCAGCACAAACTGAAACCGTTTTGATTTAAAAAAAAAATAAATAAATGTAATGTCTATGAGAGTATTAAGTGGACATTGGGTTTACTTTCTCATAACTCTCACTTTCCTTATTTTGTTCTTTAGTCCTCACATTCATTGAGTGATGTTTCTGACAAGGAAGTGGGGGAGAATTGCTGTTTTCTGAAACAAAATCTATTTCATCAAATACTTATTGTTAACAAGTTTTTGACTTTGACGTAGTATTTTTTATTTAGCTTCTTACATCAAGAGGCTTCATGCCTTATCTGGAGCGATTTCCATTTTATATAAAGTTGCATCTCGTTATGTTTCCTTTTAAACTGGAAAACATAACTGAAATGCTTACATAATATCTCCTTTTTTGAAAAAATTGAATGAAACAATTAAATTCTGTTGCTAGGATCAAATGAATCTCATGGTTGACATTCAAGGGGGTTGGTTTAATCATTATACTTCCGGTTTTTAAAAACCCGAGTCGGGTTCAAAACGGAGATAAGGTCTCGATTTTTTTTTTTTTTTTTTTACGTGAATGTTAAGAGATCTTTCCCCGCGATAAATCACGTATTACTTAAGAGAACCGACGCTACCCACCACCTAACTGTCGGCTGGAGTGTAGGGTTACTAGGTAGCCATTGGAACAATGGTTACAGTAGCTCTCAGGTGACCTGATTTGTTTTGTTTTATGAATGCTTACTTAAATGGTATTGAGAAAATTGTGTGTGTGTGTGTGTGTGTGTGTGTGTGTGTGTGTGTGTGTGTGTGTGTGTGTGTGTGTGTGTGTGTGTGATATGCTTTTGAGAAAAAATCCATAAAAAAACATAAAAAAATTCCTACATTGTGTATTGGTTTTCGTCCGGATTTTTTTTATTATTATAGAAATCGCTCAAGACGACAAGGCGTGAAACTACTTGATATAAGGAGCTAACAAGAACAAAACAATGATTATCGCAATATTAGTCTTGAAAATACCAAAGCTGTAGGTATGAGAAAAACAGTGGGCAGGAAAGGAGTTCCGCAACTTTGCGGTTCCTGGAAAGAAGCTACTGGAATATACTATAATGAGGTATCAAAACAGCGAATTTATGGAGACCACTAGAGCAACGAGTCAACCGAGCTGGAACAAAGGAAGCTTGGAATTGATGGGATAATTCTGAAGGAAACATGATACTGACGTTTCTGAATATTTTTTTTAGATGAGGATTTGTTATTCGTATTATTTGGATTCATTGGACTACTGTTCTCTTCTTGACAAAATACACCTGAATAAGGTCAGAGGTTACACCGACCGAAACGTTGTGAAAATTACACAAGATGAGAATAGTAGTCCGATGAATCCAAATAATACGAAAAACCATGATAGTGTTTATAAAAAGACTGGGACCTGTAATATCACGTCTTTGAGAGAAGGGTTTCATTGAAGAATAAAATGCTATGACCAATCAAATTACGGATGCGTTTTTGCACTTTTGTCAAGAACCCCTAAATGGGACAGAGATTCACCAGCCTAAATATGACAACAGTACTTCATACATGGTCGGGTAGTAGATTTAGGAGCATGCATTAATATACTGAATACACTGTGTTTTCTCGTAAAAGAGTAATAATTTTCGAAGGACCTTTCTCCTTCTTCAGTCACACAAGATTAAAAAATACGGTAGAAAGCCATACGTTGTTTTCAAACGCGTTGATTTATTAAAAAGTAAACAAAAGAAAAAAGAAAAGAAAAAAACTATGCAATTCTCAACCATTCATACTTGCTAACTCTAACCGCCATTATCAAGTAACGTTTTTATTTTTAATATTTGAGATTGGATGCGTTTGTAAAGTGAAAACAGTGTTTTTGTTTTGTTTTTTTGTTTTGTTTTTTGTTTTTTTTTGTTTGTTTTTTTTTTTGCTTTTTGTTTTGTTTTGTTTTTTCGCGCGCAACATAAACGTTAGAATTCAAAATATGAAATGCGTTTATGACATGAAATGAGTGATTCTTTTATACGAGACAGCGGTTAAAATTTTAAAACATGTTTCGATTTTAACGCAAAAGGAAAGTTTTTTTTTTCTTTTGGGTTATTGTTCCTATTTACAATGCCTCCCCACGGGACAGAGTCAGACACCAGGGTCGTTTTTTTAACGTGGAGAAAAGGAACAAAAATGTAAAATTGTCTCAGTCGTGAAAGACTTCTCTGCTGACAGAGAACACGAAATTGAAGCGTAGCATCTGAAGAACAGATATTACACTTTGATCTTTGTTGTTGTTTTATCGATATTATATTTTGTGGTAGAAAATAACAAGCCTGAATCTAAATTCAAGTTTTCTTCTAATATTATGAGTTGCTATTTGGAGAGGATAAATTGTAGAAGCCGTTACTTTGTTTAATTGTGCTAGAGTTTATAATGGTTGCTGATTCAAGAAGTCTTCGCCGAGATTTATTTGAAGTCAATTTAATAAGCGCAGCTTATTCAACTTAATTCTACATGGCTTTATATTATTTTGGAATATTTTAATCTTTAGATCCGCTATGTAGAATTAACTTGGGGTCGGCACGAGGACTGGTCCCATTGCAACTCCACCTATTTGGGTATATATGTCACCGTTGGTGGTCCTAGAAGGGTACTTGTGTAGTACAGATTAATGATATTTTTTAAATATTTTTTTTTTTTTTACTAATCTTAAGTAAAGGGAGTGATGGATTATATTAAATATTGTTAACAATTATATCAATTATTTCTACTAATTATTTCTAATGTACAGGTACATTAGTCAATAAACTTTTACATCTCCAGAAGCAATGATTTTGTTTTCCAGTTACATAGTTTTTAGTATTTGCATTAGTTCACGTGTGAACTTAACACTATATTTGCTTGGAATATACGGGCTAATAAGTTCGTTTAAGGGCTTTGTGAAAAGATAGATGGGAGTAGGAATTTGGAATATGATAGGTCGAAGAGGAGAATTAGATTTTTGCTTGTTTGTTTTTTTACGTGGGAATCACCACTTATCGAGGCCCAGAGGCCACTCCAGGATAAGGGTTAATGGGTATACATTAGCCAATGTGATTATAGCGTAGTAAACATAAGTAGTGAAATTTTTTGTAAGTTGGATTACATAGGGGGACAGTTCATCAAGAACGTGTTTACATTGGACTTGAAGACAATCAGATTGTAGTCAGCTGTAAAGCAAGCCAACAGAAGATAGTTCCACGGGCGTGCAGTTCTAAGAAAGAAACTACGCTCATGGAATCTACATTTAGGTTTAGCCACAGATAAAGAGCATGGAAAATTATTGGTAGTGGTTCTGGCTAAAAGAGTGTTTTTCGTGAAAGTTTGTCGGGGGGGGCATAGATTGAAGCTCAGGCGAGCACCTGCCATGGAAATAACGATAAAGCAGAGACAAGCTCGCAACGTCTCTTCTGTGGGAACCGTTCCATTTAGGTAATCGATTTTATAGTCTCCAATTACTTTGGGGAGTTAAATATTATCGATTTATGCGTTATTTGCTGTAATTAGTTTGTTAACCTGCGTTTTTAATACATTTGTAGAATTTTTATGATTTTTCTTTAATTTCGTATGGTCATGAAGGATGCTTTGAAATTTTTCACTATAAGGGCATTTAAGAACAACAAAGATATTTTTATCGGCTTTTTTATAACTATATTAGGATGGTTACGGAGTTCTTTCGCAGCATTTTTTAGATCGGAAGTTAGTATTGAATGGAGTCTATGCGGGTCAACCAACGTTTCTACATTCTTCGAGTATCATCAGGACTTCAAGGGTTCGCTTTGCTTTTTGACCACAAAATGAAGTCCATTTGGAGTCCTGATGATATATAAAGAGATTAGAAATGTTCGTTGATCTATATAGACTCCTACACCATGTTTATATATATATATATATATATATATATATATATATATATATATATATATATATATATATATATATATATATATATTAGTGACGGGGCAATTCTAACATTTTTCCCGATTCCGATACAATTACCGATTCCGCACTAAATTTCTGATTCCGATACAATTACCGATTCTGATTCTTATAAATCCTTAAATGTTTAACTATTAAGCTGTTATTTTCCCGGTTACCTTAAAAAAAAACATGTGTTAAATGTGCACATATTTTCTAAAACGTAAAAACACACTTGTGTGGGCTGTGATTCATAGATTTTAGCTTTACACATAGTTTAAAATCAATAAATATTTCTTATTTTATTATTACTAATAGCAATGAAAGGTTTAGTTTTAAACAGAATCAAATAAAAAAGATAATTAAAAGAATCGTTTTTGGCATCGGAAAATATGCATAAATTTTTCCGATTCCGATGCCTCAAAAAGTTCCGATTTCCGATTCCCGATTCCAATTAATTGCCCCAACACTTATATATATATGTGTGTGTGTGTATGTATGTATATATATGTATGTATATATATATGTATATATATGTATATATGTATATATATGTATATATATACATGTATGTATATATATATGTATATATATATATATATATATATATATATATATATATATATATATAAAATATAAAACTGAATGTGTGTGCGTGTGTCAGGTCACGAATAGGCGCCTATATGGCTGACTATTTTTAAAAAACTGATTACATATAATGATAAAAGATGTATCGAGACACAGGATTGGGTATGTTTGATCTGGCAGAACGGTGGTTCATTAAAATTGTGGGGTCTGCGTTCGCGCCTGGTCCACAAAGTATGGAAATAAAAAAATTAAATATTAAAAAAAAAAGTTTATAAGTGTTTTTGATATAGATATACATAAGAATACTTTGGTAAGTGTGTTTTAACTTAAATAGGGATGGTATAATCAAATTGTGGGGTCTGCGTTCGCGCCTGGCCTCCATAGAATGAAAATAGGCACAAACTTTAATAAAGACTTTACATATCTATCTGCGTAAGTATGCTTTGATAATTTGAAAAGGTTTCAGTTTGAAGAAATATGGTATAATAAAATTATCGGGTGTTCGTTCGCACCTGACCTCCATAGAATGAAAATATATCACATCGTTTAACAAGGTTTTTTTTAATATAGATCCACAGAATATTGTGATAAGTGTTTCAGTGTGAACAGGTATTGTATAATAAATTATGGGTTTTATCTATTTTATTTTTACTTTCATCATATTTTGCTTTGGTATTGAAACCCCCAAATTCAACCCAAATTTACAACCCTTCCTTTTCATAACCTATCATACTTTCATAAATCAGATTCCATTTTCTGTAGGCTGTTTTTGAACCCAGTCAACGACAGGTACTTTTGCTAGTGTATATATATATATATATATAAACTTCCTCGGGATACTAAGTTCAACACATCGCAGACTTAGCACCAACTGAAACTGCATACTTAAAATGGAACGCATTTAGAGATCGATCAAAATTTATTGATTATTTTAACAAGGATATCTAGGCTTTCGGTTTACTACTAAAGAGCCGAATACTTTTTTTAAACTAATGCTAATTAGGAAAAAGGGGTTTGGGTGTTTAGGGGAGGAGAAATTGGGAAAGAGGGTAATTGCAAAAAAAATCTATCCGTCTCTTTTTTTTAGGAGGGGGATAATTGTGGATAACAATGTAATCCATCTCTTTTTTCTTCCTTTTTTTTTTTTTTTTTTGATTAACACGTGTAACGTTCAAGAATAGAAGAAATCGTATGAATATTACAATTTTAATTTTATTCTTCACCATTTCTTTATTTATTTATTTATTTATTTATTGTAACATTAATATAAGATTTCGTCTGGCAAAAGTCGGATTTATTCGATTACATTTCTGTAGAAACACCAAATTCGTGAAATTTGGGTTTGAAAAAACAATTTGGCAGCACTAAGCAAGAATATGAGAGGGACCTCCCTTTGATGTAGTCTCGGTTTCGAATATCATAATAATAATAATGATAGTTCTGGCCTTCTTTTTGAAAACATACTAGTTGAACTCAGAAATGTATATGAACTTCTTTCAACTGAACTCTACGAAAGTAGATTGTTCTCGAAAAGATGCACCTGAAAAAGGCCGGAGGTTACATGGGCCGAAACGTTGTAAAAATAACAAACAAGAGAATAGTAGTCTGAATAATCCAAATAATTAATTATCAACCAAAGTAGGTCCGAAACATAAATATTTTTAATGTCTAATTTATAAGTGTTTCTGTTTTGGTGGGAAGCTTGATCCTCCTTAAATAAATTGCCCTCATAGATTTAATAAGTGGAAACCTAAGAAAAAATTGAAATCATTGTTATTCAATTCAAGATGTTTTTAATCAAATTATTTCATTGATTCAATGTTATGCTTTTGTAAGAGTTCAAGAAAAATTAATTATATAAAGAGCAAAAGAGCAAACATCTGTGTGTATGTGTGTTTTTATGTCCAGCTAAAACTTTAAAAATGCAAAACAAACACCTACAAAACAGATTTATAACATTTATTAGATTGTCATATTATATTTTAATCTCTAATGACACACACACGCACACACACACACACACATACACACACATATATATATATAATAAAATACGCATCAAGTGCGCTTGAAAGCTAAATCACAACGTAATATAAGAAAAATAAACAAATATTTTACTTTTTGAAATTTATCACAAATATATTTCAGAGGTATACTCCATCTTCAGTGTGTTGTTATGTTTCTTTTTTTTTCCTTTTCTTCTTCCTTGTCATGTTGTAAATGTTGAGAAAGAAGTTTGTTTGTAAGGAGCCCGCGTTGTATGGCGGTTGTATTTTGAAATGTTTGAACTGTGCGTAGGCAACACGAGAATATCGTCAAGAATGGGAGTTCATATAGAAACGTTGTTTTAATTTGAATAAAATAAAATACGCATCAAGTGAACTTGAAAGCCAAATCACAACGTAATATTAGGAAAATAAACGAATATTTTACTTGTTTGAAATTTATCACAAATATATTTCAGAGGTATACTCCATCTTCAGTGTGCTGTTTTTTTCTTGTTTTTTTTTTCATTTTCTTCTTCCAAAAAAGAAACAAAACAACACACTGAAGATGGAGTATACCTCTGAAATATATTTGTGATAAATTTCAAACAAGTAAAATATTTGTTTATTTTCCTAATATTACGTTGTGATTTGGCTTTCAATCCCACTAGATGCATATTTTATTTTATTCAAATTAAAACAACGTTTCTATATGAACTCTCATTCTTGAAGATATATATATATATATATATATATATATATATATATATATATATATATATATATATATATATATATATATATAATAGTTTGGAGTGATTAATCGGAATAGGGAATCAGAAAAAGGTATCGAAATCGGTATTGGAACCGAAAAGATGCGAGCTTATTTTCGATTACAAAAATGATTCTTTTAATTTTTTCTAGACAATAAAAAAATGGAACAAACACAGTGTATTCATTTATTAAACGATTGTACATTTACAACGTAAGTCAAAAGGTCAAAAGGGCAAAAGGGCAAAAGGTCGCATGTTATAAATCCCATGCTCAGATTTTGCTTTGTCTCCAAGTGAATTGCATTTGTTTATTGGAAGATCAACGTAAACATTTCGCTGGGGAAGTTGATTCTGTCGTTGTCTGGTCATTGTCTTCTTCTGCATCCCTTTACGTTTTTCCGCTTTGGCACAAGTGCAAAATATATATATGAAAAACTCAGAATGAGTGTATACAAAATTGGGATAAAATATATAAAACGAAAGCATGTCTATATCCTCCCCTAAATAAAGAAGAATGAGATTTGGGTATTTTTTACTATAACTAACAGAACAAAAATAGATATAAAAAAAAACAATATTCAAGAAATAAATATTACCCAATGCAAGTTACTCCTCTACTTACTTGGATAAGTTGTGTTTTAACTTATTTCAAAGCGTTTTTTAGTTCAAAACAAACATAATGCCCACTTTGTTAAGTTAGAACAAAAGATGATTGTCCATAAGCTCTGAGTGAGGTTCTTTGATAATCGCCCAAAATCGAAAATTAAACGAAATGTTGGTAGAAAAAACTCCAATAAATGTTAACAATCGTGAGAAAATGTAATAATCTATTTTTTTTTCTTTTTCGATTTTTGAGCGATTGTATTAGATAATCTACAACATTGTAGTAGTAGTAGTAGTAGTAGTAGTAGTAGTAGTAGTAGTAGTTTCTGTTTCTTGTTTTCCTTTTTACAGTAAAAAAATCAAATCTTTATAATTAGGAGAAAAGATATATAAATTCTTTCATAGAGCGCAATCAGGAAATAGTAAACAAAGGCATCTCTCCATTGTAAGTTTATTTGTTTGTTTTTTTTAAATAGTGACATTATTATGTAGAAACACATTCTTAACATGGGGATGGATTTTGTTTACTATTCCGTTCCTACGTCATAGTCACCAACATTCTCAATTAACTTTTTCCAGAAACTCAATGACACATCTCTGCTTCTGATACACGTCTATGACAGAGGATGCTTACTTAGAATCTCACACCGTCAATATCTGCAACAGGGAGATGAACCTTTCAGGCGATGGATGCAGAATAACTATGCAAATTGCAATCCCCTCTGATCCATTTGGGTGGAATAAAAAAACAGAGGTTATTATTTTTGGAACACCCTTCGTATATATAAAGTTGATGGTGGCTGGCATTAGTAGCAATAATGATAGTTTTAACAACATCTATAGCGTTGCCTATCAACTCTATTAGAACCACCATTCAATGGAATATATTTTAAGTTGACATGAGACTAATCCCAACTTGATTAAATACAATTAGAAAAATCACCAGGACCAGATTACACGTCAAGAACAAAAACACAAAACTCCGCCATTTACAATATAGAAAGATCTTCTGCATAATATATCTTTAAAAAGGGCTTCCTTCAGTCTTGATAGACTATGGATATTCACTGTAAGAGTTACAGCGCGTGGAATTTTTGTGATAAGAGCTGCGCAATCTTCAACCACACCTCTCCTGAGTCGGTGTTGTTAAATACCAGTGGCAACGGAAGGTTCAGGATGACTGGAAACAATGCTGAGATAAGCGGAGAGCACATACAGCGTCTAGGATTGGCAAATGGTCATCCATTTGGTATTAGCCAGGTTCAACGTTGCTTAACTTTGGTGATCTGACGAGAACCGGTGCGCCAACGTGATTATGCCGTATATATATAACATATCTAATTGCATGGTATTAACCTAGTGGGCAGTAAAAATTAAGTGCTAAAAATATTTGTAATCGCATTTCCATGTTCAAAATATAATTTTTTTACTAACTCAGTATCTGAGGGGTAAAGGAAAACTGTAATGGAATATTCGAATATCTATATATCTCATGTAGAGATCAAGTGTTAGACCCAGGAAAGGGGGGGGCTTGATTTCTGAGAATTTTTACTGAAGTAAAATGAAGCAAAAAATAAAAATACAAACCAGTTGTTTATTATTTAATTAATTGGATCTTTTTTTATTTATTGCGGACTATTATCCCCATCCTCTAGCACTTGTTTCACGACGTTTCGGCCAACCATTACTCTGCCCTTCGTCAGGTGGTTAACCGCGACGGGATAGGAACGCCGAACATGCATCCCCAGTAATTACTGCCTTCCATAGTTGTTGTTGTTGTTGTTGTCTCGTCACATTTTGACAAACTAAGCCTCTGGCCGACTTTGGATAGAGTTGAAACCGCTATCTTCAGACAATGCTCACCTAGAACCGTAGTGATTCAACGTCTCTATCCACTGCGCCACGGACCCCGAAGGTTGGATTTTTTTTGGTCTTATAAATCCACATTTATTTGTTATCTGATCTCCCATTCTCGGGTCCGTACCGAATGGTATATTATTTACTTAATTGGAATTCTTATTGAGATGAGTAATTTGTATTATTTATCCATTTATTTATTGCGGACTATTATTCTCATTTTCTAGTTGTTGTTTTACGACGTTCGGCCAACTGTTCCTCTGGCCTTCGTCAGCTGGTTAACCGCGACGGCGAATGCCAGGGGAATAGTTGGCCGAAACGTCGTAAAACAACAACTAGAAAATGGGGATAATAGTCCGCAATAAATAAATGGATAAATAAAGCAGCTGTTGTTGAGCATCATTGATTCATTTCTAATGAATCAGATGAATATTGTTGGCTTTCGTTTTCCCGATATCTTCCTAGTTAGAATTCTTTCTAGAAAGACATTGAATACTTGTGGCAAGGACCACGTGAAGGTAGCTAATATCCCTAAGTAAAATTATTTCTGTGAAACGAACTCGATTAGAACTTAGCACACCCAGGTTTACAGTCCGTGTCGTTAACTACTTAGCCACCGTCACCGCCTTGCTGATGCTGTCTTTTTCCTAGATTAGAACTTACCACACTCAGGTTTACTGTCCGTGTCGTTTACTACTTAGCCATTGTCACCTCCCTGATGATGTTATGTTTTTCTTTGTGCGTGGAGTCTGGATAAAGTTGCATTGGAGTTCTCAACCATATGTGATTTAATCACATGATACCCGATGTAAAGGTTGTAACTCTTAAGTCAACTTCTTCTCGTCTGCCTTTTCGGATCGACCTTTTGCTCCTCCTTTTATTTTTATTTAATCGCCTAAATGATAATATTAGTCTGTCCACTTTTATATTTGTGATGTGTTCACTTAGCAATGCGTGTATAAACCACTATAGAACCGTCGGGGCCCCAGATTCTGTTCGTCTACTGACAAAACCAGTCGAACGCTGATTGTAATTTAAATGTAATGGTAAGATGGCTTGACTGTCATTTGGGCGGTCGGGTTTCGATCCTGGTTTGAGGTAGTTGCCTGTCTAGCCGCACTGATTAGCTGTGATACAGCGAAACAGTAATGTATGTGGATGACTATAATGCTCCTTATCTTAGGTTGAACATATTGGGAAGTTATATACAAACTGGCATTAGCATATTAAGCGATGCTCTTTGTGCAAACAAATTGAGCTTCGGCATTTGGACGATGTCAAAACATCGTTAATTCACTGCCCGCACAGTAGCAGCCGAATAGCGTAACGGTAAGAAGCCGTGACTGATTTGGGCGATCGGGTTTCGATCCTGGCCTCTCTAGCCGCACTGATGAGCAGTGATACAGCGAAACAGTATTGTATGTGGACGCCCGGTCGTAAAATACGTTTAAATGTGATATTTTGATTAATGCAGGTTTCGTATTTATTATTATATTAGATTGGATCCAATATATAGTAATGATTTTAAAAGTTAAAAAAAATTACCTGTGCGCCACCACCGAGAATCGAAACTAAAACGTTTAGCTTACGATTTACTTTTTCTGTTGACCTTAATGCCTGAGCTATGAAGACATGTTTGCTGCAAGGCTAAAATTAAAACATAATCAAATAGCTATTACGTTACCCATGCATATTCGTAATGCCGTCGTTCGACCTTAACCTCGCAAATTCCATTTCTGTAATTTTCACACTTTGTACCGATTTTCCCCAGCTAAAACCCAAATATAAAGTAATGGTTAAAATATAAAGTTTGGGTTCGAATACTCTATATATTAAGTTTCATGTCTGTATACCAAAAGTTGAGAGGAGTTTGGTAGGCAAATTTTTTAAACAGATATATATCTGCATACATAAATATACATAGAATGAGGTTTGTGTTTACTATAATCTTTTTACACAAGTATAAATCATGTAGAATATCTGCATGAATAAAATTACACGTAATAGTTAACTAAAGATGATCACCCCATCAAAAACTGAAAGAAAAAAACTAATAGGGAATGAATTAAAATGAATGTTTAAAAGAATATGCAAATTAGCTAGATCTTTTGCAGATGGATGCAATTCCATAACCCATATGTAACAAAGTTGTGTTTTCTTTTTAAATAATAAATAGTTTGGTTAAATACGACAGAGTTTTCATTTTTCTTGATTTTCTGCTATTTATTTATTTTTTTCTTTCACAAGTATTCCGTTTGGTTTCGGGTGGTAAATTGTGTAATATGAAACCGATAACTTTTTGAAAAAATACTCTGCAAAGATGTGTTAGAGATAAAGTGGTCTCGCTTGTTTGCTTTTCCTTATAAAGGATTTTTTTTTCAATAATGTTTTATTGTTAAAGTGTTTTTTATTCAATAAGCCTGAAGAAAGGCTGTTTTTGTGAAAATTTTCAAACGACATAATATTTGGATTTGTCCAAATGGTCTTTAAACAATTGTAACTAACAATGAAATATACTTTTAGTTGCTATCAACTTATTCTTTGAAGTCTTGGTTTTTGTTAAAACAATATATATATATATATATATATATATATATATATATATATATATATATTCAAGATAGTGATGTGGTATGTTTTCCTCGTGCAAGCGAACGTATTTGTTTTTGGGGGAGGTATCTTTCCTCGGATATCATTTTTATAAATATTTTCAACTTTGTGGAATTTATGTTTATCCTTTATTGAACCACTTTTTTCTTCATTACATCCATTTATGTATGACTATCTCTAATATTTTTCTGTCTCTGGTGATTTGTGTGATGGCAGCACACATATGTGTGCATTAATAAACGCGAAATATTTTCTTGTTTTATCGACTTTAATTCAACTTGATTTACATAACTACATGTTTGAACTCTTTGTTTCAAGTGTTAAACCAAAAACTCATTATGAGTTGTCTCTGCTAACGCCGGTATTTGTCACCAACGCGGCAGTGTTCGAATCCTCTTGGCTTTCTTGGGCAAGAGGTAAAACCGTGGTCATCGTAAATATAGATTCAGGCTTTAGCACTGAAAATGACGCCATTGTCTCTCATCGTAGCAATCAAGATCTGTTGACCAGCTAGATTTTTTATGAATGTTTTGCACATTTTTAGCTACTACTAACATGATTACATTTATGACCGTTTTTTTTTTTATTCTTTTTATGAAAGTTGATCTTTCTTCAAATTTTATAAATTATTTTTATAAATATAATAAAAAAAATGCATTTACATTTTTTCTTATTTCCCTCAATCTTAAAACCACTACGTTTGTGTTACATCAAACTCATAAAGAATGTTAACGTTCTTTATATAGAAAATACAGTTTCATTTTAAGAACACACCATAATATTCTTCAAATATATAAGCATTTGTATATATATATATATACTAGCAAAAGTACCCGTCGTTGACTGGGTTCAAAAACAGCCTACAGAAAATGGACTCTGATTTTTGAAAGTATGATAGGTTATGAAAAGGAAGAGTTGTAAAGAGATAGCTTCGAATTTGGAGGTATCAAAACCGAAGCAAAATATGATGAAAGTAAAAATTAAATAGATAAAACCCATAATTTATTATACAATACCTGTTCACACTGAAACACTTATCACAATATTCTGTGGATCTATATTAAAAAAAACTTGTAAAACTTTGTGACATATTTCCATTCTATGGAGGTCAGGTGCGAACGAACAACCTATAATTTTATTATACCATATTTCTTCAAACTGAAACATAATTATCAAAATATACTTACGTAAATAGATATGAAAAGTCTTTATTACAGTTTGTGCCTATTTCCATTCTATGGAGGTCAGGCGCGAACGCAGACCCCACAATTTGATTATACCATCCCTATTTAAGTTAAAACATACTTACCAAAGTATTCTTATGTACATCTATATCAAAAACACTTATAAATGTTTTTTTTTTCATACTTTGTGGACCAGGCGCGAACGCAGACACCACAATTTTAATGAAACACTGTTCTGCCAGATCAAACATACCCATTCCTGTGTCTCGATACATCTTCTATCGTTATAGGTAATCAGTTTTTTAAAATAGTCAACCATATAGGAACCTAGTCGTTACTTGAGACACACACAAACACACACATTCAGCTTTATATATATATATATATATATATATATATATATATATATATATATATATATATATATATATATATATTACATACACTAGGGGCTTAAAACATGAAATGGGATTTCAAGGAAAATGGAAGACCCGATGTATATTTTTAATAAAGTTTATTTACACCAAATAAATAAATGAAATTCTTATTTCAATCACGTGAATTATTTAGTGAAATGAGTTTTGACATTGTCTCTAAAGATTTTATTTACTAAAACCATGTTTTAAAAGAAGTAATGGCACTCATGCAGAGAAGGTGCCTTGTCATTTTTAATAGTATTTTTAAGTTAAATTTAAGTTTCACGGTATCTTTTGTTTATCAAATTATTAGGTGAAAATACAGAATAATTACAAAACACCCTCACCTCTCTATGCTAAGGATAGGCTTCTAGATAATAATGTTATTATTTCAGCACAGTGCCTTCTCCGTGTACTGAAATAATACAAAAAAAAGTCATAGCAACTTACATTGTACACGTTACCCGACGAAATGACAAGCGTTGAGAAAATCATAGTCACCGTCTTTATGAGTGAGTTGTTGTTTTTGTTGTTGTTGTTGTTGTTGTTGTTGTTTTTGTTTTTGTTGTTGTTGTTGTTTTTGTTGTTTTTGTTTTTGTTGTTGTTGTTGTTTTTGTTGTTGTTGTAGTAGTAGTAGTAGTAGTAGTAGTAGTAGTAGTAGTAGTAGTAGTAGTATAATTGCTCGCACCTAATGATTTATAAAGACGACTACTTTATTTTTAGGAGTACCTGTCATTTTTACACATGCCTTTCACGTGTACGACCACGGGATTATTTTTTCACTAAAACACAGTTTAAATATATTGCCCTGAACCGTTAAAAATTAATACAGTTAAAAGAAAAAAATAATTCACTATAGTAATAAAAAAAATAATTTAAATTTTTATTTGGAAGATCAATTAATATATATTTATCTTTAAAGGTAAATAAATATTAATTTTACAAAAAAGAAAAGCATATATCGTTTTAGCTTTCTTAAAATTCAAATGTCAACAGTAAATAAATAAACTTTTTTTTTCAATATAAATCTTTCTTACTTTACGTATTTCCACCGGCAAGAAATTCTCTCTTTTAATTTCACATGTTCAATTGGAAGATATTTTCTTTGTCTTTAGAAAAAGAAAATAGTCTGTTCTGAACAATGTTCGTAATTACCCTCTGCAATTCAATACAACGGAAGGACTTCTGGTCGTGTTTTCAGACTTTATTTCGTGACATCAGAAGGTTACATGACTTTAGTGGAAGACCTATCTTTTCGTAGGTCGCGGCTAAACATGCACATTCTCTTACGGGTTTATTCATCGTTAATGAAGCTTGCTTCTGGGCTGTTGGAAAACTGCTTCTGTGGTACCAGTATTCAAGAATTCTGGCGAAAGAACTAACCCATTAAATTATCGCTCTATTAGCCTCCTCCCACTTTTTGCCAAAATATTTGAGACCTTAATTAACCATGCTCTAGTCCAGCACCTTACAGATGCTAAACTTCTGACCGACCAACAATATGGATTTAGACAAGCCCGTTCCACGGCAGACATCCTCACTGTAATCTCTGAATGCATATACCATTGACTGGACAAAGCGGGAGAGGGCAGAGCGGTAGCTCTAGATATATCTAAGGCTTTTGACAGGGTATGGCATGAGGGTCTCCTCAGGAAGATTAGATCATACGGTATCACTGGTAGAATACTAAACATAATTAAATCCTTCTTAGATAAGAGAAAAATCCAGGTTGTCCTCGACGGTCGTACATCTAAACAATATGATATAAATGCGGGAGTACCCCAGGGATCTATCCTTGGACCTCTGCTGTTCCTGATATTCATAAATGACCTCCCCGACAAAATTGCCTCTGAGATGGGTATATATGCTGATGACACCACACTCTATAGCAGGCACGACAGGAAAACAAATGAACATATATCTAAAGTAATGGCAGAAACACTAGAGGATGACCTCCAATCAGTAGTGGAATGGGGACAAAAATGGATGGTCACGTTCAATGCCACCAAGACAAAACTGGTTTCATTCAATAATTACAAGAAACCCTCTCTACCACCTATAGCAATGGCCAACGACTCTTTATCTGAGAGTACGTCTCTCAAGCTCCTTGGCCTAACGTTCACAGGAAACATGAGTTGGAACAATTACATCGAGAGCATTGCCAGGGCCGCTGCGAGGAAGGTGGGGTCTCTCTACCGTGCTAGAAAAGTTCTAACACCCGAAAGTATCCTGTACCTCTACAAGGTCACTATTCGCCCATGAATGGAGTATTGCTGTCATATTTGGGCTGATGCATCGGCTACTAGTCTCTCGCTCCTTGACAGGGTTCAAAAGAGAGTCGCAAATCTGATAGGCCCTAAACTGGCATCTAAGCTTCAGCCTCTGTCCCATCGTCGAAACGTTGCATCCCTCTGCCTGTTCTACAAGTATTATAATGGTGAATGCTCTGATGAACTGCAAGCACTTGTGCCCCCACGACGTAAACACCCTCGACAGACCCGACAAGCTGCAAAACCCCACCCCCACACTGTAGAGATCCCTAGATGTAAAAGATCTTTCTACTCCAGTAGTTTCTTCCCCAGAACTGCTAGACTTTGGAATTCCATTCCAGGTCACTGCTTCCCCAACTGTACTGACATACATAAGTTCAAGTGCAACGTGAACCAACATCTCGCTGCCCTAATCCCTACATAGTACCCTAGTAGATGTTTCCCCTGATAGTAGCCCCCTACACCAAAGTGGCAATGTGCCTTGTTTGGGGTGAAAATGTAATTTAAAAAAAAAAGTAACTTAGTTGCCACAGTACCCAATATGGCTGGATTGCAGGATGGATTGCAAATTTTATAAACAGTTTATGAGCGGTATTTTTTGGATCCCGCCTGTAATATTATTTTTTTTTAATTGCATTTTCACCTCAAACAAGGCACATTACAACTTTGATGTAGAGGGCTACTATCTGGGACATAATTTGTAGGGGTTCTATGTAGGAAGTTGAGCAGCAAGATGTATGTTTACATTACACTTAAACTTCTGCATGTCAGTACAGTCAGGGAAGCAGGAACTCGGAAGGGAATTTCAAAATCTATCAGTCCAAGGAAATAAACTATTAGACTAGAAGGTTTTCTTACATAAAGGGATTTCTACTGTGTAGAGGTGGGATTTTGCTGCTTGTCAGGTTTGTCGGGTGTGTTTCCGTCGAGGGAGCTTGTAGTTCGCAGGAACATTCACCGTTAACATACTTGTAAAACAGGCAGAGGGATGCAAAATTTCGTCGATGGGACAGCGGCTAAAGTCTATATATATATATATATATATATATATATATATATATATATATATATATATATATATATATATATATATATATATAATATTCTGCGTTTCATCCACTATAGGATTCGTCAGGCTTATGCGCATAAGCCTGACGAATACTATAGTGGATGAAACGCAGAATATTCAGTGTAGCTTAATCGCCATATACATTTTATAAATTACTAACTAGCTCTACCTACGTATTGAGCACTTTTGAAGTAAATACTTAAAGTTTACGCATAAATCTATACTTTCGTATATTAAATTTATGTGAGTAAATGAAGTAGTTATATATATATATATATATATATATATATATATATATATATATATATATATATATGTAGTTACTTGTTTTTGTAACTCGATCATAACTTCAATTTCTAATCGTGAAAAGTATAAATTACTAAGAAGCACTTAAAGCCAATACCTCAAAATGTGTCTCACCTTACGAAATAACTCTTCTTACAATCTGGCCTGACTTCAAAAGGAAAACATTCAAATAAAAACAATTAAAGAAAGTGGAGGCTACAGTTAAAGACAAAGAAAACAAAGTTGTTAACGGAATGTTAGCACAAACATTTAACTTGGTAGATTTCAGCGTAAATATAAACTTTCATGCTCATAAATTCCCGGGGGGGGGTTTTTTTGGGGGGGGGTCTAATCAGAACGACGTCGTCATCCAAACATTTCTTTGATTTTTCAGTATGTTTATTGCATTCTTTATCTTTGTAACATTTTTTAATCTTATTTTCTACTAGCAGGGCTACCCGGCGTTGCTCGGGACCGTATAAACAATGAAAAAACAAAAGCAGATATTGAACATATGTTTTATTCTTAGGGGAGAGGAATCTTTCATCTCAAGTTTTAGCGTTACAAACAAACATTTGTCTTTTATATATATAGATAATGACAAGTTTTTTTGGGGCCCCCCCTCGAAGATAACTGATCAGTTGACCAACTTCTAGTGGTCCGTTTGACGTGAAATTTCGATATTTGTCATCCGGGTAATGGGGCTTCGATATGATACCAAATTTGTCAAGTTTGGTTCCGTCTTTCAAAAGTTTTAGCGTTACAAACAAACATACATACATACACACAGACGTCTGGCTTTTATATATATAGATTTCTATCGTTTTTGTTTTTTTTTTTTTGTTTTTTTTTTTGTTCTATCTTATTTTGCAGCGCTTCCATTATCCATTTGTTGGTTCGAATATCTCTAGCGATACATATCCACCTATCTATTTATTAGTGGTAAACGAAAACGTAACACAGAAGAAACGACAAAACCTCTTCTAAAACAACAACGAAAAGCCAGGTTTTGTTTAATGGCTAAAAGTTGTTGAACAATGTCAGATTGAGGAAACTGAAGAGTTTAAAATTCTTTGAGCTGTCGATGATCGGTCAGCAATTATTTTCAGGCGAAGATCATCAACGCTGTATCGTCCAGTGGCCGGAGACACGGAAGAAAGAGAGGAGGGATGTAGTTCTTCTATGCTCTCTGAATTCTCTCTGCTGGGCGACCGTGATTTCAAAAGCTGCTAAAAGATCCTTAGGGGACAGATGAAGTCAATGCGTCCTGCAAGCTGATTGGTCAGTATGTGAACAAATCGCTTAACAGGGACATTGATTTGCGAGAGGAAATAAATTTTATTTTATTCATGACTGCTACATATATTCGCGTAATCTCAGAGAAATTACGAAAACAGATTAACTTATGGAGTTATTTCTAGCATGATAAAAGAAGAGCAATTGAACATTTAAGATCCTTATAAGATTTTCTACGTTAGCACTGGCTTATTACTTTCACATGTACGTGTTACTTTTGGGGGTTTGGAACGATTTTTATTGGTTGAAAATACATTGTACACGCGTTGCTGTGAAAACTTCCTTGCTTCGGGGAGTGAGGAGGAATTCAAATTCCAACAAAGCGGATAAAGAAAGCGCGAAGCAATTGTGCCCATTTGCTTTGGGGGAGGGGGGTCATCGGAATCACGTCTCGATTCAGTTGTCACAATCTCTTCAAATCCTTGATGTATCGACTTAACGTGGTTCACGTCTGTGAAGAATACAAGACTCGCACAGACGTGTGATTTGCACATCTTCATTAATCTTCATTCTATGGTAATGCTTTTGTTGTTGGATATTTGGCAGGTGACACTGTAAAGAGAAGCATTCGATGAGTTGCACACACACAAATTAATTCCATTTAAGGACTGCGAGGCTTTCCACCATTGTCTGTTGAAAAGCATAATTTGACCAGAAATATCTGAGAAAAACATCGGTCAAATACGTAGAACAATAGACAATTGGGAATATTAAACATTCCAGAATGAAAGAATGTTTATATAAATCGACAACAGACAGCGAACAAGACAGACAGATGGTTGGTCACAGAACGAGAACAACCTGCCAAAACACACACCGCCGCCACGTGCTCTCACTGGTGTCACACCCGTCATATTAAAATCGAAAAGGTTGTCATTGGAAATAAACAAAATATGTTTATAACCCATCTGTGTGTTTTTTATTTCGCTGCCAAGTGTATCTATCGCAGACAAAATGACAAAAGTTGATTTTAGAAAAGCACATTGGACGACCGGTCTCAGCGAATATATAACACTGTTTAACTTCATGGTTTTGTGAAACCTAACCTTTGCTGACCTTTTCGATCCTAAGGAGTATTTCGGAATCGATGTACGATGGAACAAACTATATTTACTCTAATCCACATTGCACAGATATTGCATTCGTCACACTGGCATTTTAGTTGTGTAGTTTTCTTCCAGAGGATGGCGACCGTAAAGGTAGTTTATGCTCTATAGTGACTTGCACTGCTGGATGTAGGTTGCCAGAAGTTTAGACCATAGAAGAGTAACAAACGTTGACTGCCAAAATTATTTTCTTGATCAGTGTATTTTCTAATTGGGATATCCTTACTCCGTATGAATTTGACAGACGCAGGAGAGGGGTGTTTCTTTTTTCGTAGGTGCCTGGAAGCTCTCTATCTGCTTTGGTGATATAAAAGGGCTTGATGTAGTCCGTCAAAATTCCGGTTTGTGTTAATACGCCCATGACTCTGATTGGTCCTTATAGAACCTCGCTAATCTGATTGGTCCTTAAACAAGTTCCGGTTTAAATTAATACCCCCACGTGTCTGATTGGTCCTATTAGAATTTCGCTATGGCTGCTCTCCGCTAATGAAGAGAAACCAACGTTTATAACTGCTACAGATTCTGCTAGTGGTTTGAAAGCATATAGCATTATATATATTATATTTCTGAAGACAGGATCATAGCAAAGTATAGGTGTTGGATAAAATAATAAGAAAATAATTGAAAGCAGTGGTTTTATTATAGCAGCCCTCTAATGAAATCTACTGTAGCTCCCATCTAACACTTTTTTTAACTTTAAAACGAGATTATCTATATTATTGTTAAGCTATGCTGTCATTTTGGATGCCGTGGTTTTGTGGACTTTTTTTGTTTGTTTGTTTTTGTTTGTTTTTGTTTTTTGTTTTGTTTTGGGGGTTTTTTTTCATCACATCTTCTACTTTTGTCTGGGTTTACTTTAGTAACCTAATAATTCTCACTTCCCTTATTTTGTCCTTTATTTCTGATATTCCATGAACTATGTTTCTGACAAAGGAAAAAGTATTGCTGTTTTCTCGGTCAGAATCTATCCATCTAATATTTATTATTGGCGAGTTTTTTTTGGGTTTTTTTTAAATTGAACTGATATGTTTTTAGCTCCTTACACCAAGTGGCTTCATGCCTTCTTTGAAGCGATTTACATAAAAATGAATCATTTTTATTCAGTTTTGTCAACATAAAACTTTGTCCGGAAATCGTTATAAAAACATGAATATAAACTGCGTTTAGTCCGCCGGTGTATGTGGATTATAAAAATAGAATTGAGGTCAACATTTCATCTCGCCTCTCGTCCAACTCCTGGCGAAAGGCAAGCAAGAAATATGACGTCTTGTCAACACGGCGCTCAAATTCTAACTGTTCGAAAAAAGCGTGAAATAGATTGGGTTGAAGTGCGATATGGAAAGCGGAAGTATGATCAAACAACGCATCAATCGCTGCGCGAATGAGAACAGGTGGGTTATTAACGAACGTATTAAACACCATATCTATCTATCTATCTATCTATCTATCTATCTATGTTAAACACCGTATCTATCACTATCCATATAAAACTTATAGTTGGCCAGTTTTTTTTTTTTTTTTTTTTTAATGATATCTCTTTTTAACTCCTTACGCCAAGTGGGAGCATGCCTTTTCTGGGGTGATTTCCATTAAAAAAAAACTGTGTCTATTCAAGTGATGGACCTACGTACATGTATACAATATCGGACAGTCGACTTCTGCAGAGATTTTGTACCCTCCACCTCCATCTATAGTGAAAAACCTCAGTAGGGATATCATCAAAGCTTTCTCGCTATTCATTTCCTTAATTGTATTGAGAATATTTCACATGGTGAAATTATTCATTATTTAATGTTTCAGGGAGTCTGAATATGATACGTAAGTACATAATCGTGTTTTTACCTAAAATGCATTTATTTGAAATTCCATTATACTGCACAAGCACTAGATTTCTTTCAGGGGGAAAAAAAAGAAAAGGACCAGCGATCAACGCATGGCGAGGTCATATATGTTTCCAATTGAATATAAGCGAGAGAGACACGACATAAATTTTGAAGTTTTTAAACTGGACAGTGTCTCTAAAAGCAATTGTAGGTTGTTGTTTTTTTACTTTAGAATCACCACTTATGAAGTCCTGAAGGCCACTCGAGGATAAGAGTTGCTGAATTTAAGACGGTAGTGTAGTAATCATTAATGGTGTAAATTGGGTAGAAGTTGATTATTTGTGCGGACGGTTCAACAAGAACTTGTTTAGATTGGATTTGAAGGCTATCCTATCGTAGTCCACCGAGAAAAAAGAAAGCGGAATAATGTTTCAAAGGCGGTCAGCTCTGGAAAAGAAGCTTCGTTCATGGAATCTGCGTTTAGATTTAGGCACAGATGGAAAATCATATATAGTGGTTGTAGCTAGTCGAGTGCTTTTTTGTGAAAGTTTAGCAAGATTGGAGTTTGAGAGCTTTTTTTAATTTTGTTATAGTTCTTCCTTGTGTGCTTTTGAAGCATGTAGTCGTATAACAGTTTCATGCTTTTTTAAGGCAGTTCTTTATAGTATTTTTTGCAAGATGATTCAAGCTGCACCGGTTGGCCAGATGAGGACAGACAAGGCAGCGTTAGATCATATGTTCCTCCTTTCCACATGGTTGAGTCAGTTCTGTAGCCCGATCTAGCCATAGCAGCTTTTGATCGCCCCATTCCTGTTCTCCTGCGATTGCGTGTTTTTCACTGGAGTTGGGGTGCTTCTGGCTGCAAATTGGTTAAACAGTTTTAAAAGGAAACAATCCAAAACTGAAAATAAGCGAAACGAAATTGATCCATCAAGAAAGTTCAATAGTACAGGTCATTTATTTTTTTTTTTTTTTTTTTTTTTTTTTTTGTACTTGTGCAGAATTTGAACAAAACGTAACTAACTGGCCGCTCGGCTTAGCTCGGAACATGTCGTCAACTGCCGGCTTTCACCGAGCCTCGCCGATTATCAAAGTATAACAACGCTGCTCGAGGAAAATACTGAAAACATTTAAATATAATCGAATCACCAGAAAAAAAACCCAAAAATATAACGAAAATTAAAAAGAAACAACGACCTACCATGTTTTATTCTTGTAACAAATTTTTAAAGTGAAAAACTAAACAAGTAATTTGTATTTTTTATCAACCATGTTTTGTTTATGGCAAACAAAATTGAACAAAATTAATAAGAAAACCAATTTTTTGTGTATTTTTCATTTTTTTTTTTTTTTACAAAAATGGAAACAAAGCACTTTTATGTGTTTTTCATGTATTATTTTTTTGTGTTTTTTCTTTATTTTTGTAAATAATGTAAAATATTTTTTTTTGTTGTGTTATGTTTTCTTTTTATGAAAAATGTTTTTTGTAAAGTGGGGATGGGCACCGTTTATTATTATTATTATTATTATTATTATTATTATTATTATTATTATTATTATTATTAAATTAAGACAGCCGAGATATTCCCTTAGGATTAGGTAGATTTTTCTACGGTCGCATGAGACGATGTCAAAGTAGGGTGAGAAGAGACAGCGGATGTGTAAGAAATTTCACCAACCGGGTAGCTTTCCAATAAGATGGAGGCAAAAGGATCCTTACCAAATTTTTGTCTTCAAATAAACTCGAAAGCACACAATTTTTCTTTGCAGCGATTAATCATTTTGTTCAGCATTATGAAACATCTTCCAGCGTTTGCAACTGTTGATCCAGGGTGGAGATATACATCTAGTATGACGTTGTTAGGGGCGGTCATTACTTAATTTATTGATTTTTTTTTTCTTTCAATATTTTCCACAAAAATCGTCTGCTCCTTTGCTACGCATTGATTGGCTGATCAGCATCTTACGTCAGATTACAGTCCAACCCGAACGCATGCCGTCATGTTCCGAGCAAGGCCGAGCGAACGGTAAGTTATGTTTGGTTCAAATTCTGCACAAGTACCTTTTTTATTCTTTTTAAATTTATTCGTTCTTTTTCATTTACTTAAAATGAAAAACTTTACTTATAATTTTTTTTCTTCTTTTTCTTTGAATCATGTACAAGAGTTTCTCACCTTTTTACGCGGTTCTTTGCTGTTGTATTGGTTGGGTGGGTGGTTATTTCCTTCAAGTGAAAAGAAAAACATTAATCCTCCTCCTGCTCAACTTGGATTTCTATAAACTTCGCCAATCTACGCCATATGGTTTGTTTTACTGCAACATCTCCAAACAAACAAGCACTTTAAACAAGCTGATATGCGGATGACAATTCGCGTACGTTTTGGGCGTTTTTAAAGATGGGTAAAGGGCAAATTAAATCTAGTAGGCGGCTTCCGTACTGAGAATATGGGGCTTCCTACACACAAAAGCTACTTCCTTTTTATCTACAATTCCATTAACGTAAAAAAAAAAATTCAACCAAAAAGAACAGTTAACAGTCCAGAAAAAAAAGTTATGTATATTTTCCGGGGAGGGGGGGGGGTAGAATACAGTTTTTTTGTTGTTTTTTTAAGTTATGCAGAGAGCGAATTTTTTTTTTTTTAAATACTCAATCCAATCAGAAGATTAAGAATTTAATCTTAATTTTTTGTTCTTCTAGCTTTTGAAATATACTTCCATTTTGCTTACAACTTATCCGGTTCTGATTTTTTTTTCTTTTCTGAAACTTGCGTTTTACTCAGTTATTCTTTTAAGTCAATTAACAGAGCTGTTATTTTTTCCTTCCGGGTTACCGCGAGAAAAAAAAAAGTTCCACGAATCCATGTATTGCCAGTGTTATGGGAACGCTGGTTTATTAATTTCCTTTATGCAACATTAGTGAATTACTGCTTAATTAGTTTTTCAGCGTGTGTGCGTCTTTTTTTTTTAATCCTGATATCGCCTCTGTTATAGCGTGGTAATAGCCACAATGAAAACAGAACAACGGTCTAAGTTTAGGCGTGTATTAACAAAAGACAAAAAGGGTTACAGTATGAAAAGTGTTACGTTCCACCGAACACGTGAGGTTAATTCCGAAACTAGAGCCTTACCTACGAAAGGAAAAGATAAACTTACATCAGTATTTACACACTGAAACTATCTGACAACAGATTGGTATACTGAACTAACAAGATAGTCGTTCAACTGGTACTACGAAAATATCTCACATAAGTCCTTCAACAAACTTAAAAATACGCTTTTATCGGACAAAGAAAAAGTTCTCAAACTGTACTTGAAAAACATTTTGATTAAAACCAAGATAAATCTGTAAGATTTTCTCTAATCAAATACTTTTTTTTCTTCCTCAGAGAAAAAGGTAATAAAGGAAAAGAATGTCTTTTTTTCTTTCGAGTAAATAAATTTGGTTTTTGTAAAAAATTTTAAAAAATACAGATTGGTGATTACAAGGCTAGTATTGTTCAGATGATGAAAGCCCAGATCAACTACCAGCAGAAAACAGTAAGAAACGGTTGTTCCAACAACAACCAGAAGTAAAAAAAAAAAACAAAAAAAAAAAAAAGATTCAACAACAGAAAATGGAAGAAAAAGTTGATCCATTAACAAGAAAAAATGAAACAACGTCAACAAGAACAATAACAATAATAGGAGAACGACTCTAGAAAAACCAAGAATTACTTCTCAGAAACCTGCACAAAAAACACTTACTGAGAACAACTCAACTTTTTCACAGAACACTATATGGAACACTATAGAGACCTTTATCAACGTTCCTGATGAAGACAAAACGTTTGACGCTTTTTTAGAAGGCATGAAAACCTTTTCAATATCGTTAGCAAAGATTAGCCTGATGTGAAAAATGTTCGACTACTTTTACGAAAGTTAGGAACTACTTAATATAGCAGATTCGTAGACTACATCCTACATAAAAAAGGGGTCTGGAGTTTGCGGAAACCTTGAAGTTACTATCAGAACTTTTCAGCCCTAATAATTAACTGTTTCACAAAAAATGGAAATATCTTAATTTGAACAAGCGGGACGACGAAGATTGTGTACCGTTCGCGTCAGTCGTAAACAAGCACTGTAACGATTTTGCACTAGTGGAATTGTCGGCAGGTGATTTTATTCGCTCAGGAACTAGTGTCTACAAAGAATTCTGAAATCAAACGAAGAGTACTAGCAAAACTCGAACTCTAACCCAATCCCACTCAACAGAAACTTGTGGAGGATTGCCAAAAGGTTGTAATTGTGAAAAACTATTCTAAAAACCTGGAGAGATCGAGTGTAGCATACATCAGAAAAATCGAGAACGTGATATTAGATTCCAATTACTTAAAAGCTGAATTAAAACAAACTTTCCTGAAGTTTTTTCAGCTGTTGTAGGCAGATGCACTAAAATGAAGGCTAAATTTAACGTAAAAGAAAACGCACGACCTATTTTCAAAAACAAAAAACAGAAACGCTCCATTTACGACATTAAAAGTAAGAGCGCTAAAAAGACGAAGATTACGACAAAGGACGAAGGTTTAAAACAATTCTTGCAAGTGTATAGAATTGCGCCGAATCCGAATATTCCAAATGCAGTCTCATTTGCTGAAACCATGTTTGCACGAAAGGTAATATCTGTTTCCGAAACAATCAAAATTGTATAAAATAAGAGCACTGCGTACTCATAAGAGATTTTAATTCTGGATAGAAGTTTGTTTGGTTTTTTGTTTTTCAAAAAAAAAAACATTTAAAACAAACTTTATTTTATGAATTCGGTACGATCAGCAACAAGATTGGCGATATGGTGTATATCATACAAAGTCCGAGACATACTCATAAACGCCACCAAAACTAGTTAGAAAAAAACTTTTAAAAAGAAAACTTTTATCAGATTACCTGTAGAGGAATAGCCAATCGATAGCATTTTTGAAACGTCTAATCTTGACCCACCCCAACCAAAAGCAGAACAGCGACGGTAGGGAGGAAAGAGAAAAATCACCGATCCACTAATTATCGACACGAAGCGGAAAAAGTACTAGGAGTTATTTTTTTAGGGTGCAGAATGCCTTGGGATGTGGGGGGGGGGCCTTACTTATACACAATATATGAACTCTCCTGTACCACTCTAGAGAGTCATTCGCAGTACGCAATATTAGCATTAAGTACTATAAGTCTCGTTCTCTGTGAAATCTGTCTGGTTGCAAATGCAAATACCTTTTCTAAAATATATCCGTGTCCAAATTCGTTACTTAATGATCTTCCTGGGCCACAAAATTTATAAAAAATAATATATATTGTTTTCTTTTTTGTTGTTTTTTGTTGTTGTTTTGTAAATAATATTTTTAATTAAAAATGTGTGGACAACTAACCCGATGCAATTTTTATTTTTGTTAAAATCCAACGTTATAAACAAATAATGTGTGTGCGTATTATTTGGGACAGAATTACAAAACGATATCACTCCTTCACTGATCAATGACAGGAAAGATGAACAGACACTACAATTTGCTCATTTTTATACGCACATTTTAAATGTATATGGTTAAAAATTGACAAAAATCGAGATATCTAAAATTTTACGAATGTTTTTTTTTTATAGCTTTTGCATAAAGCCTATTTGAACTAAATGTAGCCTACATTTTGGCCTTTTACGTTTAGCAGCTGTGTTCCAAAATTCATTTCTGTCGCGGTTAACCATTTGATGAAGGCCGGATGATGCTAACCGAAACAACTGTGAAGATGAGGATAACAGTCCGCAAAAAAGAATGACTATAGAAAGTATGAAGTTTCATCTCAAAGGATTGAAGAAAATAAAAAATATCATTCATGAGTGAATCTTGTAAACGCAAATATAACAAGTGAAGCATGCATAGTTCCCCGTGAGTGAACAGTGAACGAGACATAAAAAAATCACTAAGTTCAGCATTACCCCCCACCCCACTCCACCATTTAGCCCCAAAAGTCGCCTGGTGAAAATGAACAAACGGTGCACTTTTAAGTCTTAACATGTGTAAATTGGAGTTCTGCACCATGCAAAAAAAGAAATGACTAAGTCCATCATTTGCCCCCCTCCCATTTAGCCCACAAGTCCCCAAGGCCTTAACATATTTAAATTTGAGTTCAGCACCATGCAAAACCGCTAAATAGACATACACAGAAAATTTTGAACAAATATGGTAAAATAGTCCGAAAAAATGGAGTGTTTTTAGCAGGCCTAAAAGAGCCCACAGGGCACACCCAAGAGTTGTTGCGAAGTATAGACAAAATTATTTAGAAATCAGTTAGTTACAACTTTTCAGAAAGTTTTATAAAAATCCAAGGCATCATTTTTTTTTTTTTTTTTTAATAAGCACAAAAGTGTCAATTTTCTCCATTTTAGCTCGAAAGACACCCCTAGGGGGGCAACCGGAGTTTTCCCAGAAAATCCGTTCTGTTACTGTTTTACTCGTATCCTGTTTAATGTTTGTGCAAAATTTTTAAAAATTCCAAGGCGTAGTTATTGAGAAAGGTACGGACAGACGAACGGACAAGGGCGAATTTATAGGTAGGTCACTCCTCCTTTTGTCGGGGGGACCAAAAACATAAAAAAAATATCTAACTTTATAAATATAGAGACAATCATTTTTTAAAATACGTTTAGTTTTGTTTGTAAAGAAATAATGCAGCGATCGACCGAGTTCTTTATTACTTGGTAAACGTCGTTATTCAAAAACAGGCGGTAAGTTTATTCAGCGCATCTAAATAATAGAATAGTCGTTCTCCAATTTACTTTGGTATTTACTGAAACTAACTTTTTGACTACAGAAAATATATGGTACAAATTTCATGCGTTTGTTGCATTGCTTTCTTCTAAGATTTATCGACACAATTATTTATAATATGCATTTAAATGAAAATAAATTATTATAAATCATATCCATTCTACGTTATTTATGTAAATGTGTTTTTTATTCTTAGTCAATATGTCATTTAGTTATACGATTCATTCTGTGACCAACATTTGTGTTTTTATGTATGCGCTGTGAACTTGGCTTAGATGGAAAATAAAACAGCTGTTATATTGAGAACTGCAGTAGATAAACCGCCAGCTTGTGCCTAATTTTTATTTTGTAATATTTTCCACGAAATAAAAATATATATATACTTAAACGTCCAAAACACGGGCTAAGGGAATAGATAGATAGATAGATAGATAGATAGATACATACATACATACATACATACATACAGATAGATAGATAGATAGATACATACATACATACATACATACATACATACATACATAGATACATACATACATACATAGAGATAGATAGATAGATAGATATTAAACGATCAAATATTAGATAGCAAGTAAAAGATCACACTTTTAGATAGAGTAATATATAGATTGATATTCAAAGATAAAAATATTAGATAGGCAGATATCAAAAGATCAGAATAAGTGGATAGATATACAGCTAGTAAGAGATCAGAATAAGTATACAGATAGATGTGGCCTGTTAATGATACCTACACCTAATCCGCAATCTCCCATGATAAAATGTTCAATTATTATTTTTTTGTTAAAGTAATGTTATCCACTTTAAAGACTTGAAAGTCTTTCACCTTGAGAAGTGCACACGCAATACAAATATTATGTGATTTTAGGTATTTTTTAGAAGAGAGAGAGAGGGGGAGGAGAGAGAGAGAGAGAGATGCGTCAAATCATGTTATTCGCAATCATGAATTCCTGGTAAATACCATGACAACATAAACAAAGTAATCTGAGATCACTCGTATTGCTGCTCTAATAGTTTATTCAGCTTATTACAGTGATAAGACACTTTACAGTCAATGTTACAAGTACCTCCTTGTTTACACGCGCGCGCACACACACACACAAACACATACATACATTATATATATATATATATATATATATATATATATATATGTATATATATATATATGGGTTACATGGGGCTTCTTATCGGAAGTAAATCAGTACATTTAATAGTAGGAAAAAAAAACGTTGACAAAAAACGATCTGTTTCTGATGTTGGTCCCCATAACCGGATTGTTACTATCATCAGTTCAGAGCAATCGAGGCAGATATTTAGGGCTTCTGTACTGTTTGAAGGCAATCTGTCTAAAAGAAGGTTGTTAAAATGTTTTTGATTACTAACGAGGATATGACCCGAATGATTTTGACGATCTTATTTATAACTGCGCGTTAGGACAATCAACCAATGAGAAGCCTTCGACCTCATTATAAAAATATCGAATTTTCGATGCAAGTCAGTTCACTGTCACTCTCCATCTTAAACGACTGAACCACTGCTGATCCGGACTACATTGATTCTTCACCGATCTAATGCCGCCATCTTTATTCTAAAGAATTACTCAACACTCGAGATAGTGACTGCATTGATTCTTCGCTGCCTTCTTTGTTCAACATAATGGCTCAACATTTAACAAAGGTAAACTTTAACTAAAAACCTGAGCGTCTGGAATAAACCAATCAAATAATTCAGTGCGCAATTGAATCGTCTCCACCTCACTAAAAAAAAAGTGGATTCCGTATTATGCAAGCTCATTTCATTGTAAAAACAAAAGTCACGCACAGGTACCTTTCAGTGTTTCCGTATATAGAAAAAGAGGAGTTGAGAGGAGATGACGTAAGCGAAATAGCTGGGAAAGATATGGCAGTTTGGAAATTCAATCTGTCCATGAAAGACGAGCGAGCGAGACTGCCAATGATGCGAGTTTGTCCATGGAAGCGGAGCGTAGCCTCCGTAATATATGTCATTCAGGCCCGTGAACTGAAAATGACGTCATAGCTAAGGTCATAGCAAGCAAGATCTGTTGATAATGAATCCAAAATTTTTACAAAAATCATTAGGAAACTTTAAAATAGCATTGACAAAGAAAAAAAAAAGGAACACGATGATTTGTACTGAAACTCATTCAATATTAATTAAAAAAAGAAAAGAATTCAAAACGGAAAAGTTGTGTGTTTATGCGTTAAAAATAATTAAGCATTTCATGCATTCATGGATTTTAAAGACTAAAACACGTTCATTATTTACTTATAAATTACATTTAAAAAGAAGAAAGACAGAAAGCCGATTTGATTTATAGTAAATCTGAACTTTATTCAATATAAATAAAAAGAAATTATACATTTAAAACTACGTATGTTTGAAGCAGAAGGCAATCAAATGTTGCAAAACTTGAAATATGAATTTGGGCAAGAAACAATTATTAAACAATCAACTTAAAATCAAGTGATAAATATTTTAAAATCAAAACGAATAACAATAATTTAAAAAAATCAAATTGAATGATATTTTTTAAATCCAAACTGACAATAAATATTTTTTAATTGTTTAACTGAAAAACTAACGATAAATTAACAAAAATAAATAAAAAATTAAATTCAAGCAAATAATGTTAATATAAACAAAGTTGCGGGTGCAGAAATATTTCAAACATTAAATATTAAAACATAAAAAAAAAATTGTTGTAGAATTTGATTCAAAGTTTGAATTTTTCTTTTTCTAATTTTTTAACTAATACTCTCATTCTCTTTGCGAAGTTAAAAAAAACATTTTCAACTGTTACGTGCCGTTCTTTTTTACACTAACAAACATACAGTCAAAGAAAAACAATAAACTCTAATAATAAAAATAAAACTCGTTTAACGATTTATTTTGTAAATAATTAATATATACGATGGTATGTTTTTTTAAACAGTTATGAAATTTCAAAGTTTGCTAATAATTAAACTTTTTAAAACTATATCTTTGCTGTATTCACTTGGCAAGGAATTCTCTTTTAATTGCATGTCTCTAAATATAATGGCTAACGAAAACACGCTGTTTTCGGAATGTCAAAAATAGTTAAAAATTCAAAAATATAAACAAAATGCTGATATAAATTACTCAATAACTGTCACTGTGACACATCCTGGTACTTATTGGGTGGATTTTTATTAGTATTTAGTTTATGTTTTCGAATTTGGAATCAGTTTTGACATTTCGAAAACGTTAGTCATCTCGATTACCTGCTTATCTTAGCAGCTCGAAACTAGTTCTTTTTTCGAACTGAATAAAAGCTTTAGATTCCGTTAAAACACGCAAAAATTATCAACGTAGGTAGAAGAGTAATTTATCTTGCTTTTTATAACATACATTTGCTATATATCTGAATTTTAACCTTTTTTTTCGTTTGTTGGCGTCTCTACTAAATCCCTGAAAATAGTTATCTATTTTCTTTCGGTTGTGTCATTAGACATTATCTATTTCCGGTTGTTGCATAGGAGACAATATTAGAGAGAGAGAGAGAGAGAGAGAGAGAGAGAGAGAGACGGGTGGTGACATTCATATTGATGAGGGGAAGATACATTTATACAGATATTACAAAGAAGGAGAGAAGAGAGAAGGCATTTATACAGTTATGTAGATTCTTAACATAGTGACTGAGAGAGGGTGATCAGTTCTTATATCGCAAGAGGAGGGGACAACTCATTACTTAGATGGAGAGGAATGCACATTACTTAGATGAGTTATACACAAAGTTCATTATAAAGATGAGTGGGAACAAAGTTCATTAATAGCGATGATTTCACATTACCTTCAATTTGGTAGGAAGGCGACACGAAGACGGCAGTTAAAAAATATGAGATGTTCTTTTATTCCATTTGACCGGTCGCAATGATGATCACATCCAGGAATTCAAAGTCGAATACATGATTAAAACTTTTTCTTCGCTTCCAAAGGGACCCTCCTCATGTCCACTCTGTCTCCTATCTCCGTCTCCAACTTTGTCTGTCCGTCTCCAATCTCACTAAAACTAGTTAACTATATTGAGAATTCATTTTCTGCTATGACGTCATGTATGACTTCAAAACGTGCCACACACACGTGGAAACTCACGGGGCCTAAACATGCGTGGTTCGCACATGTCCAAACCATTTCTGCAGACAAAGAATTCTTACTAACCTATTTTTCGACCTAACTTATTTTTCAATATGTTTTTAATTTGCTATTGTTCGTTCTTCTCGATGACCTTATTTTAATACAGTTTTCATAAAAAGAATTGAACAATTAAAATTCCTTTTGCAACAATATATCTATTTTATGTGAAACTGGACAATGCGAATTCCTTTCTGAATCTATTTCCGAACCTTCCTTACAAGGTTCGAATCTCAGTCTATCTAATCTCATTTCTACTTATCTAATGTTTTTCTTACAAGAAAAGGTTCTGTAAAATGTTTTTGACTCCTAATGGGGGTAGAGATTTATTTGCTGCCCACCTCAGCAAAATGTGGCACAAGGCCGGAAAGTGGGAAACCAGCAGGCTCCCCTAAAGGAGGGGCACTCCTGCAATTGTAAAAATTGCCTGAGTAACCCCGTCGGCATTCTCCGGTAGGGGTGCCTCATGCAGTAAGCGATAAACTTACTTCACCGGAAAGCCCAGTGGCAAGGCCTGGGAGGATGGACCTCCCAGGTATTACCCAGGCGGCGTACCTCAGTCCGACAGGTGCTGGCCCGGTTCCCGGCCTCTCACCTGTCGGGCTGAGTGTCAAGTGACGAATCCTTGACGAGTACTTCAAGCCTGTCTCCTTGTAGCCGAAGCCGCTAGGAGACCTTTCCCATCACGAGTAATAGGGTATGTGATGAATGGATTCTCCAATCATTTTTATAACTGTGATAAACAACCAATGAAAACCTTTCAAAATTATTATAAGAATTGTCGGATTTTGGATTCAATCAGTTTGCCGTTAACTACGCCACGGACTGCATTTGATTCTTGGCCGCCATCTTGGTTACTACCAATTACTGATCTGAAATACGCCGCCATCTTTGTTACTGCCAACCGCATTTGATTCTTGGCCGCCAACTTGGTTACTGCCAATTACTGATCTGAACTACGCCGCCATTTTTGTTCAACATAATGTCTCAAAACTTAACAGGTTCCCCTTCTCTTATAACACGGTTATTTCTTGAAACTCGCGACCATATTCAATAGACCAAATTCAATGACGTCAACAGGTAACATGACTCTAGTTCCTCGGCCTTCTTAATATATTACGAAGGCCATGAACGAACTGGAGAGGTCGAAAAACGTGAATCTGCGGTAACTGTGTATAACACGGTAGCTTAACTTTCAAACACACCATTAGAGGGCGATTGCATCATTCAATTTGATAGAAATATGTTACATGTCAACTTTTTGCAATTTTTTCATAGTGGTAAGAAAAGCTATTTATTCTTGCCTTTGGTTATAGTTATGTGTTGTATATTTATGCTGTTATCTGTCTTTGTAACTAGGCGGGGTTAAACTACATTTAATTATAAGGAAAACATCTTAAAATAAGTTAAAACACACAAAACTCACGCATCTAAGTAGAAAAATAATGTATCATTTCTGTTGATCATGTTGTATATTTAAGTTATATATTTGGCGATTTAATGATGATAGTCGATAATTAAAACATGCAAAAATTCGTGTTGATCAATTCGTTAATATTACTTTAATGTTCGTATTATTGGTTTTGAGGAACATCTTGACAATTTTAAAATTTTAATACATAATCGAATAATAGAAATATACAATAATAATGTTTAAGTTACGTAGAGACGAGAAACACACAAACACGTGAGAAGTGCACACATAATTTTATAATGTATAGAAATGTTTTGTATGGTTATTCAATAATAGTTTTAATCCAAATTTAAAAAAAAAAAAAAGCATACTGGAAAAATCATTATTCCATTTGCTAGACTCGATGATTTCTATTCTAATGGATAGAAAAGAAATTGGCGCTATTTTGCAACTGCGCAGAGGGAGACAACTCTCGTTTACTAAGAGATTCGTTCATTCTTTCATTTCATCATTTAGGACGCGATATTTTTCTTTTAATCAAAACATCAAAAAAAAAAAAAGAAAGCTGCGACGATTTTTTTTTTATGTAACAAACTTGATAACATTAATAATATAAAATGGGGTTTTACACGATTATTAAGAGAAAACCCACGATATTTTCATTAGCTAAAAACATTTAAAAAAGAAGTACGAATTTGTTTTTTCTTAATTAAAAAGTAAATGTTATAGTAAGGTTTTTTAAGAAATTAGTCTTTAACCTTTAAAAAAAATATACCAAGAATGAAACTCCTTAATAAAACAAGGATGAAACTTATATTAATGAATTTTACGAAAAACAAAATAAATTACTCTTCTACCTACCTGGATAAGTTTTGTGTGCTTTAACGGAATCTAAAGCTTTTATTCGGTTCTAAAAGGAATTAGTTTCGAGCTGCTAAGATAAGCAGGCAATCGATATGGCTGACGAAAACACGCTGTCTTCGTAGTGTTATTCGCAACGATTTGTCAAATCTATTTCAAATTAACTAGTCGATCATCCAATGAAGAAAAAAAAAACGTATCAAGAAAAAACATCTTCATAATTTATATGTGATAGCATAAAATTAACATTTTTCTTTCGTTCAACGACATAATAGCTAAAGAAAAGATGGAAATGATATTACTATGAATTTTAAAATTCTTAAAACAATGAAAAATATTGTAGATCAGTTTTACAACGTTGCCTTTAGAATTGAAAATCCTAAATATATTTTTTACAAAGTTGAAAATCCTAAATATATTTTTTACAAAGTTTTACAAAATTGAAAATCCTAAATATATTTTTGTTCTCTTCTTATTTGTTTAGTTTGTTTATACGTCAGTTTTAAAGTTTAGATATGCATAGTGACTTAGTTCAGATGGTAACAAATAACGCTGGAAACCTATATATTTTGGTTTCGATTCTAGCCGATGGCATCCAAGTAATGTTTTTTTACCTTTTGAAATCACAACTATATATTGGGTACAATAATAATAATCAATAAAGTATTTGCTCTAATAATAATGAAAGTTGCATAAATAAAAATATATTTTTCGTTTGTTTGTTTTCTTTTCTTTTTTTTTGTTTTTTGTTTTTTGTTTTTTTTTTTTCCTCATTTTAGATGTTAAAATTCTTAGAGATTAAATCCTCGTGAAGTAAAGAAAAACGTCTGTTCTTTTTTACTATTGTAGTCAGTCTGAATTGATGTGCACATTACGCTGGTTGGTGCGAATGTAAAAAAACAATAGGAGACTTGTCACATCTTAGAAGACATTTCGTGGGCAAATTAAACTAATTTGAAAACTAGAAAATGTCAATCAAAAAACACTAAAAGCAACAGTCTTCTTTGATAAGGGTAAGTAAACAAAAAAAAATGATTTTATCATTCAATAAAATTTTTCTTGGCATTTTTTAGTTTTCAAGTAATTTTAATTTACCTACGAAATGTCTTCTAAGATGTGACAACAAGTCTTCTATTTTTAATTTATATATATATATATATATATATATATATATATATATATATATATAACTACTTCATTTACTCACATAAACCTAATATACGAAAGTATAGATTTATGCGTAAACTTTAAGTATTTACTTCAAAAGTGCTCAATACGTAGGTAGAGCTAGTTAGTAATTTATAAAATATATATGGCGATTAAGCTACACTGAATATTCTGCGTTTCATCCACTATAGGATTCGTCAGGCTTATGCGAGCATAAGCCTGACGAATCCTAAAGTGGATGAAACGCAGAATATTCAGTGTAGCTTAATCGCCATATATATATATATATATATATATATATATATATATATATATATATATATATATATATATATATATATACTAACAGAATGGGCGTCTCAGGACAGGTAAATTAATTATCCGCACAGAACATTATTGTACCACTTTAATGTCCTCTAACGATAATTAATCATTCTAAATTAACGATAATTAATCATACTAAATTAACGATATAATCATACTAAACATTTTTTCTATAACCCTTATTTCAATTTTGATAAAAATTCATTTGACATTGTTTTGATTTTAGAAACTATTTAAATTTAAGGTTTGAGTTTAAGGGGTCTTAAGGGTAAATTAAAATTCATATAATTTTGCTTCATTGTTTTCTAATGGCTATAAATCAAATTTAATGCAAATCTGAAATATTTGAATTTTCGAATGGGTTGGGTTGTGCTAACGTTATGCCTCTAAATACTTTTTGTTAAATACACTAAAGAAACTGGAAATTGCCGACTAGTTACTAAATAATGTTTAATACGTTTCATTAGTTTGATAAAAACCAGTGATATCTGAATTTTCATGGATAGCTTTCCGCTTCAGTAGCTTTGTTCCAAACCTCATAATAATTTGTTAATTGGGTTAGTAGTCAAGCATGTAAGCCGTTCGCCTGTTGTAAAAGGTCGCGTTTAAATCTCAACTTGAAATACTCGTCGTACGTACAAATGATAACGTGTATGTAATAGTTAATATATTTTAAACCGCATGTTTTTGCAGCTCAAGTTTTTCGAGGGAGACTGATCGTTCAAGTAGCACCCAATATTTTTCACTTGTTTTCGTATGAATGAATCTGTTTGACTTTGTTGTTGTTGTTGTTGTTGTTGTTGTTGTTGTTGTTAGTTTACTTGGCTCCTTTTAGCGATCAAAAATGTTATTTCGTATTTGCATGACAGGCGGGGGCGGAGGGCTATCAACTGACAGCCAGAACCTCTTTTAGAGGCGAAAATGCCATTTCAAACTTAGGCGCAACAGACAAAAATGCTATTTGAAATTCAAACGTTTAGAGTTGAAAATACTATTTTATTGCTTAGGCAAGACAGACGAAAATGCTATTTGAACCTCAGGTGGGATAAACGGAAATACTATTTAAAACAAACAAAAATGTTATTTGGAACTTCGACGTTTAGAGACGGAAATGCTACTTAAACCTTAGTTATGATATAGACGGAAAGTCTATTTAAGACTTCAGCACGATAGACAAAAATGCCATTTCAGATGAAAATGGTATTTAAAAATTAGGTAGGACAGACGAAAATGTATTTAAAAATTAGGTAGGACAAACGAAAATGTATTTAAAAATTAGGTAGGACAGATGAAAATGTATTTAAAAATTAGGTAGGACAGGCGAAAATGTATTTAAAAATTAGGTAGGACAGACGAAAATGTATTTAACAATTAGGTAGGACAGATGAAAATGTATTTAAAAATTAGGTAGGACAGACGAAAATGTATTTAAAAATTAGGTAGGACAGACGAAAATGTATTTAAAAATTAGGTAGGACAGACGAAAATGTATTTAAAAATTAGGTAGGACAGACGAAAATGTATTTAACAATTAGGTAGGACAGATGAAAATGTATTTAAAAATTAGGTAGGAGAGACGAAAATGTATTTAAAAATTAGGTAGGACAGATGAAAATGTATTTAAAAATTAGGTAGGACAGACGAAAATGTATTTTAAAATTAGGTAGGACAGACGAAAATGGTCTTGAAAAATTAAGTGGGACAGACAAAAAATTTATTTTAAGCTTATAGACGAAAATGTTATTTTTTGCTTAAGCCGGACAAACGAAAAGGGTATTTCAAACTTTGAAGCGACAGATGAAAGTACTATTTAAAACTTAAGTGTTTAGAGATGCAAACGCTATCTCAAACTTGAGTAAGAGAGACTTGAAAACGGAGCCTCTTTTAAGGTACGCGTTTAGTGATGGGCATGTTTATTTGGAACAAGGACGCAGCCACAAGAGAACGGAAATGAAAGAAACCAAATTTTAGCTGAAAACGAAAATGGCGTTGCTGAAAGAACCATTTGATTATTTTGTTATACGATCCAGTTTTTGACTCGGCGGAAGATCGGCTTTAAGATGTGCGAAGAAGCGATAAGCTGTTCCCGCGTGTCTTGTTACGTCATCACCAGTTATGTAGTTCGTAAGCCAGTTCTTGAAACGGAGACAGAACGCGTGAACAATACATGAACGTATACCTGAAAAGTTTACATTTATCTTTTTATTTATTTATTTTTACTAATGGGTCACCACTTATCAAGGCCAGAAGTCGATTGAGATTAAAGGTTAGAATAATGAAGAATACTATGTGACTATTAAAAATAATAGAAGAATACTATGTAACTATAAAAAATTATGAAGAATACTATGTGACTATTAAAAATAATGAAGAATACTGTTGTAACTATTAAAAATAATGAAGAATACTATGTAACTATTAAAAATAATGAAGAATACTGTGTGACTATTAAAAATAATGAAGAATACTCTGTGACTGTTAAAAATAATGAAGAATACTGTGTGACTATTAAAAATAATGAAGAATACTATGTAACTATTAAAAATAATGAAGAATACTGTGTGACTATTAAAAATAATACAAGAATATTATGTGACTATTAAAAATAATGAATGAAATGAACAAAGTTGGTTTATTTGTTAAAGAAGCGAAATCGATTCTCTCTTTTGTGTGTACTGCGTCAAAGTAAACGGACAACCGTTTTTTAAACTTCTACCATCCCTTAGGTGATTGAAAGTATAAGATCCAGTCTATCTAGTTGTATTGACTGTCAAATGTTGTAAGAAAAAATAATATCCCAGAGTAAATAATGTAGTTGTATCTGTTCGTTTTAATTAATTCCATTAATTCCCACCACAAAGAGAAATAATTACGAAAGATAAAACATCTCTACGATTGCTACTGTTACCACTGCAAATGTACATCACAACCCAATTAGTCAACGAGAGACAGATATTTTCTGTCAACAAGAACATCGCATGGCTAACTCTGGTTGGCCTCTATCATGACTCGCACTCCAGTCATGATAGAGGTCAGCCAGATTTCAGGCCTTGATGAAAAAGACCTTGGCCACATATTTTTTATCATTTGCAGTAACAACAAAAAAAAAACAGGAAACTAATAGGTTTAAAAGGTCTAATAGGTCCCGCACTGTCAACTTAGCTCCAACCTCTATCCCATCGCTGCAATGTTGTATCCCTATGTCTGTTTTACAAGTATTTTAATGGGATATGCTCCGATGAACTCATTGCAGTTGTTTCCCCTCCACGTACATAGCCCCCCCCCCAATAACCCCGTTTAGCAACAAAATCCTATTCCTTCACTTTTGGGGTCCCTAAATACCGGAAAACCTTCTACTCAAACAGCTAGACTTTGGAATTCCCTTTCTTGTTACGTGCTTTCCTGACTGTACAGATATGCAAAAATTTAAATGTAATGTAAACCAGCATCTTGTTCATCTCCCCTAAATATGATCCGAAATAGTAATGGGATGAACGTGGGTAAAACAAAACAAAAAAAAGCCCGGCCATGGTTTGTTATTACTGTTTTGCTATCACTAATTAATGTTTGAAAAGTAAAGTTCTAACTTTACTTTTCAAACATTAATTAGTGATAGCAAAACATAGAATTAACTCCTGGCTGAGAAGATCTATCTGGATTCTAAGATTATATCATCATTACAGTACCGACACCAAAATTGATCTTATTGAAATAAAATACTAAGGCATTTTTATCATGGCGGTGTGACTAAAGAAACACCGACCTTTGTTAGATTTCTTTATATGATATTAAGTGTGTATACTCAAGTTTTGACAAGCTTCTGGGCTTGACCATTACTCCTGATCTTAAATGGAACACGTATATCAAATCTGTTGCCAAGGCCGCTGGAAAAATGGTGGGATCTTTCTATCGATCCGGTAGATATCTCACTGCTGATGCTATTCTCTACCTATATAAGAGCCAGGTACGTCCAAGGATGGAATACTGTTGCCACATCTGGGCAGGAGCTGATAGAAAGGACTTGTCCTGCCTTGATAGAGTTCAAAATAGACTTCGTAGCCTCGTAGGAGATGTCCTTTTCTCCTCCTTGCAACCTCTATCTCACAGAAGAGATGTTGCGAGTTTGTCTCTGATGTATCGTTATTTTCATGGAAAGTGTTCAACTGAGCTTCAATCTATGGTCCCCCCTCGCCAAACTTTCACAAGAAACACTCGTCTAGCTGTAAACACTATCAATAATTTCCCCCACTCTTTATCTGTGCCTAAACCTAAACATAGATTCCATGAACAAAGCTTCTTTCTTAGAACTGCACGCCTGTGGAATTGTCTTCCGTTTTCCTGCTTTCCGGCTGACTACAATATGGTTGTGTTCAAGTCTAAAGTAAATAAGTTCTTGATGAGCCGTTCCATATAAGTTATTAAATTTACCAAATTTTCATTACTAATGATTACTATATTGACCAATTTCTATTGTACACTCTTTAACCCTTATCCTTGAGTGGCCTCTGGGCCTTGATAATATGGTGATGCCTTTGTAAAAAAAAAAAAATATTCTTATATATTTCTGTGTACACGATTTACTCCTAAACTTATTAACTGATCGTTATGGATTCTGGAAAACAGATAATGTGGGTTATATTAAGTTTAATTTAGTTTCATGCAAAGAGGAAAAAGATTTGGGTGGAAGCCTTTCGTGAAAAATTAGATATTCCCTAGTTTTTTATATGTGAAATTTTAATAACGCGTTTACATCGATTAACAAATTTTCCTCAAATTTTAGTCTCTTTGGCGTATTTTTACAGGAATTTACGGAGGCATTATATAGGTGTAATCTCCCATTTGAAATTCAAATATTTTAAATCTATATCAAATTTAATCATTAGACACCAACTAAGAAAGATTTCCTGAGATTCAATTTTTTCTTAAGATTTATTAAGCTTCAGCCTTAAACGTAATGTTACATCCATCTAACTGTTTTACAAGTATTTAAATGGAATATACTGAACTCATAATACTTGTTCCCTTCGACGTAAACACCCCCCGGACTAATATGATAACCTGCAAAATTTCACTCCTTCACTGTGTATATCCATAGAAAGCTTTCTGCTCTAATAGTTGCTTCCCTCGAACTGTTAACCTTTGGGATTTCATCCCGGTCACCTGCTCCCTGGCTGTATTAGCATGTGGAAGTCTAAAAGTAATGTAAATAGACATCTTGCTGCTCATCTCCCTACTTAGTGTTTCCCTGTAGGCATGGTCTCAAATAGTAGCTCCTTTACGTCCAACTGGTATTGTACCTTGTTTTTGTTTAGGGTGAATAAGAGTAAAAATAATCAAAATCATGAAATAGATTTTGATCAAAATTGGAATAAGGATTCTATGCATAAGGTTTACTAACATTGGAAAATGAATATAAAAAATCGTGCAAAACATTTCGGTTCGAAGAATTTATTTTACCCATCATGGGATGAGTGTTATTCTAGTTCATATATAATATAAACCTCACCTGTTTGTTTGAATGTATGTATGTATGTATGTATGTATGTATGTATGTATGTATGTATGTATGTATGTATGTATGTATGTATGTATTTATGTATGTATGTACGTATGTACGTATGTATGTATGCATATTTGTATGTCTGCCTAAAACTTTCGGCAGAGGCGACAGATTTTCACGAGATCTGTATTGTTTTGAAGCTTAACCCTTCGCACGACAAATATCGAAAAATTGGCTAAAAACATTAATTCCTTCACCCTCAACAGGGAGGGGTCGCTTTTTTCGCGGATACTTTGGGAAGTCATCCCCTCTTTTCGAGTGATTAGCCTTAATTTAAACCTTTTGGCGATGGGCACAACAGCAAAGACGTCACGTTTTCTTTTGTTTGTTTTTCTTTTAACATTCTTTTTCTCCTTTGCGGTACGGGTTTGAGCCTGCCTGCCTACTACCACTTTTTTTTTTAGCTCAAACACCCGGGCAACGCCGAGAACCCAGGCTAGTTTATAATCAAACATTGTATGCAAATATATTTTCGTCTAAGGATATTTTATCTCCATTATCTTCTCTAATTTACATTTATTTTCTAAACCAGGTGTGGACATAAAGCCAGACACATCCGCCAGAGTTTGCGTATCGCATAATTATATGTAGTGCATTGCAAACCAAGTGACAATTAAAAATAAGTTAAAAAATACATGGTGGCCTAAATTTTCTTGTAGGATTCTGAGTCTTCTGTCGTACGACCTTGTGTCTAATTCTGATCTCATATGGAGACTAGTAAACAAGAACAAGATTTGAAACAAGCTAATCGTTTAAAACATGAAATAAATACTAAAATCTTGGAGGAAGAAGAGAAAGAAAGGGCGAAATGCTAATCTGACAGAATGTATCAGAAAAATAAAATGGAACAAGAGATAAACAAAACAAAATATAAGATTTTAAAAATCACAACAAATAGGTCTTCTGCGTAGGAACAAAGTGTAGTATCTGTTTGAGGGGCACTGGAGGTGGGAACTGCGACCGTCAATTGTTTTCTTTTATTTACTATTAAAATATGCGGTTGTTTTACAATTTACAGAGATTCGAAAACGTGGTAAAAAAAATCAAATATATAACAAATAAATGTTACCAAAGACAAGATAAGTTACATTTCTACCAAGCTGGATAGTTTTTTAGTGTTTTACTTAATGTAAAATGTTTATTCGGCTCACAAAACAAGTAATGTCAACCGTTACACAAGCACAAGGAAAAATGGCCGCAATGTATTTGTTAAGTGCTCACAGATACTAAATTCATATTATTCAGAGCAGGCTCTCTCTCTCTCTCTCTCTCTATATATATATATATATATATATATATATATATATATATATAGAGAGAGAGAGAGAGAGAGAGAGAGAGAGCAACAAACGGACAGACAGACAAATGGTGACTTTTGTTTGTGTTATTAAATTTGGAATCATCTATTAGTTTATTCTATCTCCGATCAGTGAAGGAGAATTCCTTCTAGATTAGAGCAGTTTTCATTTTTGTCCCAATCCATAGTGTCCCTTTTGAGAGATCCGGACTTTCCCAACATTAAAAACCGACTTTGTGTTTAACTTTACTCCCGTGAGGAGGCAAGTAAATAAGAATAAGCCATGTAGAAAAAAAAAAATCAATATTTTACATCGTTTGTTCGAGGCTGATTTGTGATTGGAGATATGGTCAAGAAATTAGATGCAATTTATATAGAAAAAATAAATGTGGAGGAGAGAGGGAAGATAAATGAGGACGGAAAAATAGTAGAAAGTCTGGTTAAAAGGTTTTCTGATAAATGCTTCCCTTCGAGAGCAATATGCGACACAAGATCGTTTTCAATGTGGGGAAAACCAGCTCTCCTAAAAGGGCAACTCTGGCAGTAGGCAAAAATAAAAATTGCCTTAATGTAGAAGGGTTTTCTCTACATTGATAAGAAAAAATTACCTTTAGTGTATCATCAGAACAGATACTACAATCGGTTTATATTTTGCATTGACTAAATCCACTTTTATATTGACCCAAAATACAACCACTTTGAAATTTGAATCTTCTAATGTTCCGTCTGTTTGCAACATGCGTAACATAGTCGTTATTCTACTTCAATTGTGTCGTTACATTTTACCTTTTCGGACCCAACACGTTGTGTGGGAAACAGTTGCAATGGAATAAAAAGGAAAAGAAGAAATTCGACTCAGCATTTTTTTTTTTCAGTTAAAAAAATAAGAGGCATTTATTCTTGGTATCTCCAACAACGTATTGCATAATGTTTTCAATCGGTTTATTTAATTCATGTCGTCTACCATGTCTTTTTAAGATGCTCTACTCGCCCACGTGGTTCGCTCGCTGTCATTTTCCGAGCATGTCTCGAACACGTACTTTTCTGTCGCTTTTTGTTTCTGCTTTTTCTTTTTCTTCTGTTCTTCCGCTGTGACGTCATTCCACGCAATCAGCTTGGTCATTTACATATGTTAGCTACAATACGGCTGGTGCTGTTAACAGCGCTAGCAGTTCTGTTACACCTGCTACAGTAATTACCTATGCAATCTGAAATAGAAAACAAAAACAGTTATAAACAAGAGTCGAAACAAGTTATATTCATGTTGCGTACAGAATAAGAAGTGAAATATATTTCTCTTGTGTATCTTAAGTATTGTTTAAACACAGGAAAATGACATTAACCGCGATTTTAGTAGAAAATAGACGTTTTTATAAGTAATGTCAAAAGTGCACTTATGGTGCCAATGTCATTAACAAATGCGGAATTTCCTGCATCAAATATTGGAAGTGACTGTTTTACATATTCTGATATAACTTAGTTTACACCACCCGTCAATGATGACTGAAAAAAACATGCTCTGCTAGTGTTCTAGTAATCTATATAATTATAAAACTTTGTGAACCTTGCTTGCTTGCATCTTATCTTCAACGATTGGGCGATTCTATACTCTAAAAAAGGGATGACAGGTTAAATTATATATAATTTATAAAACTCACTATTTCTGTCTGTCTGTCTCCATATTTTAAAACTCTATCTCTTCAGAAACTAAAAGTCGCAGAGCGACGCTACGGGATCCAAATGAGTGGACTTTTTATGGACCGTTCCTTTATAGGTCTTAAGCCGGTTAGAATAGTTTTCAATGGGTCAAAAAGGGTCAAATTTCAAAAAATTGTTATACATTTTGTATATTCACCTTAGTGAATTTTAATCAGTTCATGTGTCTGGCATATTGGTACAGTGGTAACGTCAGCTTTAAATACTACAGTTTTGCTTTTGGTTTCGATTCTAGCTGATAGCACCTAAATGTTTTATTTTTACTTTTGAAATCACAACTCTATAATAATATATACGAAATCTGAACCTATAAAAATATCATATTTAAGCGTATTTTACGACCAAGCAAAATCGGCCCATCACAAATATATATATATTAATGTTGGACAATTAATTGGAAAATTTTGAACTTTTGGTGGAATCAGAGTCACTTGTGCCTATTTTCCGATACAAAAAATGACTCTTTTAATTGTCTTTTTTATTTGGTTTTGTTTAGAGAAACATTTTTCACTGCTGGTAGTAATTATAAAATAATATATAGTTATTGATTTTAAATTAACAATAAAACTATGATCTATAGATCACCCCCCCCCACAAGTGCATTTTCATATTTGAGAAAATGTCTGCACATTTAACGTTTTATTTATTTTTGTTTTTACTATAATCAAGAATAAATAACCACTTAATCGTTAAATATTTAGAGATTTATAAAGAATCGGAATCGGGAATTTGTTACAAAATCGATAAATAAATAAATATATATATATATATATATATGTATATATATATATATATATATATATATATATATATATATATATATATATATATATATATATAGGTAAATGTGAAATATTAACGTTATTATTTCGAAATTATTATTTAACATGCGAAGAGTGGGGTTTTAAATAACTGAAACGTAATACAGAAATGAACGATGTAAAAAAAATGCAGATATATCAAAATTTGAATTTAACTATAAGTATTATGGTATCTGTTCAGTGCACATTTACCTATAAGTATGGCCAACCACTTATAATTCAGTAACTGTAAATTTTTTTTTCCAAAATAATCAATTATAATAAACAGAACGACTCAGAAATCTATCTATATTCTTTTTTCTTTTAATATACTTCAATAGAAATGTTTCTGTTATGTCAAAAAAAAACTATTTTCTTTACGTCACAAGTGTCACGCTCATACATGAATTCCATAGCTAATATAACATACTGACCCAACGGGTCACGGGTAGTCTAGTATATATATATATATATATATATATATATATATGCCCGATTCATTGCTTGAATCTTGTCCTCGACGATCAGGCGATTCCATCTTTAAAAAACGGATGACAAGTGAATTTATATATATAAATTTTATGTCGGCTACCGTGTCTTTTTAAGACCCTCTTGTCACCCATGAAAAAGGTTAAGTAAAAGTGGTATATGCGTGTGTATGAGAGCGCGGCTCAGAGGTTAAGGAATGAGGGTAGAGAGTTGTATGTGTTGGTTTCGATTCTAGCTGGTGGCACTTAAGTCGTATATATATTTTTAGTTTTGATCTCACTACTATATATTAGTTTCAATGCAATAATCGGTAGAGAATTGTCTCTATAATAATAAATATGTAATCTTCATGAATTAAAATATCATATTTAAACGTATTTTATCACCGGGCAATGCCAGGGTGGGGGATGCTAGTATTCATATAAAACCATAGAATTACATGAGTAATTGAATCCATTGTGTATAAATTGAGGGTGGCGGCAGAGCACTATTGTAAAAGGAAAAGTAAGACCCCTCCTTCCCTCCGCTAGTCTGTGGGAGACCCTCGGACATGGTCGAGAACCCACTTAACCTCTCCCACCGATCAGAGTAACGTGAAGTCATGTAAAGTAGGTGACTGATGTAATACAGAAGCAAACAGAAATGATTCTGTTTATGGTTTCGTATTTCGTTGTGCTGAGCAGAAGATATCTTTGGGTAGAATGGTCAAGACAATCGCCCAGTATGGGCACTGCTCGGACAGAAAGAAACTGCAACCTACTGTCTATAGAACTGCAAAGAAATCTATGGCAATACATCAAACTCTTTATTCGAGAAAAAGCGTAAATAGCATTGTGAATCCGAACACCTCGCTCGGCACAGATTACCATGATGAACATCTGGACAACATAAAAAATGATGAGCAACAATGAATTCATGAATGCCTCGAGAAGATAGATAGATAGATAGATAGATAGATAGATAGATAGATGGAGAGCCATAGTCGTCAATGCCTGCATCAGGCAGGACACCACTTGAATGAATGAATATCTCATCATCATTTCTGATGGCCTTAAGAAAATAGCATCTACCGTAGACGTTTTGTTTAGAATTTCTTTCCGCATTCATTTCACACAGTGGAGGGTGTCTGACTTGCTATCTGACTTCTAATGTAGGTCTTTCTAATGTTTTCTTATTAAGTGACTGAACTATAGCGAATTTTCAAAAAAAACAAAAATGCGAGGCATGGCTAATGACGTACTAAAAATACCAATTGTTGAATTTATCTTCTTTTTTTTTGTTTCCTTTAATATTGGAAGGTGGAGGGTGGTTAGACATTAGCAAATGCTACTGGAAATTTTAACATCGAAGACGTAAGCAGAAGTGAAATGCTTTAAGAAAAGAAAAAGGGGAAGAAAGAACGTATAAATCGGTATCGAAAGCAGAAAGGGAAAAAGAAATATTACGTCTCATTATGGAAATAGATTTGCGTTTTCCTTTGCTTCGTTTGGAAGACTTTTGTGTGATGGGATGGATATATATTTGTGAATAAATACGCATTGGTCTTTATGATAGAGTGGGGGATGGTTGATTTTATTGAAATACTAGCTGCATATACGCAGCGTTCACAGATAAAAAAAATCATACTGCCGGACGGAGGGTTTAGTTACATACTATTTAAAATACACCAAATATCCTAAGTTGTTACGATTTTTCTGAAACATGACCAGATTTTGGATTTTTTAAAGCATAAAACAACACATATTCATCTATGAAATTTAAACCGGGAAATAAAATCTCATAGCTTAAAAGGAAATAACTCAGTTTAAAAGAAACCTTACTTCCGTATTCAAACGCAACTGATGTTGGTTGTACTAATAATTAAAAATGAATTAAATCAAATGTAAATTAAATTAAGCATAAATTAAATAAATTAACTTTATATAATATTTCTAGATAGAATAGAATTCTATTACTAATTTCCATTAAAATTTAGAGGTAATTTTTTAAACATATTTTCTTTTCTCGTGCGTTGGTCGAACTCTGCGCAAAAGTCAGACTATTTCAGCTCTATTATCGCACCCAGAGCAAAAGCCATCCCAGCAAAATGTAACTTGCCTCCCTTATCGACATGCACACCGCCAATTTTTTGATGATGTCCATCCTCAGAAGGAGGTCAAATCCCAATGATTTGCTGTTTATCGCCAGTACGTCAGTCGTCAGGGATTTATGTTGGTTTATGTTAATGTTATACTGCGCACACCATGGTTTAACAGGCATTTTCGTCGTTGCGTCAGAATCCCAGTATTTTTCCGTACTTTCGGCTGACTTAACAACCCACTTACAACAGATGATGAGCATCAAGCATCCACCAACGATGTCCGAGCTAATTCATCGATGTTTATCTTTATCACAGGGTGCATCTCTTCTAGTTTATGTGGGGAGAGAGTAGTGCTAGCCTCTCGCCTCTTGCTTCGTTTCCCAGACACTTTGATGCCACATGTTCTTGCTTCTTGAATCGATAACAGTGTATCTCTGAAAGCATCCTACTTGCTTTACATCCGGACTGCCGGCAATCTCTGTCAAAGTGATTGGGGCCTCCACACTTGTGGCACCGCACTGCGACTGCATCCTGCTGGTCGGAGGTTGAAGTTTGGTATACAGGCACGTGAGGAAGAATTCTGCGTCTCCTGACTGCTGCAGCAACGGGTTCCTCCACTACTGCCTCCTCCCGCGTATCGACAGCAGACAAAGCAAACCTTCTGTCTTTTGGGGGTAAGTGCGTTAGAAGAATTACTACTACAGAAGATGAGATAACCTCTTAAATGTTTATTCCTTTTGAATAAATAGTATGTATAAAAATCATGCAGACCGTTTTCAGTATTAAAATTTATTTGCGAATCTGTGCACATTTTGTTTATATTAACCAAAGTGTAAACGACAGACAGAAAGGAATATGACTATTATAATATAATTCTTCTCGTTGTTCTTATTCTGTTGTGTGTGTGTGTGTGCGTTTGTGTTTGTTTTTGTTTTTTATTTGTTTTGTTTTTGTTTTTTTGTTTTTTTGTTTGTTTGGTTTTGGGGGGGGGGCTACATACACCGTAACATTCGCTAATACAGACATTTTTTGGAAGTTAAAGGAACATGTCACATTTTTGGAAACCGGTTTTCCATCCAAAACATCAAACACTTTTCACGAATTTAGGCTTGAGATGCGAGTTATTCAAAACTGCAGTCAACGTCAAATACTGTGAGTTAATATCTCGTGAAAATATGCATTCAGTCAACGATGAGAAATAGTAAAAAAAAAAAAAGTGTAAGTAAAAATGTTAGGGGTACATTAGTTGCTAGGGATAGAAAATACAAAAGAGTGGTCATTAATTATTCTACAAGCTGTTTTAAACCGGTTTACCCTATATTCTGGGGCGTTGGAAGTTGAGCGCACTTTAATGATTGCAATTGCGTTGAAACACGATTAATACTCCAGTTCATCGTTTTTGCTCGGGCTTCAAAGCCAATAGAGTATGGGCCATTTTGAAATAACCTGTTGACTGAGGTTAGTGCTGAGTCCTGGGTAGTCCTAGAGGTCCACCATCCCAGGTTGCTACCTCCCGGTTTAGGAGGGAAGTAAGTTAATTGTTACTGTCTCAGGCGCCCCTACTGGGTAATGCCGACAGAACTGTCCAGGCAATTTATAAATAGCCAGTGCTTTAGGGCCGCTGGCTTCATTTACCCCACCTTCCTCACCTTTTGTTACATCTTCCTGCAGTGGGAAGGAAATAAATACCCACACATACCCTTTAAGAATAAGAATTTAGTTTCTTAATCGTTGAGAACTATCTGTTGAAATGTAAAAGTCAGTCATTTGACTTATGTGCGAAATTGCGACACTTTAGTCGCTCGGTCATTGTAGACCATTCTTGTATAATGTTTATGCTTTATAAATGTTTAATTTCACTTGAATATCGTTGTGGTTGACTTGTGGTTTGTTCTTTGCTAATGGAGACAGAGATGACTTTGTTGTAGGTTCGAATTCTACGACCAGTGGCAATCATAATTTCCTGACCTGATGATGATTCCAGAGGGATGAAACACTAGTATCTGTAGGTATTAATATATATATATATATATATATATATATATATATATATATATATATATATATATATATATATATATATATATATATATATATATATATATATATTAGTGTTGGACAATTAATTAGAAAAATTGGAACTTTTGGGGGAATCGGAGTCATTTGTGCCTATTTTCCGATGCCAAAAACGTCTTTTTTAATTGTCTTTTTTATTTGGTTTTGTTAAGAGCAAAATTTTTCACTGCTGGTAGTAATGATAAAATAATATATAGTTATTGATTTTAAATTAACAATAAAACTATGATCTATAGATCACCCCCCCCACAAGTGTATTTTCATGTTTGAGAAAATGTCTGCACATTTAACGTTTTTTTTACTGTAATCAAGAATAAATAACCACTTTATCGTTAAATATTTAGAGATTTATAAAGAATCGGAATCGAGAATTTGGTACAAAATCGAAATATATATATATATATACTAGCAAAAGTAACCGTCATTGACTGGGTTCAAAAACAGCCTACAGAAAATGGACTCTGATTTATAAAAGTATGATAGGTTATGAAAAGGAAGGGTTGTAAATTTGTGTTGAATTTGGGGGTATCAAAACCAAAGCAAAATATGATGAAAGTAAAAATAGATAAAACCCATAATTTATTATACCATACCTGTTCACACTGAAACACTTATCGCAATATTCTGTGGATCTATATTAAAAAAAACTTGTTAAACTTTGTGACATATTTCCATTCTATGGAGGTCAGGTGCGAACGGACACCCCATAATTTTACTATACCATATTTCTTCAAACTAAAACATAATTATCAAAGTATACTTACGCAGATAGATATGAAAAGTCTTTATTAAAGTTTGTGCAATTCTATGGAGGCCAGGCGCGAACGCAAACCCCACAATTTTAATGAACCACCGTTCTGCCAGATCAAAATATCCATTCCTGTGTCTCGATACATCTTCTATCATTATATGTAATCAGTTTTTTAAAATAGTCAACCATACAGGAGCCTATTCGTGACCACACACACAGACACACACACACATACACATACACATACACACACAGACACACACACACACACACACACAATCAGCTTTATATTATACATATATATACGAGGCACGTTCCAAACGTAATGCTTCCTATTTTTATTCCGGCTAAATAGGTCAGAGTGGATTGCAAACTGCATTGTTATGATGACTGAACTTATGCATTCATAACCTGAACGTTTCATTTCTCTGATGCAGATACTGACTCTAAGAAAGCAACCCCTGTCAAAGATACGTCGTTGAATCCTTCCATGCAGAAAAAATTGAATCGATCAACATTCACCGGCGCCTATTAAACTTTTACGAAGCTGATCCATTTATGTCAGCACAGTTAGGAGATGGCTTCATCGATTTCAGAGATGTGAGTGATAAAGCGTGCCCTGGACTTTTGCGACTGAGGCATTATTCATCGCTGGTAAAAGTGTATTGAGAATGGTGGTGACTACGTAGAAAAATAAATTCTGGAGTGCAAAAGGTCGCTCGTTTTAATGGTATTACTCCTGTCTTCGTATCCTTTTAACGTTTTAGTTTTTTACTTAAAAAATAAGAGGCCTTACGTTTGGAACAACAAAAATCGAGAATTAAACAAAATACTAGAAGAAACACGTCCAATAAATGTCACCAAGCATGCAAAAAATGTAATGTTCTGCGAGTATTTTATTTAATTTTCAATTTTTGAGCGATTATCGATAGTACAAATAACTGCAATGAAACCGACATTTTTTCGTTCTAACTCAACAGACGTCACACTACTTTTGTTTCATAGTAAATAAACGCTTTAAAATAAGTTAAAATACAAAACCTTATACAGGTGGGTAGAAAAGTAACTTATATTGCCTTTGGTAACATTTATTTGTTGTATTTTTTTTTATTCCTCTTTTTGTTTTGTTGGCTTCTATAAAAAAATTTGCCAAAAAGCCTTTCCTTACACTAGAGATTGAGACCACGTGATTGACACTACGGCCAGTATTTGAATCGAAAGTACTGAATTCAGACAGAAATAACGACCAGACGATCATACTTGTCTAATAAGCGCACACAAACGCAAGTTCACAGGACATTGTGTTTTTTGTACACTAATGGTTCATCACTTGCCAAGGCAAGAAGCCATTCGAGAATAAAGATTAGCGAGATTTTCAGTTCAATGAAGTACTATAAAAGGATGGAGAGGTATGATTAATTCACGGTTCAACTCAACAGATATTTGTTGACATTGGACTTGAAAATGACTATATTGTAAACTATAGGGATAACATTCCCGTGTCCCAAAAGATGAAAATACTTGGAAAGAAACTCTGGGAGTTCGATAGGGTTCCATTGTTCCCAAACAACTTATGTTTTAAACCATGTTTCAGAAAAAAAATATAAATAAATAAAAAATAACAACAATAATTTATGGCAAGCAACCCGTCGGTTCAAGATGATTAGTAATAAAGTATTCCTTTCTCAAAGAGGGGAAGTAAAACCTGGGAGGGTGGATCTCCTAGAACTGCACAGGACCATTGCTGGCTGCAGTCAATGTAGAAAAAAGCCATTTCAGAAATGGTATAGACTGTGTTGATTTTGGTGCCAAGGGAAAAAGCTATACGAGATAGATAGATAGATAGAGAGTAGAGAGAGAGAGAGAGAGAGAGAGAGAGAGATCATATGATTAGCTATCTGTTGTATTTAATGAATTATGTAATCGATATGTGCTAAATATTGGTTATTACCACGATGGGACAACTGGATAGATTTTGATTTAAAAAAGGATTAAAAAAAAAATGAACACGCCTTTCGATAAATTTTTCCAGGGCCTCAACAACCCGGACGTCCCCAGAGACTGTAACTCTCGTACACTCAAGGTTACCTCTCCTTTATTGTTTTAGACCATTACACTATAGAAGCAATGAGATCTTTAAAAGTACGTGATAGAGATACAGGGTGAAATGATAGTTGTCACCCTAAAGAAAAAAAAAAACACTACAATTTTATTTTAAAACTTTTATTGAAAAAATCAATTCAGATAACTCAATATGGGTCCGGAACTGGGAGCATGTCGTTTCAGCAAGCGCCGACAGGAGCTCAGCAAATACTCGGTGGATGGCATCAATCAGGCTGGCTTTGGTGTTGTGTGAGGTGATATTGGTGATGTTATCGATGTATGGTTAAACGAAGTAGTCCAGCAAGTTCAGGTCGGGAAGCGGGGCAGTAAGAGAAGGGTACAAAGTTGTAGAACTCCTTCTAAAGCCAAACATGGGTCTCTTTGGGCTTGTGAGCCGGCGCCGAGTCTTATTGCCACACCCACGATTTGCCAACGGCCACCTGAGTGCATCAAGGGATCACAACACTCTTCAACACATCCAGGTACAATTTGTGTTGACTTTCAAGCCGATTCGAAGATGTGAGGTGGCATGATGTGGCCCTCACTTGAAATCACATCAAAGACCATAACCGTGGTCGGAAAGTTTGTTTTCCTCACCTTGGACACATCTGTTATTCGTGGCAATCCAGCGATTCATTTTGAGGGTACTATCAGTAGTCCTGTTGTCATAACTTGGATCGGTAGAGAGCTTGAGTTGTACAGCAGCCCATCTCTGATCTTGCTTGTTGAACATTGTGTCACTTTCAGACATGATAGAAAGCTTCTATCGCTCTTGGGATGTAACCCAATGTGTGTCTCCCTCGTCAGATCGCCGACTCCCAACATCGTGTACCGGGGATTTTTAGTTCGACTGTTCTTTTTATGGTCAGATCGGTATTTTTCCCGTTGGCGACTGTCGATGAGAACACACACGGTTCACAAAATAGAAATATGAACAAACAAAGGAAAAACACAAACGCCAATGTTCACATATAAATTGACTGTTGGACTTGTGAGTGTGTGTGTGTCTTCCCCTGTTCTATCGATGTTACATTTGTCTATCTCTGTTTCACAGTCAACTCCAAAATTGTCCACGTCTCTATTTCACAGTCAACTCTATAACTGTTCAACTGTTACTGTCCAACTTCCCTGTTTTTATCAGTAGGTTTCTATTGTTATTGTTAATTGTAGGATATTTCCGATTTCTTTGTTTATTCTAAGCTATTTCCTATCTATTGTTAAATGTAGGATATTTCCGATTTCTTTGTTTATTCCAAGCTATTTACTCTTCCTTTGTCTATTCCCCCCCTCTTAGCACTTAGTGGCTCAGATCCACCTCAGGGCCACTTTATAGTATCACAGGGATTTGTACACAATTGGCCTACTAGTAGATGGTCGTCAATAAAAAAGAAAACCAGTTTTCATCAAAAGGAAATGGAATCATGTCTTTTCTAGAGCGACAATTTTATCGTTCCACTCTGTAATATCGATGGGTGTAACCACTACAGTAAACTCGAAAAGCTTATATTTTCGATGGATGGGTGTAATGTCTGTAGCTTTAGGCACCCTAATTCGTAAGGGAGTGCCGAGAGATATATACATATTATTTTTATTTTTAATCAAAGGTATCTCTTTTGAGGGAGCTTGATTTTACCCATTAAAGATCAGCGTGAAGTGTGTTAATAGGAGACTTTTAAAGCAGTAAAAGAAAAAATATAAAGAAATATGTGTTTAAAAAAAGCAGATAAAGAAAGTTGTAAAGCAAATCAAATATTTATAGAAAAATGAATAGAAAAAAGAGAAGGGAATTTTAAAATAACGCGTTTATAAAGACAAGCATATAGTAAACAAAGAAAGAAAGAAGGAAATGAAGAAAGAAAAGAAAGAAAGAGGAAACGGAGAAAGAAGAAAAGAAAGAAAACAGAAGAAAGAAAGAAAATGGCGATATTCTACTTCACTAAAAAGCAAACATGGCGCCGTTTTCGTGTCTCCACCAGTAAACAGTAATGTTATTGTTCGAACTTTCTCATGCAGACCTAAAAATGGCGGTTTCTTTATTTTTCTAACCCTATTCAAATAAAGAAATCATGTATCTAGTTTAATCTAAAAAAAAAAAAAAAAGGTAATTGACAGAACTTCCACGACAGTTCTGATATTTGCACTTCTTAACTTCGTTGTGTTCTCTTCGCTACCAAACACTTGACCTATACTTCTCCATGATCCATCCTTCATATCGCATCCACATCTCTTATATGTAAATTATATTTTAAAACCATATGAACCCATGATCTTTAAGGATCATTTCATATCATATAGACCTTATCACTCTAGTGCCCCATACACGGACAGACTTTACAACGTGGCTAAGCACATCTAGCCCTCACTACACAACCAGAAACTAGTCCTTCATACACACACATAACCCTCGATACACTAGCCACAACTAGCCCTTCATATACAGCTAGATACAACTAGCTCTTCATATTTTTGTTGACTTTCAAACACAAAAAAAGTCCTACTTGAATTCTAATTATCTTCCTCATAAAATGATGATGGCATTTCTCAAAAAGTCTGACTCTCAGATTTTTATTTAAAATTCTTCATGGCACGATGACAACTTCCGAAAAGTCAGACGCTCGAATCGTTTTCTCCAAAACATGCCGATGCGAACTGTAAAAAAATTCGATTCTTGTATTTCTTCTTCATAAGATGACGATTTTAACTCCCAAATAGACAGACTCTCGACATGATCGATTCAACTTTACTTTGTTTTGCCGAAAACAACTTGTAGTTTAATAAGAAAGAAAAGAAATTGCCAGCACTCCATGACATTCACGTTATCAGCATGAATTTTTAACTTCACTGTGTTTTCTTCACTGACAAATACTCGGTCTGTTCTCTTCTTTAATTCGTCCTTCTTATCGCATCTACTACTCTCATATGCAAATTATATTTTAAAACCAAACCTAGAAACCTTAGATTTCCTTTCTTTCTTCTTCTAAAATGCTTTCTTGTATTGCTCATAATTTTACATACAAGATGAAGAAGGACTAAATAATAAACTTTTGTTTCGACTATGTCGTCCCCAAAGTCAACAACAAACAGTATTAAACACAATTTCAGTCTGTCCATATTCGCATATTTCAATCCCTATTCACTTATTTTCCCACGGGGGGAGGGAGGCGGTAAAGTTCGATTCTTTTCATGTAGAGAATCTGGCTACACAAAAAAGGTCACACTGGATTGAGGTCAAAAGTGTATCTATACTTCAGTCGGTACTCCTCCATGGATGAGGGGAGCGACATCCATCCACCATCCATCCATAACCTTCAGCCCCTGGAGGGGCATAAGCCATCTACAACTTTGTAGATGATTTTGTAGCGAGGAGTTCTATTTTCGGGATTAGGGTGCTGACCTCACGCTCAACCTTCCCAGAAGGTACATACAGTACCTAGCCTTCTCAAATGGTCACCCATCGGGTACTGACCAGGCTCAACGTTGCTTAACTTTGGTGATCTGGCGAGAACCGGTGTGTCAATGTGATTGTGCCATACATTGAGGCAACATGCTATAAACCTATCCCCTTCTGAGGTGATGCATTAATGACTTCATGGCGGGCCTCCTGAAACCAAACAGATACTAAAACTTGATCCTACCCCTAAAGGCTGGATTTTTTTTTCCCTGTCCCGCACCACCACCACAAAGAAAAGATTGAACACAGAATCAGTTTTAGTTGGAGTTCAGCTAATATAAACTCTTATTTGACTACAAAAATAGACTGTCCGGTCCTGTTGAATTTTTTTTGTATAGAGAATAGATTAGGAATTTTTAAACAAAGCTGCTAGATCTTGGGGGTCGAAACTTAGGATATATTTCGTTTGATTTATTCTTACACAAAGGGGGTAAAATAGGGGTAAAGGCCTTTGTGAAAATTTAAATATCATCTCTCTTTTCTTATTTTAACAGTAAGTATTAAAGATAAATGAATAAACATTCAAAACATTCCAGTTTCTGTGTAGTATTTAAAATAGTAGTTAAGAACTATTAAATTTATTTATACAAACATTAATGGCTACTTATGTGGATACATGTTTCTGTAATCATCCGTTTAAGGGAGACTACGTCATCAGGCCAAGAATTTCCTTCAAAATTTTACTCAAGATACAAAAACCATTCTCTTATATTACTTACAAGAATAAACTCTTATCCCAGATTAGGGAGGGGAACACAGAGAAGTATTTCATTTGGAATAGGGGGTAGAATGGGTTGGTCTGTGAAGGATAAATAAGGACATGTCTCTAACCCATCTCTTTAAGAATTATTATATGAATACAATCAACCATTTGAAAATTCTAGTATTTCAGATTTGCATTGCATTTGATTAAGAGTCACCAATCACAAATCAAACAAGATTTTCTGAACTTAAAATTTAACGATTGAAATAACAGACGAGTGCAAAATTGATCTTAATAAACATTTCTTAATTTTATTTTATTTCGGACTATTAGTCTCATCTTTATTAGTTGTTGTTTTGTTTTTTTTTTTTTTTTTTTGTTTTTTTGTTCACAACGTTTCGGCCAACTTCCTCTGGCCTTCGTCAGGTGGTAACCGCGACGGATAGGAACTTCGAATCTCCTAACTGCATTCTCAGCCATCACTGCCATCCGTAGTTGTTGTCGTCTCACCACATTTTTGACCAATAACCTCTGGCACGCTTTGGGTGGGGTTGAAACCACTATCTTCAGACAATGTCCATCTGGAACCGTAGAGATTCAACGTCTCTATCAACTGCGCCACGGGCCCCAAAGGGCGATCAAGGTTGGATTCTTTGATCTTATAAATCCACGTTTTTTATTTATTATCTGATCTTCCATAGTCGGGTCCGTACCGATTGGTATATATATATATTATTCCTTAATTGGAATTTTTTATTTTTGAGATGAGCATTATATGTTAATTTTATTTTATTTCGGACTATTAGTCTCATCTTTATTAGTTGTTGTTTTTTTTTTTTTGTTTTTTTTTTAAATGCAGTTAGGAGATTCGAAGTTCCTATCCGTCGCGGTTACCACCTGACGAAGGCCAGAGGAAGTTGGCCGAAACGTTGTGAACCAATAAAAAGAAAAAATTAAAAAAAAAAAAAAAAAAAAACAACTAATAAAGATGAGACTAATAGTCCGAAATAAAATAAAATTAACATATAATGCTCATCTCAAAAATAAAAAATTCCAATTAAGGAATAATATATATAAACATTTCTATTCATTAAAATAAAAGTGAAAATTTTTATTGACACATGCGTTCGACCAGCGTTAACACTGTTATCTGAATCTCATTCAGACTCAATTTCCAACCTCTGAGGGCGTGCAGGGTGTTACCTCTACCATTACAGGTAAGAAGGAAATAAAAACTGCCTGTATTTCCTGGAGAAGAATATTTTATTATTTGAAAATTTGAAAAAAACAAATTTTCAATTTTATTTTAACAAATAGATTTGTTTATTAAAATCAATTGTGTACTCGTCTGGTATTTTCAACCGTTAAAATTTAAATTCTTAACATCGAGTGCTTCTCAAACAGTGGATTTTCCTATTAAGATTCTCTGAATTTCAATGATCTCCTCCACGTCGTTTGATCCCTGGCAGTTTCTTCTCACGAGAACGAACTGTTGCCGAGAAGTGTCATAGTATGCTTTAGTTGGTCCTTGTCGAATCAATGCCTCCGTTCAGTCTTGAAAGACAAAGGATACCCTCTGTAGAGGCAGCTGCATGTGTAATTGTGTGGCAAGGGTCGCACAATCTCTAACCACACCTCTCCTGAATCGTCACTGTTTGGGTCCAGTAGCAAGGAGAAGATCAGGATGACTGGAAATAATGCCGAGATAAGCAGAGAGCACATACAGCACCTGGAAGCCCCAAATGGTCACCCATTTAGTACTGACCAGGCTCAACGTTGCTTAACTTTGGTGATCCAGCAGGAACCAGTGTGTCAACGTGATTATGCCGTATTAGTTAGTTGGTCCTTGTAGTGCATTTTAGGTGCTCCTCGTGGTCTGGTTCTAATGGCCAACTCGCCATATCAGATTTTCTTGGGGACCCTGGAAAGATCTATCCTGTGAATGTGTCCTGCCCAGCAGAGGCAATGGTAGATAATTGTGACCTTGACACTGCTCAAAGCGTCAAACATGTGTAAAGAAAGGCAATAAATATATTTTTTAAAAAATTTTATAAACTTAAGAAAATAGGCAAGTGAATATTTCGATGGTTTTTTACATAAAATTCCTCAATTAAATGCAGTAAATAAGCCGAAAGCACTACAGGGACCATGAAATTGATTCCAGCAGATTATCTGGACAGAGATTCATCATGTAGACAACTGGAGATGCACGACATGAATGATATGTACAAGTGTAACGTAGTACACGTTTACACACGGGGCCCACACGTTGTATGCAGTCTACATCACAAAGGAGACCAAGACAAAGAATAACTCGAACTCACTTTTTCGTATAACAACAACATTTATTTCCTCATTCTCCCACAACGCATGACTTCTCATTATGGCTGCGACGTCACCCACGTCTCTAGCGTGATCATCCTCTTTAATGTGCTCTTTCTCCTTTTTATAATCTTTTTCCTAATCATGACGTCATTTCACTCACAGCTCAGTATTTGCATATAGCCACCATACGAACTTTGTTACACAAATGGTTCTTTCTACCGGTATATACGTTCAATAGTGAAATAACGTTTTTGTTTAACCATGCTACACATTGTCCAGATTACTTGCCTCTATGAGGCACTCTGGATGGGACAAAATTTAAAAGTGCTCCAATCAAGAGGACTTATTCTTGTTCGACTGAAGAGATAACAAATACTACACTTTGATCAGAGCCCAATATTGTCAAAAAGAAACAACTCATATTTACTAATTCAAGAGAAATAATTTAGTGTATTATAGTGATGGGACGATTGAAAAAAAATTTCTGATTCCAATACAATTATCGATTTCGATTTCAATTCTTTTAAAATCACTAAATATTTAGCTGAAGAGTCGTTTTTCTTTAGATTGCCATGAAAATCCATGTGATATATTTTTGTGAACATAAAAGATACACTTGTATCGGTGGTCTATATATTTTAATTTTATTTGCAGCTTAAAACCAATAAATATTTACCATTTTATATTTAGTGGCAGTAATGTAAACTTAAGTTTTAAACAAAACAAAACCAAATAATAAACAGTTACAAGAATCGTTTTTGGCATCGGAAAGTAGTAACAGTTTTCTCCGATTTCGATACTTTAAAAAGTTCTGATTTTCTTGATTCTTGATTCCAATTCCAATCAATCGTCCTAACACTACTCTTCATAATATAATATTATAATCTTCATCTAAACACATTAAAATGTCGAACATTCATAACAAAAAGATGACACTCAATAAAATTCATTGGTGAAATAGGCCGTTAAATTTTTGCAGTTGATTAAACGGTACTTTATTAACAGATTTCTAGAAATATAATACATGTGATGTTGCTAATCTCGGTCTTTTCTACAAATACTATTATGGTATGTATTCTGCAGAATTATCTGATCTATTTCCTGCTTCCTTTGTTCCAGCTCGTTTGACTCGTTGCTCTAGTGGTCTCCATCAATTTGCTGTTTTAATACCTCATTGTAATATAGCTTCCTATTCCAGTAGCTTCTTTCTAAAAACTGGAAAGTTGTGGAACTTTCTTCCTACTGACGGTTTTCCTCATACACTACAGCCTTGGTGTTTTCAAGACTAAGATTAATAGGCATCTCATGTCTTCAAGGTAGTCATCTTTCTTTCTTGTTAGCTGTTTACATGCACTACCTTTATACCTTGTCTCAAGCGATATTATTCAGTGTAGCATAATCGCCATATATATTTTATAAATTACTAACTAGCTCTACCTACGTATTGAGCACTTTTGACGTAAATACTTAAAGTTTACACATACATTTATACTTTTGTATATTAATTTTATGTGAGTAAATGAAATAGTTATATATATATATATAAAAATAAATGTATATATATATATATATATATATATATATATATATATATATATATATATATATATATATATATATATAATTGTTTACTATACTAATTATTAAATACCTACTGACACTAGTGTTTCCTCCTTTCAGGAATCTTCAGTGCAGGGTGTCACGATTAACACCAGTTGATAGATTCAACCCGGGCGAGAGAAATCATATCCGACTTCATTAGCAAGGACCATATCCATTTGGCTACCGTTAACCGTGAGAAATGCTGTTGAATTTTAAACATTTATTTCATTAAATACTTTTAATGTCAGCCAGAGTGATCTAATCATTATGACGATTTGCGCATAAGAGCTAAATTGACCGACTTTTTAATTCAACTGAAAATACTCAATCATAAGAAACGGGTTTCTTAAAGGGTCTGACATAATTATTTGCTATAATTATTATTAAATACATATATATATATATATATATATGTATAAAGTGAAATTGTTTGTGTCTGTGTGTTTACATTTCCCTACCAAACTACTCTGTCAATTTTCACTCTACCGACATGAGATTTGACACAAAGGGAATTGAGATTTGGGAAAATCTTTTTAATCGATTTCCGGACAGAAATTTGGCTGTCAAGGGGTCAAAGTTCAACGATTTGACCTTTAAAAACTCTCCCAAACTCCTCCGCCAATTTTGGGTTTAAACATTTGAAATTTTAGATGTAGGTTCTTGGACATGGATTAAACTTTTTAACTTGATTTGAGCCCAAAACAATAAATTATAATGGTTAAAATTGGGGTCAAAGTTAAAAAGAAATTTAACCGCTCAGCTAATTTTTGGTCTAAACATTTAAAATTTTATATAAAGTGTATTTAGGCATAGGGCAAGCTTTTTAATCAGTTTTAGCCTAAAATTTTAGCTATCAAGGGTTCAAATTTTAAAAGATTTGACCTTTGGGGTCTCTAGCAAACTATTCAGCCAATTTTGGGTCTAAACATTTGAAATTTTACATAAAGGGCATTCAGACATGCAGCAAGCTTTTTAATCAGGTTTTGGACGAAACGTTGGCTGCCAAGAGGTCAAAGTTAAAAGAGTTAACCTTTGCAGACTCTACCAAACTCCTCCACTAATTTTGGTTCTAAACACTTGAAATTATAGATATACCGGGACATGAGTAAAACTTTTTAATATATATATATATTACTAATTTAGATAGCATTCAAATATATTAATAAATAACACAAAATTCTTCTAGATATCTCTATAGTTCGATACTAGAGCTATAAATATTTCCTAAATTTTTTACTGTTTAGTTAGGAATAGATACACGTTTAATTGTGCATTTCAAAATTTGCAACAATATATATATATATATATATATATATATATATATATGAGAAAGAAAATTAAAACTGTAAGTTGAACTTTACAAGCCAAATTTATTGTTCGACTGAATACTCCAAAAAAACAATTTACAAATCCTTATTCTGCGGAGTTTCAAAGAATAATATTCTTGTTATTCTTCTTCTCAGAGGACATAAAGAAATCAGCAAATTATATTTGTAGCAATGCTAGAATTTGCTAGTTAAGGCATTAAGTGAAACCGCAATTTATTGTAGTTATAAATTGCCAAATAAAAAAGTGGAAAAATATTGGATATGTAAAAAAAATATATATAAAAACAAACCGTGCATAATATTTCAGCTTGTATGAAAATCCTCTCAAATTGATCCGCAATGCAAAATATTTCTTTAGAAAGAATGGATTCCAAAATAAGTCCAGCGTGACAATGCAAATAATCCGATTAGAAAGCCTTCAAAACAGCTGAAATAATGAAAATTTGTCTTCTCCGGGCAGTGCAGTAGCCCAAAGAGAAGTCTGTTCCCTCCCAGTCAAATGGGACCTAATAGTAAAAGAGAGAAAACCATTTTGGGAACCCTCTATATCGGCTTAATTATATATATATATATATATATATATATATATATATAAAGCAAACAGTTAATAAAACATGTTAAAAAACACTTTGAAAAAGAGTTAAAAACATATTTAATCTGAAAAGGAAACACTTGATAAGTGGATAGTCCTTAATCCGTGGAGTTTCGAAGAAATACTTTCCTTCTCATCAGAGGGTAGGAATTAGCAAAATGTGGGATCGGATTTTGCATACAAAAGTATTTGATGAAACAACAAGTAAGTCAAAGATCTTACTTGATAACAAAAAAGTGAAGCAGAGGGAATATGGTGAAGAAAAAGGTGATTACACGTGAATGGATAGTCTGGTGAAAGATAAATAATCCAATGACGGTAAAATCCAAAAATATAACTTCAAGAAAGTTAATTGAATTTCCATTTGCACAAGTAAAATCCAAGGAAATCCCGTAATTGGAAGATGGTCCAAAATAATCCAAAGGCTGAAATCCATGGAATAATTCACAAATATGTACAAGGTAAAAAAGGAAAAATTTCAATAACATTAATAAAAGAAAAATAAGATATGCTTTTATCACTGCTGCTGAGACATAAATATAAATAAGAAAGATCAGGGAAGAAAATGGAAAAAAAAATCATGGATCCTGCATTTTGCTAATTCCTACCCTCTGATGAGAAGGAAAGTATTTCTTCGACACTCCACGGATTAAGGACTATCCACTTATCAAGTGTTTCCTTTTCAGATTAAATATGTTTTTAACTCTTTTTCAAAGTGTTTTTTAACATGTTTTATTAACTGTTTGCTCCTATTATAAGCTCTATCTCCTATTTGGTTTTATCGAGCTTTTACATCTGGCTGAGATAATTTTATAAATATTAATTCTTTAATATTTACAATATACTTTAGTTTTACTATCTTGGATCATTTCGGTAAATTTAATTGTAATTTTTATTATATATATATATATATAAAAAAAATTAAAAATAATTATAGTAGTAATTATATCTGCCCCTTTAAGAACTGTGTTCTTATTGTTGAACACTGTATGTTGAAATGAAAAAATTCAGTCACAAACCACTTGCGTAGATCGTGATGTTAAAAGCATTTGATCAGTCTAGACTTACTTGAATGTCATTTACATTTCATAAATGTTAATTTCTAAATTCTCACTGTGGCCGAAGGGTATATTTCTTACTAATGGAGTCAGAAATTGCTTTGTAGGCATGTTTAATTCCCTTGCCTGGCAGTAATGATGACTCCCTATACTGATGATTCCCAAAAGGATGAAACATGAGCGTCTGCAGGTATTACAAATAATTTGTATATATATATATATATATATATATATATATATATATATATATATGTACTTTCTATTTGTTTTTACATAAGCAGTAATATGTTGCTACACAGTCATGAGTACATTTCGGTCAGCTAGTTACTAGTGTTTAGAGACCTCTTTAGGCAATACAGCTTATACGAAAGTAAAGTTTGCAATCAAAATATCAGGTCTTCCACGTGATAGGGAATTACAATCAGGAGATTCCGTCAAATGTTGTTTAAAAAAGGGATAATGAATAAGATTTGGTTGTATGTAAAGAAGACCAAATAGGGAGGTGGAGTAGGGTCTGTGTTGAGATATAGGAATAAAGAGGAAAGGATAGGGGAGGTTTTAAAAAAGAAGATAAAGATAATGAAAGACTGGAAAGAAAGGTATATGTATGCGTGTGTGATAGCCGTCCTAAATCTTAATCATACTAGTGCGTATAGGGTCAATTAGCAGGGGAATGTGAATTTGACAACTTTTAGGAATATCTATGCAAAAAGGGGTTTAGAGTTAATCAGAATTATTCCGTGATAAAAATGTTTTTAATTTAACTCAAATTTACCATGGTCAGAAAGTGTACCACTTACGTTGCTCTGTTGCGCATACCCGCTCCACCACTACTATCCCTACATACATGTGTAAAGAGATTAAAAGATATAGAAAAAAATGGAAAAAATGCAAGGAAGAAAAGAAAAATGGGAATAAAAGAAAAAAAGAAAGAAAAGTAAAAAAGAAAAAAGAGATAAAGGGGAAAACATTTCTTTCTTCTTTCTACTCGCATAAAAGTTACTTCGTGAATCCAAATTATAGTGATAAGACATCATTGGCTTCATATTATAGTGAACTAACAAGAAAAAATTTAACACCAATTTTTAACTGGGAAATCCTTAAAAAAAAAAAGCAGAGCTTGCCAGTCACTTACTTCCCCTTGTTTTCTTTGCTTAGATGAAAAACTCTTTATCATGAAATTTAAAAATAGGGATAAACTCTTAAATAAGAAAAAGGAAACATCAATTAATTGTAGGCATTACAAATCACACCTCCTTAATCATTTTTGTACTCCTCCCCCTTAAGTCCTTATCAAACACATTTCTAAGACTACCTTTACTACTATCGTACAGCAATGCACCTTTTCACTTGAATCTCCACAAAATTTAATATTAGATATTTTTATAGCAAACTTTGCTTTCATATAAGTTGTATCGCTTGAAGAAGTTTCTAGTTACTCGTAATTAGCTGACCGAAATATGCTCATGACTGTGTACCAACATATGACTGCTAATGTACAAACAAATAGAAAGAATACCTTGCCCTACTTTGGCATTGTGCACTCTTGGTCAGAGTGTCCAAAAAATCACTGAACTTGACCCGTGATTTGGTAAAACAATTTCACAACTTGCGTACATTGTTCAATGCTATACTTGTCCATAATTAATTTCAAAAATGTTATCTGTTAAATATCTGAAATAGAGAAATAGAAAAAAAAAAGAATCATTAAAGGCAAAAAGACTTTTTAGACGCCCTATATTAACCTCGTTAAACTTCATTAGTTACTTTACCTCTGGAAAATGATAACCTCAAATTATATATATATATATATATATATATATATATATATATATATATATATATAGTCATCGACATACAGTCCTGTTTCAAAACTCATCAGTGCCGCTAAGACCAGCATCTCTCCCAAGCCGAGGATTGAACCTAGAACTATCGCGTTGATAGCCAGCAGTTCTACCGATTGACCCACGGGAGCGGTGCCTGCAAATAACCTCGTCAAATGTGTATTTTAAACAAACATTCGTCCACCACTTTTATAGTATTCAACCCGCTTCTTTGTAAACAAACAGCGAGCCTCTACGTGTGTGTGTGTGTGTGTGTGTGTGTGTGTGTGTGTGTGTGTGTGTGTGTGTGTGTGTGTGTGTGTAACGGCAGTGATTTTTTTTTTTGTAATTTGCATCATTACATGAACAATAAATCTTTCAGGTGAGACTCTTTTTTTCTTCTTTTTCAAGAACATAACGAATATCATTTTATCATTTTATCACTACACAATGTTGTAAGTAACATATATGAGCATTTCAGAACGTACATTTTTATAAATGACAATATGTAATCACTGTAATAATGTTGTTTTGTTGAGGCGTGGTAAATCGTAACAGAGGCATCGTTATCTTATTACATGATTTATTTAGCATATATACATAAGAAACACTATACTCAAGACAAAATATCGTCAGTGACAAAGCTATTGAGAACACAACACTGTTGCCCACCATGGACGAGCTCGACTCACCACTCACCATCGATGAACTGATGAAGGCCATTGACTCACTCTCCTGTGAAAAGGCTACATTCAGTAATGGAATTCCACCAGAGATTTTGAAAGCAGGCAGGCAGGACTCACTCCTAGGTCATTTGTACAAGCTCCTGCTGCAGTGTTAGGACGATACCCGAAGATATGCGGGATGCAAGGATCATCATGTCTATAACAACAAGGACAATAATAGTGACTGTGACGACTATAGCAGAATCTCCTTCTTCAACGATGTGGGCAAAGCCTTTGCATGGTTGGTCCTCAACCGCCTTCAACTGCTGGCTTACCGTGTTTACCTAGAGTCACAATGTGGGTATTGGGCCAAACGATCAACGATTGATATGGTGTTCTCAAGTAGGCAGCTGCAAGAAAAGTGATGTGAATAGAGAAATCCCTTATATTCCGCCTTCATTGATCTGTCCAGGGCATTTGATTTGGTTAGTAGATTGGGACTTTTCACCCTCCTTCTCAGGATTGGATGTCCCCCCAAACCTCTTAAGGTAATCATATCATTCCATGATGGCATGATGGGCACTTTCCAATACAATGGATCTTCTTCGAACCCCTTTCCAATCAAGAGCAGCCTAGAACAAGGATGCATCTTGGTGCCTACACTCTTTGGCATCTTCTTCTCTTTGCTTCTGTATTATGCATTCTATAAGTCTTCACACTAGGAGCGACGGCAACCTATTGAACCTCGCCCATCTCAGAGCAAAAACATGTATGCACCAGGCACTCATTAGAGAGATGCTCTTCACAGATGATGCTACTCTCGTTGCTCATTCTGAGAAAAGTATTCAACAACTCATGCCCAACTTTGCAAACACACAGAGTTCACCCTCACCATCAGTCTGAAGAAAACCAACATTATGAGCCAAGATATCAACACCACCACTAAAATCACTATTGGCGACGACACCCTAGAGATAATAGACAAGTTCACATACCTCAGCTCTACCATCACCAGCAATTTGTCTCTAGATGCAGAACTCAACATAAGGATAGGCAAAGCAGCCACTGCCATGGCCCGTCTAGCCAAGAGAGTGTGATACAACACCTTGCTTACACTAACCACAAAGATGAGAGTATACCAGGCCTGCATGCTGAGTACTCTTCTTTATGGTAGTGAGTCCTGGACTTTGTACTCACACCAAGAATGAAGACTGAATGCTTTCCACGTGTGCAACCTCAGACCTCTTTTAGGCATCTTCTGGCAGGATCGAATCACAAACACAGTCATCTTGTCCCATGTTTGCCATTGTAACAACTCAGAGACGCTTCCGTTAGTTTGGTTATGTGTGCAGGATGGAAGTTGGTCGCATCCCAAAGAAAATCCTGTATGGCGAGCTCATCTCTGGAACATGGCCAATTGAGCGACTAACTCTGCGCTACAAGGACACCTGTAACAGAGACCTGAAGTCTTGTGGCATTCAGCCATAAGACTTTGAGTCAAAGACATTCGATCGCACAGCCTGGCGAGCAAAGGTCAAGGACAGCATCAAATTAGCAGAAAAAAAGAGAAAAATACAACGTGAATAAAAGAGAACCAACAGGCGAGAGAGGATACAGTCCAACCCTGCCCCCACCATCCCTACAGTTAACTACATCTGCAGCAATTGCCAATGTAGTTGCAAATCTAAAATTGAACTATTTAGCCACAACAGACGCTGTAGTAAACCAAACTAGGTACAGAATGCCATTGTCTCAAGAGACAGAAGGTTGCCATCAATTATTAGTAGTAATATTATTACTATTCCCAGTGATACCTGTGGAAATTCCACAGCGGCATCTTTAATATTTAATATATTGCTGCTGGACATTCTGTGGATGTTCGGCGTGAATAGAGACCCCATAATATTATTGCAGCCATTTTGTTAAAACTGTAAAAGTGTAAAAGTATTTATCTAAGTAAACTGGTTAATATAGTGTCAGAGTATATCTGGTTATTACGGTTTATCTCCAATATCTTTATAGGAGTCTGTGACATATTTCCATTACATAGACGCCTAGTACAAACGGAAACTCCACGCTATCATTATACCAGCTTTAGACAGAACAGGTACTACGCTTGAATCCTAACCAGAAGACGAAGAAGGTATATTTTAGTTTTACGTACGACCCAAAACGACATTTTTTACGTTGCATCTTCGGTGATCGGGAGATCCTATTTATTAAAAAGGAGGCTAGAAGGTGATAACATATTACGAACATTAAATTGGCGTATCTCTATACTAATTTAATGTTTGTAGTATATTATCATCTTCTATCCTCATTTTTAATAAATAGGATCTCCCGATCAAATAATTTATAATCTGGAAACCGTGACACACGTACATTCGTACGTTAAAGGTACTACGATATTAATATCTAGATTACGATTACTATTATTTATTTTATTATTTTCGTTATAATTTTTATTACTATTACTCGTATTAGTAGCAGCAATATTATTACTATTATTTATTTATTATTATTATTATTATTATTATTTTCATTATCATTATTATTATAATTATTATTATTATTTTCATTATTCTTTTATTATTATTATTATTATTATTATTATTATTATTATTATTATTATTACTATTATTGGCAGTAGTAATATTATTAACAGTATTACTACTATTATTATCGTTGTTTTTTATTATTATTATTATTATTATTATTTTCATTATTATTTTTATTACTATAATTAGTAGTAGTAATATTATTACTATTATTATCATAGTTTTATTATTGTTGTTGATAAATATATTTTTGTATAAAATAGGCACTCCCAAACGAATGTGAAGAATTGTGAAAAAAAGGAATGCATGATCCGATGACGTCAGACTTGTGTTAACTATACGAACTATGGAAAAGCAGAAGCGACTTGATGATATTTTAAAACCTTTGTTTATCTTCTTCAAACTGCAATTAATAAATAATCTTTATTATAATTTTGTTGGGTTTTAAAATTTACACAGTTTAATGATTTAAACATTTATATATTAAATATGAATTACGGTTTTACTAAATATGTATGCGTGTTCATTTGGTTACTTACCGGCTTCCATACTGTTTTTTTTTTTTTTTTTTGGTAAAAAAAAGACAAACTAGATATCGTAGGGGGTTTACTTTTTGCGCGATAATGTTTTAAGTGGTTTTAATCTGGCGAGAAAATAGCTGACAAGAGCCATGTTTATATCAAAATTTAATGTTAAAAAAAAAAATTAAACACAATTAATTAAAGATCTATGGTGTAACGGAACATTTTGAAATAATGGATTTTAATCGGTTTAATCTTAAAAAAAAATCAATTAATTTTTACGAGTTTTCTTTTTCTTGGCAATTTAACTGATAATAGTATATATTAATTAGAAAAACGCTATTTAAAAAAAACAATAATATAAAATTTATATCAATTTTTTAATTGCAACTTCAAGGTAAGTTTTTATTCAATATGTGTATTCAAATTTTTTAAAAATTAAATTATTTTACTTGTTTAAACTCTTATGTTTCATACTAAATAGAAATTTCGATAGATTTAAATATATTTTGTTCAAATTTCGAAAAAAATAAATAGGGGGGGCACACACTAAAAAAAATTTCCCCTCATATATTTTACGGAAATTGCATTCTATATGTATTTTCATTCTAAAATGGATAAGTATCGAAAATTTCACGAAAATCTGATTTTTGCTAGATTTATTAAGCACGGTATGTGTTTTACGTTCGAAATACTGACTACATGGGAACGTTATTTTTAAGTGTCAATTATGTAAACAAAATTTTCGTCTCGCAATTTCATTATTTTTGTACGATGAAAACATTTTTTTTTAATTATTGCTAGTTTATTTGGTAAATATCCAGATACGCTACTACAGAACACCGACCACTCTAATTTGTTTTTTTATAGGTAATTGAGGTCGCTGACAACGAATCTGATAGTCAAACTTGGGGCAAATTTACCGTTTGCATGGTATTTACCCCTGAACCCACGAACTACTTTCCACCATTTTGCAGCTTCCGTTTATGCAATGCTGCTACGCGCATGCACGCTGTAGCATAAACGACGGCTTCACCAAGCAAACTACGTTGGGAGGAGGGGATTTTTTTTTTTTCCAGGATAATTTTCTAATTTTCAAAAATACATTATAGCACTTTTTGGGTGGAAAATTTAAAATTAGCTGAAAAAGAAATAAAACAAGAAAAGGAAAGCACTCCAAGTTGGAGTAGGGGGGGGTAATTTATTTGTGTTTTTTTTTTTTTTACCTGGAACATAGAATTTTCAAATTTTCAAAAAGTAACGCCCCGACATTTACCAAATAGAACACCATTTAACATTTTCCGAAGATTTTACTGTGTACATTGGGGGCGCGCGCGCCCCAACATCACATCCGCCCCCCCCCCCGCTCGCGCCCCCAATGTACACAGTAAAATCTTCGGAAAATGTTAAATGGTGTTCTATTTGGTAAATGTCGGGGCGTTACTGACGGAAAAACGTTTAACTAAACTGCAAAAGCACCTATTAAGCCACAAGTTCTATAATTGAATCCCCCTCCCGCAAAAAAAGAATGAAAAACAAAGATGTTTGGTGCTTATGTTTTTGTAAACCACATTAAAAACTACGTGAGACAAAAAACAAAAAAAAGTCCCAATTTTTTGTACTTTTCTTTAACTGTAAGTCATTAAAAAAATGTCAGTCCGTAATTTTTTGATTGGTACGCCATGTGAGAAGGCAGTTTGCTAGATGAAGCAAGCCATCGTTCATGCTGCAGCGCACGCGCGTAGCATAAACGGAAGCTGCAAATGGTGGAAAGTTATTCGTGGGTTCTGGGGTTAATACCATGCAAACGGTAAATTTGCCCCAAGTTTGACTATCAGATTCGTTGTCAGCGACCTCAATTACCTATAAAAAAACAAATTAGAGTGGTCGGTGTTCTGTAGTAGCGTATCTGGATATTTACCGTTTATTTTGCCCTTCTTCTTTTAAATGGCACAAAAGTTATATTGATAATATTAATTTATAATAAAGTTACATCGTGTTACATATGGAGGGGGTAATTTTGTCGTGAATTTTGGAGGTGCCTAGTGTAAAAATATGTTGTTTGGGACTATTTGGAGACCCATTTTATTATAAATAATCGAAGCTCTTTAACTAGTAAATGATAAAATGTACTTTAAATAATGAAACGCGCACTTAATTATTGTTTTCATTAAATTAGCATGCACTGTTTTATCAAGAAAATGTTTGTTTCTGCAAGTAAAGAACGCGATTGAATTTAGAGAATGAAAAATCATTTCCGTTACAAACGCGATAACATTTACTTTTAAAATAAAATTTAAATATAATCAAAAATTAGTAAATCAAAGATTTTAAATTAAAACTTATGTGTCAAAAACCAATGTCAAAATATACATTAAAAATTCGTAAATAGGACGGAACAAACGAATCGTGCATATTCGCATAACAGAAAAGAAAATTTATCTTTGTAGGGAGGTTACTCTAATTGACTATTTTTTCCCCCCGAGTTATTTCCCTTGGATTAACAATGTTCTGCCTGAGTCATCTACTTAATTTGTATATTTTTGATTCTTTAAGCAATGTTAACATCTAAATTATTCACATTAGCCTTCCGACTAGAAGCAAAGTGTAGTATCTGTTCGAATACTACACTTTATCATATTTGTCTTCAATCAATAAAAGAAAAAGACTC
>NC_136487.1:65121406-65233906 GCF_053919585.1 Euprymna scolopes
CCCAGAAGCTTGTCAAAACATGGGGCTTCTTCTAGACGAGAGCCATCCATTTCAATTGATGCCAGATGGGGATCAGATCGTTGATAATGTAAAGATAGGAGCTTGGTTTTAGATGCATTAAAGGTAACCAGCCACGTCTTCTCCCACTGAACCACGCGTTCAAGATCAGAGGAGAGAGAATCAGAGAGAACTTTGTCATTTACAGCCTTTGATGTGTTGCCATAGATGTGTCATCAGCATAGATGTCAACGAATGATTTAAGTATGTATTTAGGGAGATCATTGATGTAGATCAGGAAAAGAGTTGGGCCCAGGATGGACCCTTGAGGGACTCCAGCATTAATATTGCAGGCTTCTGATTTTTGTCCATCGACCACTAGTCTTATGAGCCTATCAGAGAGAAATGATTTAATGATTGAGAAAACATTTCCAGTTATACCGTAGCTGGAAATCTTGTGAAGTAGGCCTTTATGCCAAACCTTGTCGAAGGCCTTTGATATGTCAAGAGCAATTGCCCTAGAAAGGAAGCCTTTGTCAGGAGATTCACTAATCCTATGAGATATAACTGTTAGTACATCTGCGGTAGATCTTGCAGAACGGAAACCATATTGCGTGTCACTAAGAAGGTTATTTCTGCTGAGGTGGTTGACTACTTCTTTATTTAATATGGATTCCAGCAACTTACTCATGACACACAGGAGACTTATTGGTCTGTACTGAGAAGGAGATGACTTATCACCTGAATTCTTAAATACAAGGCATACTGATGAGGTTTTCCAGGGTGTTGGAAAGCACTTCTCCTTAAGACAACGCTTAAACAGTTTCGTAAGTATGGTAGCAAGTTCTGGTTGAAGCTTTTTTAACACTATAATTGGGATGCCGTCAGGGCAAGTTGCTTTACTGGAATCAAGGTTCTTGATTAGTTTGGTGACCTCATGCACTGATATTTGTATGTTACCTAGCGTGTTCTGTGTTATAGGATAGAATTAGCTGCAAAGTTCTTGGCAAATAGTTTGGCTTGTCTGATAGCTGACGAGATGACCATTGATAATGGTTGGAATAGAACGCACACTTCTGTTCAGGATCCTATTTGTTATTTACCAAAACTGGTGGGAACCAAGCCGCTGATCAGCTACTTTGGATTTAACAGACTGAGCATATAGCTCTCTTGCATTTTTATTACTCTTTTACAGTGGTTGCTGGCGTTCCGGAAAGCAGCTTTAGTTTCAGTGCATCTATTACATTCATAGCTATGGAAAAAGTGATTTCTGTGCATGATGGCCGCAGCACATTCTGGGGAGAAACATGGCTGGCTGTTAGGTTTTTGTTGGAATTTTTTAGATGGTATGAATCGGTCTATACCAACAGTTAGCCATTCGGACAGGTCTGATACTATAGAGGACACATCCTTTTTAAACATGGAATGCAGAGGTAGAACAGACATGAATGTACGGAAGCTATCCCAGTCAGCCAGGGAGTATCGGTATACAGTACGGTTGGCCATTCGATGTTGACAACAATCAATTAAGAGCCTTAGTCGACGCCAATCCACACACAACTGTTCGAGAAGTTGATTCTAAATTAAATGTAACATATAGAACGATTTCCAACCACTTGAGAGAGATTGGAAAGATAAAAAAAAACAACTTGATAAATCACAAATTGAACAACCAAAAAAAATGCCATTATGAAGAGTTATCTTCCCTTTTTTTTTTTTTTTTTTTTTAACACAAGAACGACCAGTTTCCTAACCAGGTTGTGACTTGCAGTGAAAAGCGTGTTCTTAGTGGTTAGATGCCGACGTAGCTCCACAACACTTCCAAAAGCCAGAGTTGCACCAAAAGAAGGTCATGCTGACTGTTTGATGGTCTGCGACTGGTCTCATCCATTAGTTTTTTTGAATGTAGGCAAAACCATTACGGCAGTGAAGTACTGTCAACAAATGGATGAAATGCATCAAAAACTTCGACAAAAACACCCAGCATTAGTCAACAGAAAAGGCCCCATTCTCCTCTACAACAATGTTTGGACACATGTTGCTAAACCGACCCTGCAGAAGTTGAACAAATCGGGCTACAAACTCTGCCTCATCTGCCATACTCTCCAGACCTCTCACCTGCCGACCACTTTTTCAAGCATCTCGACATTTGAGAAATGCTTTAAAAACCTTAGCAATGTCAAAAACGCCTTCATTGCCACCAGAACGCAAGATTTTTACGTTACTTGCAGGAAGAGACGACCTTAAGGTTAAGGGAGGTAAAAGTGATAAAAGAGAGTAAAAATAAAAATATTAATCGACATGATGCATGACGTCATGGATAAGGAGGTTGGCAAAAAAACACAGGTTTCAGATCAGTTGGTCTATGGAATGCGTGCAAGACACATCACCGTTGATGCTTTTATAACAGAAAGTAAAACTTTAAAATACCTTAAAAAGTGACCAAGAAATACCCATGTATAAAGATATCTTATATATATATATATATATAAGGCAAAATGTGTGTGTGTGTGTTTGTATGTCTCACAAAAACTTTCCACAAAGGCGACAGATCTTCTCAACCTACAAGTAATTCCATTGCACTTCTCCATCCAACCTTAGAAAAATTCCATTGCACTTCTTCATCCAACCTTAGAAAAATTCCATTGCACTTCTCCATCCAACCTTAGAAAAATTCCATTGCACTTCTCCATCCAACCTTAGAAAAATTCCATTGCACTTCTTCATCCAACCTTAGAAAAATTCCATTGCACTTCTTCATCCAACCTTAGAAAAATTCCATTGCACTTCTCCATCCAACCTTAGAAAAATTTACTTGTACTTGACAAGCTTTTCAAAAACTGAGCAAGGAAATTTTCCTCTTTTTTTTTCAGGACTTAGAACACGACAATTACTGATCATCATTTTGATCTTAGTAAAATTCATTCTCCAAACTTTATTTTCATAACATTCACAGGTGATAAATTTATATCTTTCTCGATAATTTGATATGGAATTATCAAAGAGAAAGAAAGAGAAACAATGCACAAGGTCTACCTGACAATATTTTGATTATTACTTGACAATATATTTTTAAAAAAAATAAATACTGGCTTTAAAATATATATATTAGCAAAAACTTTCTTCCGTGAAAAAAAAAAATATATATATTTGGTGCGCCTGCAGAATAGTGGGATTTGAAACAAACTTTAGATAAAAACATTACATACTTATGTGTCATGACGAAATTAGTGTAAATTCCAAAAATTATTAAAAATGATCAATCTAGTTTTTACAAAAAAAAATAATACAAGATATCCTACCGGTTATATGTACTTTGAAATGGGATTTTAATTGCAAGCAAGGGAGATAAGTCAGTTTGTCATACAAAATTAGTTGCAAAGAACATTGAAACATGCCATAATTTAGAATTTGTCAATTTTACTTTTACATGTAATCATTTTTTTCTACTAGACCAGTTTTTGTAATTTTGAGAATTTATACTTATTTTCACACGACACATAAGTATGTAATAATGTTTTCACCTGAAATGTGCTGGTTTAAAATCCCATTCTGCAGAAGCACCAAATACTTGTTCATAAAATCTCAATCAATCAATTTTATTAAACAAACAGAAAAAAAGCAAAAGGGTTAAGTATTACACTGGGCTGCATCAAAAATGCAACATCCATGACAATATCCTCTTCTAGACCAATTTTTCGTGCTGATCACGATGGTAGTAGTCATTTTGCTCGTAAGGTTCTAGTTTATGTGTTACAGCGTCATATACTGTGTCGTATATTAATATACCTTTTTTGTTGCAGATCAATTAAAGAATGGCACGGACTTGCAAAAACCACCCCAACTCATTTTGCTACATCTGCGGAAATTACACACTTTCAAGACAGAAGCGCAAAATCACTTCTACAGTGAAACAACTCTATCGTGCCTACTTTGGCATCGAACTTGGACATCAGGATAAACCATTGGCGCCACACATTGCTTGTGTGAAGTGTTTCGCTGGTTTATGCCACTGGAATAAAGGAAACCGAAAATCAATGCCATTTGGAATACCAGTGGTTTGGCGGGAACCTACGAATCACCATGATGACTGCTATTTTTGTATGGTGAAACCACTGGGAAGGAATGGTATAAGTTTGAAATACATTAAATACCCAAACATTCCGTCAGTTACGCAACCAGTACCACATAGTGATGTTGTTCCTATGCCAAGACCTCCTGAGATTCTAGAATGTACCAGTCAAGTGACTCTACATGTGATGACAGTGAAAATCAGGATGTTTATGAAGATATCAGTGGGACCTCTGAGAAAAGCCCTCAGTTATTTGAACAGAGTGAGCTAGATGACCTTGTACGAGATCTTGGTCTGTCAAAAGAATCTGCACAGTTGTTAGGTTCAAGGTTAAAAGAGAAAAATCTTTTGGCACGTAATACACACTTTGCACAGTATCGGCACCGAGAGCAGGAATTCGTGCAATACTTTACCAAGTCCGATGACATGGTATATTGCCACGATGTTTCAGGTCTTGTAGAACACATGGGTAAAGAATACCATCGTGAAGAATGGAGGCTCTTTATAGATTCCTCCACCAGAAGTCTAAAAGCTGTGCTACTTTTTAATGGTAAAAACGTAGCATCATTGCCCATTGCTCATTCTGTTACCCTGAAAGAAACCTATGATACCATGTCACTTCTTCTTAACAACATACAATATCAAGATCACAACTGGCTTCTCTGTGGTGACCTAAAAGTTCTGACCATTTTGTTAGGAATGCAGGGGGGCTACACAAAATACCCATGCTTTTTGTGCTTGTGGGACAGCCGTGCAGATTCCGTACATTACCGACAAAGGGAATGGCCACAACGGACGGAATTTGTTCCTGGCCACCATAACGTCAAAACACTACCACTTGTACCACCAGAGAAGGTGCTTCTGCCTCCCCTTCACATAAAGCTGGGGTTGATGAAAAATTTTGTGAAATCACTTGCGAAAGATGAAGGGTTTAAATACCTTTCCAATAAATTCCCTCTTGTCAGTGATTCTAAAGTACAAGCTGGCATATTTGTTGGACCACAGATTCGTGAACTTATGTCTGATACCGGATTTAATGAAGCACTGACACCTCGTGAAAGAAGAGCTTGGGAATGTTTTAAGTTAGTTATGACAGGGTTTTTAGGAAACAGAAAATCTGATGACTACAAGGAACGGGTTGAGAATATGCTTCAAGCATACGAGACTGCTGGCACACACATGAGCATCAAAATATATTTCCTGCACAGTCACCTTGACTACTTTCCTGCTAATTTGGGTGAATACAGTGAGGAACAGGGAGAGAGGTTCCATCAGGATATATCCGATATGGAGCGCCGCTATCAAGGCAATTGGAGTGTGACCATGATGGCTGATTTCTGCTGGTCTCTTCAAAGAAGCTGGACAACATCTCCTGCAAGGCCAGCACACAAGAGAATGTCACGAAAGCATGCATTTCAAGGGGAATAGCTGCTTTCTAACTTCAAATTGGATGCATTCTTTACAATAAATCTGATAAATATTGTGCCAACTGTTACAAAAAAATGAGAACCTCCTTAAAAAAATGGGTATGCTTTATGCGTTTACTATGCGAAACTGCAATGAAAAATGTTAATAACATTTCTATTGCAAATTTTTTTTTTCTAAATGCAGCCCAGTGTTATTTAGAGTATTTAAATTACTGTTCTCATATCAATGTTATTAGGGCTGTGACAACAGCATATTCTTTTCATTATTTTGACTCTTGAGTATATATCCGTTAATATCTTATGTTTTTATATAGACTGATGTGATTCTCGGTTGATTGACTGTTTCTTACTGTGTCGGATATATACTTGAGAGTCAAAAGAATGAAAAGAATATTCTAGTCATTATCACGTTTTAGTCGATGCAATTTTTAACCATCTTTGGGTCAGTTTAATCAAACTTAGAAATTTTTATGCTTTCAAATGGAATTCTTTATTTAATCTGTGGTATAGCTTGCTTTTGTTCCCTCAGCTATTACCAAACAAATAGCTTAATTAATGTGTAACTGTATTCTCAGTATCACTTGTACTGAGAATTGAACATTCAACCTCCAGAAGATTGCCATGTAGTACTGATTATTACTTAGCACTTATATCCACAGGTCATTATGTAAATAGGATAATGATGCCATCCTCAGGACTGGTGATTGCAAGAATACAATTACAAATTACTTAAAAAGTTCTATTTGTTCATGGCTGTGGATTAAATAAAGTGTTCCGTGATAGTTGTGTAATTCAAGTCTTAAAGGCAATTCTGCTGACCTCAAAAGAATATTAAATCTGGACAGTATAGGGCGATTTGTACAGAGCAGGAACCTTTGATGGTATGGTCACATTGAAAAAATAAAGAGTTCTTGCATTAGTAGATGTAGAACAGTTAAGGTAGACGATCTAGTTCAATGGGGAAGACGAAGGAAAACATGGAGAAAGTGATTAAAATAGATTTAAAAGGGATGAATAAATACCTAGCCAGCGATAGGTTAGTTCAGAAATCAATTTCTTAAAGTCATCCAAAAGATAGCAGCATGTAAAATAATAATGATGATGATAATGACGATCAAAACTCCATACAGATTCTAAAGTTTGACAAGACACCTAGGCTGCTGCAAAAAAGGTGGGGTCCCTCAACCGTACTAGAAAACTACTCACACCTGAAAATATCTTGTATCTCTACAAAGCCACCATTAGACCATGCATCGAGTATTGTTACCATATCTGGGCTGGTGCATATAGACAGGGTTAAAAAAAAAATAGAATCTCCAACCTAATGGGTCCCACACAATCAAGCGAACACAAACCCCTGTCCTATCGGTGCAATCTTGCATCCGTGCTTGTTTTACAAGTAATTTGATGGAATGTGATCTGACGCACTGATAGTGCTTGTGCCCCCGTTGACGTAAATACTCCAGACTAATCTGACAAGCCACAAAATCTCACCCCTTCACTGGATAAATCCATAGATACCGGAAAGGCTTATACTTTAAATAGTTTCTTGCCTCCAGCTACTAGACTTTAGAATTCCCTCCTGGTACTGTTTCCCTGACAGTACTGATATGCAGAAGTTTAAGTGTGAACAGATATCTTGCTGCTCAACTCCTTACCTAGTGTCCCTGTAGACATCGTCTCAAATAGTAGTCCCTTATGTTCAAGTGCACTGTGCTTTGTTTGGAGTAAATATGAACAAAAAAAAACAAAAAAAAACAAAAAAAAAAAAAAAAAAAAAAAAAAAAAAACAAGCCACTTCATCTGTGCTCTAGACTCTGGTAACTGTTGGAGCTAAGTGGGGCAGATTGCTGAAACAATCTTTCACTTGCTGATACAAGCACCAAAATTGAAATTTGTCAGGTTTGCTTCTGCAGCCATCTTGAATTTCCTGATGGTTAACATTTTCTTAAAATGTATATTCTGAACGTCATTTGTGCTAATTTTGGTGCTTGTATCACTAAGTGAAAGATTCTTATGGGATATTGAGATAACCTCCCCCACTAAAGGGAAAAAATTACAACTTCAATTCCTTAAGCCATGAAAATTACCATTAAACTGAAGTAATGATTTATCACTTTGGATCAGAGAATGAAAACTAAACAGTAACTTCACATTCCCTACAGCTCCCAAATTAGAACCAAACCACCTGGCAAACTAAGATAATTCCAGAAAACATTGTTTTGTTACCATAACAAATTAGGTTGGAGCTTATGTAATGTTTGTAAGCATATTTTATGTCAAACTTGACTTTTCACTGAATGCTAACACACAAAATAATCTATTATATAAAGCTAAACTAACATCTTCTCACTATGTCCAAGTGGCACTGTGCCTTATTTGGGGTGCACAAAAAAAGAGAAAAAGAAAGGAAAAAGAGGGGGGAGGGCATCGATCAAAATGTTATGAGACATGAGAACAATAGTCCGACTAATTTACAATCCTCATCTAAAAAATTCTGAAACAAAATACAAGTTTTTTTTATTTTTTTATTTTATTATAAAATCTTTGCAGAACCATTGTTACTGCAATCAATATTCACTATGTAAAGAATGAACAAGTGTGTGTCTGTACGTGCATGTTTCCAGGTTCCTCCTTCAAGATGCCACAGATATTTTGGAACAAACTTTATTATTGGTAAAAAAATTATTCAGCCAAATACAAGGGGCACCCACAAGACGGTATAATCAGGGGTAAGTGAAAAATATCACATTTATTACAGGTCAACACAATATCTGAAAACATTACAAGTTTTCCAGTATTTATTTCAAAAGTGCTCCACACAAAGTAGAGTTTTATATAATGATAATAAAAACATAGAATGTTGAATGGTTATACAAATGCAATTATGCTTCTATCACAGATTTCCTCATGTCATTAATAAAAAAGTTTCTGTCAATATTTTTTATATCTTTTTAAACCAAACCTTGAGAATTTTAATTTTTAATGTGCATTTTATTCATAATCTCTAATAATCTTACTAGATAAAAAATATTGAAGTAAAATGTTTGTAATTTTGTTAGATATGATTTTAGAAGCAAAATAACATCTATTATATGAAGGGCTGTTCTTTCTGTGTGTATGTCCAGCTAAAAGTTTAAAACTACAAAACAAATGCCTACAAAGTTGGTATTTTTTTATCTGCATTGCCCTGGATGAATAATATCTAACCTTTAGAAACAAATATTCATTCTTTGACTGTGAACTAATGCAAAATTTGTCAGAGTATGTCATTTTTCTAGCCATTTCATGTACTACTCAAAAGCGAAGTAACATTTTTAAATAAGGAGTTACTTCCCTTATGCCAACTTATTTTTTAAGAAATCTATAAAAAGGAGTGTGTGTGTGTCCAGAGAGAGGAATGGTTTGGAGAAAAATATAGAGAGAAAAAGAGATGCTTTAAAAGAAATGTTACACTTTTTCCCTGGGCAACACCAAGTAACTTTGCTAGTTAGATATAAAATATATATCTAAAGTTAGTTATTCGTATATGTTTGCATGCCTGCCTGCCTGGTGTGGCATTCACCCAGGATGAGTTAAGCCAGCTCCTCTAAAGGAAGTTTTTAGGAAATATTAAATTCACAAGCAATCCCGAGTCATCTATGCATATGAATCAGAAGAGATGATTTTAAAGACATTAGTTTTGTAGAGATCTTGCTGTCTGCCCCACATACAGTACCTAGTATTCTTAAAGGGTCATCCATCTGATGAGGGTCAATGAGAACCAGTGAGTTAATATGATTATGCTATATGCATATATTTATATACAGTAAACTCCCAAACTAATTAACTGATTATGAATTTTGAAACATAGCTGCTAGGTGTAAGGGTAATTTGGGTTATATCTATTTTTTGGAAAATAGAAGGTTGGAAGCCATTCATAAAAATTAAGATATTTTCAATAAATATTCCCAACATTTCAGTTTCTTTGGAGTAATTTTTTTTTTTTTTTTTTTTTTTTTCAAAATATTGAGAGAGGGGAGATCACACTTTTTCATTTAAAAATTTAAATATTTCTGATATGCATTAAATTTTATCAATATTTATAAGACATCAATTAAGCAAGATTCAATTTAAATATCTTCTTAAGATCACTTAATCTTAAGTTCTAAATTTTAAACATTTTTTTTTTGTATTATTATTCATCGGATTACTGTTCTCATCTTGAATGTGATTTTCACAACGTTTCGGTCGATATAACCTCCAACCTTCTTCAGGGTATCTTGTCAAACTTGGGAATGTTTCTGTCGAACTTGGAAATTTGGACGGAATTTCAAACGAAACCCTTTATTTACTTCACGGGGGTAGCATGCTCTTGTTCTGTCAGCCATCACTGGATAAAGGTCCTAAGTAATTCGCAAATATATTTTTCAGTTGCCCACACTGAGGATTGAACCTTCAGGAGAATATCACTTTTACAATTGATTTTTCCCAATACTCCCAGGACCCATGGCGCAGTGGTTTAGAAAAAATACATTTGCAAATTACTTAGGACCTCTATCCAGTCATGGCTGACGGAACAAGAGCATGCTACACCTGTGAAGTAAATAAAGGATTCCACTCGAAATTCCATCCAAATTCCAGAGTTCGACAGAAACATTCTCGAGTTCGACAATATACACCTGAAGAAGATCAGCGGTTATATCGACCGAAACGTTGTGAAAATCACACTCAAGATGAGAACAGTAGTCTGATGAATAATAATATAAATAACCAATCCTCATCTCAAAAATTCAGAAACATTACTTTTTTTTATCAAAATCATTTAAAAGAATATTAATCAAAATTGTAAAGAGGATTCTAGATATAAATTTTAGTAGCATATATCTAGATTTTAATCTTTGTAAATAGATATAAAAATAGGACAAAACTGTTTGGTTCAGTAAATTATATATATATAAGCAAAAACAAAATCTTTTCGATCTTAATGTAGTTTCTATTTGATTCCTTTTATTTATTTATTTTCACTCTCTTTCCCTTGCTATAATCTCCATAGCATCAAATTCTTTTCTCTTAATCGTAATCCTAACCTCAATTTAGTTCTGTTGAGCAATATTTGAGACTGGTTAGCTAGCTGTTTCTGTTTTATTTTTAAATCCATTACATTAAATATATCTAATCTATATATAGTCTGTGATATGTTAAATTTAGTTAAAATTCCTCAGAATTTCAAATGCATTTTTTTAAACTTTATTTTAGTATTTTTTTTAAACAAAATACTCAAAGCTTTCTTAGACTTTATATTGGGTTTTTAGATATGTATGGCTAGGTTTCCTTCCTCTTATTCGTTTGCCTGTCTGATATCAAAGCTACTTCAGTTACATTTTTTCTTTTTTAAATGCATTCCTATATAATATTATATGCTAATTAACATATCATCATTTTTATTTATGTAAGTAAAAAGGTAACTGGATTCTGTTTACCCTTTTCTTTTTTTATTGACGAAGTGGTATTTTCCAGTGGAGAACCATGGATTTAACAGCTGTTCAGTTTTTAAATCTCCAAAACAGCTACATGGTAAACAGCTGACGATCTCCATTTTCTATTTAACAATTTAAGAGGAGGTTTCTTTTTATTTTCCAACATATAGCTAACTCTCCTTGTGTAATTATGGATTTTCTAGTGAAAAGTTGGCTTATGCAAGTGCTAAGTCTGTGATATGTTTAATTTAGGAATTTAGACTGCATTTCTTTTTTATTTTTGTGTTTTTTATAAATTAAAATAAAATTTCTTTAGATTGTGTGTGTGTGTGTGTGCGCACAGAAAGTTACTTTGTTTACCTGTTATTAAAAAAATATGTTGACAGAAAATTCAGATTAGTTTCAATTTATTAAGAAATTTAATGATACCATATCAAATTTCTATTGATCCATCTTGCATTATTAAGATCTAATTAATGATTCCAACTATGTAGATATAAAAAATAAAGTAAAACGATAGTATGTTATATTCCTCTGCTTATATATATATATATATATATATATATATATATATATATATTAGTGTGTGTGTGTGTGTGTGTGTGTCTAAAGGATAGAGCAATTTCTGCAGGAAATCTAAAGTAGGAGAGCTCAATGCACAAAAGAATTTAAAAGAAAAAAATTCAGTCAAATCTCATAAGAAATTTTTCAGTCAGGTAACAACCCACAACCACTAGTTTGCTCATTTGAAAATGCCATTTTGAGATGAAATAAATTTATGAGATTTGGCTAAATTTGCGATTGTTTTTACTTCTTTTAACTTGTGTGTGTGTGTGTGTGTGTGTGTGTGTGTGTGTGTTGAGACACAGAATAAAAAAAATTCACAAAGTTGAAAATATCTAGATTTTCATAAAGTTTTCATATTGATTCACTTTGTTGATGAAGAGCGAAGGACCACTTAAAGTCATAACACCTATAATTTATATGATTTTGTTATACAGGAGAATTTTTTAAAAATTTAATTGTCAAATGTAAAGAAATTCATTTTTTTTGTCGAAAAGCAAACACTTTTCATAAAGAGTCTAATAGTGAGCATTAAGATTTCAGAATTATATATATTTTCATCATCATGGATAGACCTTTACTGTTTAGAAAAGACAAGGCGACAGATTTTAAATGGACTGTAAGTACTTTTTGCAAACAGTAACAGTCTGTGCATATCAATGAAACCCTGAAATATATAATGTATGGTTTTTGAATAAACATTATTGTAGCTCTTGCACTTTTACGATCAAGCACGTTATTGATTTCTTTTCAACATATCTCAATGCACTAATATACATATATATATATTTGATTGATTGTTGCTATTTCTTCTGATGATTTAAGGGCATAGATTCACTGATTGATATAATAATTAAGTGATTGATTTTGCGCTACAAAACATACTGTCAAGAATTGTAAAATCAACTGAATTAAAGGAATAAATTATAAGATGGTCAACATCATGAATTTTGGAATATAGTCTGTCATTTATTCTCTCTCTCTCTCTCTAAATATATATATATATATATATATATATATATATACAGTTATACACAAACAAACGGTTTCGCTGTATCACAGTTCTTCAGTGCAGCTACACTAGCAACTACTTCAAGCTAAGATTGAAACTCCACCTCCTAGATGACAGACATTGCTTCTAACCGTTATGCTACTTGGCTGCTACTAAGATCGGTATGTGAAATTACAATGATCAAACATTGTCCAAAAGCCTAAGCTCCATTTGTTTACACAAAGTGCATTATATTATATGCTACTGGCAGTTTGTTATTTCACTCCCCAATATGCTCAACCCAAAATAGGGAGCATAGAGAGAGAGAGGGGTGGGGATATACTAGCAAAGATATCTAGTGATCCTCAAGATTTAAAGATTTTAAATACAGTAAAAATATTAACAAAATTAAATGAAGACAAAAAACAAACAAACATCGTGCATCCAAAGTTGCTCAGAGTTTTTAAGCAGGAATAAAGTTTGCAATGTTTGTTTTCAAATACTCAACAGATAAACACGTAACACTGTTGAAACTGAAGCGTTACAAAATGTTTGTTGTTTTCGGGTTTGTATTACTATACACATAAATTCGAAAAAGTTGTCACAAAACAAATATATAACAAATATGTTGTATCCGAAAATTAAAAATGGCAACCGACTCTCTCTCGGAGACGGTAAGTTTGGGAAAAGGAGTTATAAATAAAAAAACAGTCAAAATACTGTTAAAAGTCCGCCGAATATGTGTCAGCCTATGTCACGGTAACATATATTGAGCAAGTTTCTAACAGTATTTTGTCTGTTTTTTTATTTATAACTAATTTTCCCAAACTTACCGTCTCAAAGACAGAGTCGGCAGCCATTTTAAATTTTCGAATACATCGGTAAACACTACGTTTTTCGAGCTGAATAAACATGTTACATTAAATATAAACACTAAAAACATATCCAGTTAGTTAGAAAAGTAACTTATCTTGCCTTTGATAACATTTATTTGTTCTATATTTGTTTTGTGACAACTTTTTCGGATCTATGTGTACAGTAAACAAACCCATTGTTTTCATTAAATGTAAGCAGTTATCAGAACCTTATGTTTATGTGTTTATTAAGTTTTGCTCATAATTTTTTTTTCTTTCTTTTTTTTTTTTTAACCTTAATTTTAACATCTTTTCCCGGGCAACACTAAATAATAGATAAATACATTAAAATGTCTATAATAATAAAATTATTAATTTTTGGTTTTGTTTTAATAAATCAAGATTTTTTTTTTATGGGAAAGTGTCTTGTATAAAAAATAGAGTTAAAAATAATTAAGGCAGATTGAGGAAGAAGCCTGAACACACAAATATGAATTCTTTGAAAACAGAATGTTTCCACACCTTGAGAGACATACCATAAAACAAAAAATAAAAAAGGGAAAGTATTTAGAAATACCCACTAAATACATTTCCTCTGAAATAAATCTTATATATACTAAAATTATTGTATTAATATCCATGAAAAGTAAAAAATAAATTATAAAATAGCCAAGTATTTTATTTCTATCTGTTATTCATTTTTTTTTTCCTTTTCATTAGTAATGTTTCTTGTGAGATATATATATATATATACACACACACACCAGTGATTCAAAACATTTTCCAAAGAGCATACACCAAGATATTATGGTTGTTTACAGCTGTTTCAAAACCGTGTTTATTTGAAATCGTACACAATGAATCATAAAATTATACATGCTGATTCTACTCAGAAAAAAAAAAATTTATATTTTTAAATCAGAAATATAGTAAATGCATTACAAAACAAACATTTTATTTTACACACCCAAAAACGTTTAAAATTCAACCATAAATTCCCCTGTGTGTATGCTCTTAGCTTCAGAACTAGATTTGGAAATGTTTTCAATCACCAAAATATTTATTTATTTAGCTTTATTCCACTAAATATTGAAGTTCTGATACTTGCAAGTTGTTTTTTTTATCTTTATGATATATATGATCTAAATTGAAGGTTTATATATATATATATATATATATATATATATATATAAAATGTGTGTATGCATTTTAGGTGTGTACATATATATCAGATCTTTAACAAAAGCAATATATATATGACATATTAAACTACTTGTTTTCGTTTTTCACATTTTTTTTTTTTTTTGTTATTGATGCTATTATTTACATAGGTAATATTACTAAACAACCGATCATTTAGTCCACATGGATGGATATAAGTAGAGAATACTACAAAGTGAGAAATGAGATTTGTACATAATAGAAATATGTGCATCAGAAGAGACCACCTTACACATATCCGTGAAGAACTTGACTAACAAGCCATATGCCCAAAGAATGTTGCAATTGTACAAATAATCCATCCTCCGAAGCCTTGTAGCAAATCTTTGGTATTTTTACTAACAATGTAGCTATATAATTTTTTAAGTATTCTTTCTTTATATCCAGCCCTGTGGACTAGTAATATTATCCATGCAAATAATAAAAGAAAATAAAAGAAACAGCTTAATGCATAATCAGAAATAAATTTCCAATATAAAAAAAAGATTACATATATGTGGTGGTTGTCCAGAATTCTGTCTATATTGAAAAAAAAAAATGTTGAAAAATCTTTATAATGTGTATATCCGTGATGGAATGAAAATATCATATTCCAAAAATTATATAAATTGATCAAGTAATTGTATATTTATAATAAAAAAAATAATAATAATTTTAAACGATTTTAAGCAAGTCTGAATTACTGTGGAGTTATTTGTCCTTATTTCTTTAAGTTGGCGGTGCAAGACAGTTTCTATTCGATAAAACTCATAAAATTTGATTTTTAATAGTTAAAAATGAAACTACTTGATCAATTTATGTGATTTTTGGAATATGATACTTTCCTTCCGTCATCGAGGATGTATATCAAACGGATTTTTTTTTGTTTGTTTCTAAATGTGGGGGAAATCTGGAAAGAACTATATATTTATTTATCCATTTAAATGTAATGAGCTCTGGCTTATATGAAAAATGAAATTTTTATCACTTGATCAATTATATGATTTAATCACTGTTTACATACCAAGATCTATGTTGAGTGGAGAGGGGAGTTTATTAGCCGACAGATGGAATAAGATATTTTGGTGCATGTGATAGAATTTCAAACAAATGCATTTCTGATTTAAAAAAACAAAAAAAAACACTGTTACATTTGTATGCGTCATATCAAAATTAGTATGAAATAGCAGAACCTGTGGAAGTTCCACAGTAGTATCTTTCATACGTAATATATTGCTGCTGGGTATTCTGTAGATGTTCAGCCTGAACAAAGATCCCACAATATTACTGTAGCTCTTTTGTTAAAACTGTAAAAGAATTTATCTACGTAATCTGGTTAATGTAGTGTCAGAATATATCTGGTTATTACGGTTTATCTCCAATATCCTTAGAGAAGTCTGTGACATATTTCCATTGTATGGACGCCCGGCGTGAACAGAAACACGACTATATCATTATACCATCTTTAGACAAAACAGACTACCCTTGGCTCCTAACCAGAAGATCAATAAGGTATATTTTAGTTTCATATACGGCCCAAAAGAGCGACAATTCTTTTTATTATTACAATTCTTTTTTTTACATTGCATCGCAGATGATTGGAAGATCCTATTTATTAAAAAGGTGGATAGAAAGTGATAACCTACTATATTAGCGTATCTATATACTACTAATATTTTAATGTTTGTAGTATGTTATCACCTTCTATCCCCCTTTTTAATAAATAGGATCTCCCGACCAAATAATTTATAACCTGAAAACTGACACACACACATTAAAAGGTACTACAGTATTAATACATAGATTCCAAAAATTATTAAAAAGTGATCTATTAGAAGATGTGCTGGATCTATTTTTCATTAAAATTCACAGACACGAGTATTTTCTCTCTTTTCAATATCAGATTTCAAGAAAAAGCAAGGGAGATAAGTCAGTTTGTCATACTGAATCGGTTGCACAACTCTTCCACATTAAAACATACGATGAAACTCGATAGTTCGATAAATTATATTTTTTTTTTTTTTACTCGTAATTATTTTTCTACTGGATCATTTTTCGTAATTTTCAGAATTTATATTTTTTTTGACATGACACATAAGTATGCAAAAGTGTTTTTACCAGGAATTCATTTGTTCAAAATTTTATGATACTGCACATTTTTTTCTTAAAATCATCTGTAACAATTATTCCAAAGCTGACACACAGCATATATATATATATATATATATATATATATATATATAGTAATGTGACAATAGCAGCAGTAATAGAAATAGCATTGATAACAGCAGGTTTTTCAATCATCCTGTTGAGTAGTGAACAAAAAGAAAAAACAAACAAACCAAATAAACAAAGGACGACTGAGCCAAGATCTGCCAATGCGAGTTCTAGTGCCCAGAGAAAAATAGACTGATGGTGGGTAGGAGTTGGCTGCGATAGGGAAGTTAGCACAGAGAGAAGGGGTCAGGGTAGATATTGGCAGCAGTTGCTCGCTTTTGTACATTTTCTCCACTGCATACTATTATTATTATAAAAAATTATTTTATTTAATTGTCTTTTTTGTTTTTTTTGTTTTTTACACCTCATACAAGAGAAATTGCTTTAACTTTGTTGGCAATGGTAATGTGTCTATGTCCTCCTTTCGAACAAGTTGCAAGATGATTTCCCGGCAAGCATTCTGTAATGACGTCACTGCAAAGAAGAAAAACAAAAAGGAAAAATTGATCAGACAAAAAATTAAAGCTAAAGATTTATTAACAGAAGGGAAAGAGAGGATAAGAGATAAGTTTTTACAATGCAACTGTAATAATCTAAAAAAAACATTTTAATGAAAAAGAGTAGGAACAAAGAGAATAAACATGAGAAGAAAGTTAGTAAAAGGTCAGACTGGAGGGGCAAAGGAAATGATAGTAAAAGAGCAAAAAGGCCAGAAAAGAAGGGCCAGAAAAGAAAGCAAAAGGGCCAGACAAGAAAGCAAAAGGGCCAGACAAGAAAGCAAAAGGGCCAGACAAGAAAGCAAAAGGGCCAGACAAAAAAGCAAAAGGGCCAGACAAAAAAGCAAAAGGGCCAGACAAAAAAGCAAAAGGGCCAGACAAAAAAGCAAAAGGGCCAAAGACGGGAGCAAAAGGGCCAGAGACGGGAGCAAAAGGGCCAGAGACGGGAGCAAAAGGGCCAGAGACGGGAGCAAAAAAGTAGAAAGGGAAAACCACCTATTTTAATTTGAAGGTGTCTCGTCTCACATATTACAAAATATGATATACAAATGCTAGAAACTTTCCAATGCAAATTTTACTTTTTTGTTATAAAAGTTCATTTTTAATCTACAAAAATAAATATGCTTGTTATCGAGGTACACATGACTTACATAGATATTCAACGCGAATGCAAACAAAAAAGACTCACCTCCATAAAGTTGGATTATCCGTACTTGTTTGGTTGTTCCATAAACATCCACAATGGCATATAAAGGACCATCTTGGTATGGTATGTTTTTGGCACAAGGTCCCTGATCATGTCCATTGATAATAAAGTGCATCTCTGCACGGTCCTCGTTTACAACATACATAATACCTATCCGACTGCCAACATCTGTAGGGAGAATACTACCCTTTTTGGGAATACAGTGTCCATTTTTACGCTCTATTGGAAAGCGTACTGGTAATAGGAGGCTTCGACTAAATGTTCCACGTGGTGTCTGTATGAGGTCTTCATTTCCGACAACAGGTTGGTATGGCTCCGTCGCCTGTTCTTCATCGATTTCAATATTGCCTGTAAAAATCCGATTGTGCGATTTATTTACTGCATAAATCCAGGATTTGCCCATGTTAGCCAAGTCAGGCAGTGCATACTGGGGTAATTTAAAGTGGTTCCGAGGGTCAAACTGTGTGAGCCCTATGCGAAGGTGGCCACTCCAGCCCCTCTCTGTCTTTTCGATCTCCACGAGAAAGATTTCGCCTGGCTTTAAAGGTTCTTCACTGAACGTTAAAGCATGGGCAAAACTAGTCTTTCGATATGCAACTAGATTCTCATGGAACAGTTGAATGTTTTCCCCATGGTAGGGGTGAAATCTGGTCGGAGGCATCTTTGACACCTGAAATGATATAAAGAGTAGAGGAGTGAAAAAGAAGACAATACAGGGCTCTGCAGACAAATTTATCTTTAGTTGACCTTTGATAACTAAATATTTACCTTTATTAGCCAAGTAGAAAAGTTACTAGCCAGACCCACATGATTTTTGGAATATGATATCTTCATTCCATGACAAGTATGTACATCATAAAGATTTTTCTGTATTTTAAGTTGCATGCAAGCAACTCTATAAGTCACTCCGTCGGTCGATCTGTCGGTCGGTCCGTAACACTTTTGTGCTTGGCCTTTTTGGTTAAGATCAAAGGGCTGTTGTTAATAGATGCTGTTCTTAGATTTTTGGCCAAGATCAAAGTGTAGTATCTGTTCTTACTACATGCACACCGTGGTCAAGATCAAAGTGTAGTATCTGTCCCGGCAGATACTGCAAGCTATGACTAGCTAGGACTAGCTATGACTAGCAAAGACCAGATGTGGGGGCAACCCCACATGCCTGACCTTTAACCAGCTCCCATTTCCCACCTCTCGGGAGCTGGTCCCCTTTTTCCCTTCCCCCTCCCTTCACTCCTCACATTAAAAATCGGCCTTGTGCCTAATTTGCTCGGTGGGGGAGCAAATAAATACCATCTGTTCTTACTACATGCTGTACTCATGTTTGTAACTTTGTGATATAAAGTGGGGGATAATTTTTCTGTATTAATTTAATGTAAAATGATCATCCACGTTACAACCAGTCAGTCTCAAAGCCATTCAAGTCATTCTCCAGATCATTCAAGTTGTTTTTGAAGGATTCCAGTTATTTTTTAAGCATTCAAGTCATTCTTAAGGTCATTCAATACATCCTCAAGTTCATTAAAGTGATATTAAGTCATTTACTTTTTATTTATTTAAGTCATTTCAGCCCATTTTTCGGTTATTTTAGTTTATCTTTAAGAATTTCATGCCAATCCTACATTCACGCATTCATTCATTACACGAGAGCACACAACTAATGGCTATCAGCCTTGTTTAAATAAGTGTAAGTCTAAATATGCACCAAATTTCATGTTGAGACTTGAATTTCTCCAGATGTTTTATAAACAGCCTTCATTAAAAAAAAATGTATATTGTTCTATTAACCTTTAATTTAGCTTTGCTTGTTTTATTAAAATAAAAAAAAAAAGATTGAAAAGGTATTTTTCACTCAGCCATGAGCTTTGGAAGATTGTCGGTGAAAAAAAAAACAAATACTAAAAGATAAGCATTTATTATATATAGTCGCTACTTAGAAAAATCATTTGCAAGTGTGGCTGTTTAACTTTTTTTTTTTTTTTTTTTTTTTTTTTAATTTTATTCTTTTGAAGATTGTAACGTTGGGTATGGGAAGCCAAACCAGCTGTCAACATTGCCCTGCTTTTTATTGAAATTAACCGAGAGCTCTTTTTAGTATCCTTGTTGTTTCCTTAAGTGCAATTGTCTGGATCTCTTTTGCACTTGGTTCACCACAGATATTAAGATATTAGTTAGGTAAAGCCTTGTAATAATTAAGGTTACTATCATTAGTACTGTTAAAATTTTGTAATAAACAGACAGTGTCTTTGAAACAATGTTAAGATGAAAATATTTTATTAAAAATCATTGGATTTTATTTTAAACTTTACTTTTTTCTTATTAATTTCAGATAGTAAAATATCTATCATTAGAGAAGGAAAAAGTTTTGTTTTTTCCCCTTAAATAAAACTAGCGGGGGTAGCTGGCGTTGCCCAGGTGTTTCGAGGTGTGCAGGTAAATCAAAACAAAAGAATAATAAAAAATCGTTGCCCGGGTGTTTGTGTCGGGGGAGGAAGTTTAAAAAAAAAAAGTTTTGGTAGGTAAGTAGGGAGGATCGAACCCGAAGCCTTGAGGCGAAGTTGGAAAATAAAGTGTGAAAAAAAGACGTGCAACATTAACCGCTGGACCACCAAGAAGTAGTAACGGAAACAGGTTTGAATTTATTTAAGTATTAAGAATTGGCAGGTGCTCGTACTTAATGAGGTCAACTTTCACTGCGGGGGCAGTATTTTATTTACTGTGGGTCAGTTTTTTTAGATTTGTTTTGTTTCCCCAAGATGTTGGAAGGGAAACCAGCTCCCCATAAAAAAAGGGATTGTCCAAATTGAATAGCAATTGTCTGATATAAGGAGAAACTCCGCATTGATCAAAGCTGATTGCTTTTGGACGTTTCACCAGCTTCGAATTAGTTTCCGTTTTATACAAAAAAGCCGAATCCATACGCGGCGATCCAAAAATGTGGAATATTTAGCTTTACAAAGTCGGGCAAATTAAATAGACAGGCGACCCCCATTCTTAACTCGTAGATATTATCATTTAGACGTGATATAAAAAGTTTCAAGAAGGAGTGAGCCGACCGATCGCTTCTCAGAAAAAAGCCTTTTGCGGACATACACAAAAGGTGAACATACATACATTTTCACTTTTATATATATAGATAGATGTCTTTAGCTCCTGTTATATTAAAGCTCTATGCAAATAATGTTTTGGGTTCTAGTGTGGATAAAATATCTTTATTTTGAATTTTTGGTTTTTTTGGGGGCATATATGGTCATGGTAGTGCAATGAGAATTAATAACAAAGCTCTTAACAGCATCTTTTAGAAATTCAAAATTTCTTAAAGATGCTGTTAAGAGCTTTTTTGACAATTCATATATAAATTATAGTTAAAAGAATAAAAAAAAAAAAAAAAAAATACATATTCTAATATGATTATTTAAACATCCGGTAAAAAAATATGTCAAGCTTGCTTATTCCTGGAAATTTCAGAATAATAAATTTATTTTTCAAAGGAAAACAGAAGAGAAAATTCTTGCAAATTATTAAAACATACGTCAAATTTAGTAAAAGAATTTTTAATTATTTGAAAATTATACATCTCACTTGTCTGTTTAAATGTATGTATGTTTGTATGTCTGCCTAAAACTTTCGACAAAGGCGACGGATTTTCACGAGATTGGTTTCTTTTTGAAGTTTGACCCTTTGGACGACAAATATCGAAAAATTGGCTAAAAGCATTAATTCCTTCACCCTCAACAGGGCATTTTTCTACAGAGAATGGTCGCTTTTTGCGCCGATATTTTCGAAAGTCATCCCCTCTTTTCGATTGACTAACCTTAATTTAAACATTCGCCACTTCAGGTTTGGCGATTGGCGCAACGGCAAAGACGTCATTTCATTTTTTTTCACATTCTTTTCCTTCTTCCTAGTACAATTCGAGCTTGCCTGCCTACTACCACTTTTTTTTTTTTTTTTTCTTTTTTTTTCAACACACACCTCCAAACTCCGGACACCCAGGCAAGTATATAATATAACCGAAAACAGTCCTAGAGTTGATATCCTATATCTTCAAAAATCAACGATTTCTTATTATATAGACAGTTGTTTTCCATCTTGAAAGTTCTAACGACTTACGTATTCAACATTATAAAAATTTATCAGATACTGTTTTCTTGTACTAACATTTCTGAATTTTTGGGATTGCGTTCATATTTCACATGAGAAATGACTTTGTAATGCTTACAACTAATCTTTATTTCTATAGGGAACACAAAAACATCGCAGACATTAAATTATACATACATCATAGGTGACTTTTTAATCTAGCTTTAGTCCTACATGAAAGTGCACATGTGACATAAGAACTTTCCTTCCTGTCAAGGTGATTGCATGATAATATTGTGAATCCTAGAATGTCGTGTTAGGCCACTTTTAGATTTGTAAATTAGACCACACATATGACAACTTAGCGTTGCTGGATGTGCTGTAAAAGGCTCCTCATAAGACTGTCGTTCCTGTCTTAGATTGTGATTTTAGATGTTTTACAAAACCAGCTTTTGACAAAAAGTATCTGCCACATACAGTGCACTTCAGTTCCTGTTGTAATTTCTGACATCATATTTTCGTCCTGCTTTCTTAAAACACATTTTAAGATGGCAAGATCTACACGCTGCTCTTCAAAAATCTTGTTTTTGATGCAATTCCTTAATCTGACCACAAACATTTCTCCAAGTTTGCCAGAAGCAGAACTGGCTTTGGCTATTCTGTGATTTATCACAGCATCAAGCATACAGTCCTTACTACCAGAAATACAAAATTGGCCGCGACATCCTACAGTCAACCAAAATGTTTGGTTCAACATATGGCATTCCTATAGGAGGGGAATACATAACATGTTTTCTTGAAGCTGATGGTAAGTCCAAAAGCTTTACAAGCCTCGTCCATAATCATCTGTGTGTCTGCTTTTGAATATGAAACAAGGTCTGCATCATCTGCATATAAAAGTTCAAGAACAAGGTTCTGAAAAGTTTTCGATTTTGTGTTGAGACGTCTAAGGTTAAAAAGTTTATCTGATATGAGAAACTGAAATTTCACTCCAATATCGCAATTGTTAAAAGCATCAGCATCACAGCGAAATATATGGAACATGATGTAGGAGCAAGTACATCACCTTGTCACAGTTTTCAACTGAAATTGGATCAGACAGAGATCCATTAAAGTTCACTCGGGCTTTCATATCATGCTGTAAATGCTGAAGCAACTCCACAAAACTAGTAGGACAGCCTAGTTTCCTATACATACATACATACATACATACATAACAAAAGAGCTCTCCAATTTTCTGGAGATGAATATTTTACATACATACATACATACACATACACATATATATATACATAAAGAATATGAATATATATATATATTCTTTATTTGTTTTTTACATAAGCATTAACATGTTGCTACACATTCATGAGCATGTTTCGATCAGCTAGTTACCAGTAACTAGAGATCTCTTCAGGCAATACAGCTTATACAAAGCAAAGTTTGTAATGAAAATATCAGGTCTTCAGGGAGTTGATATTAAGAGGTTCCATTAGATGTTGTGAAAAATAAGATTTTGTTGTATGTAAATAAAACCCAATAGAGGCGTGGATTTGAATGTGTTTAGATATAGGAATGAATGGAAAAGGGTGGGGTTAAAGGTCAAGGTATTGGAAGACTAGATGGATGGCCGCCCTCAATCTTAAACATACTAGTGTATATAGGTTCAAACAGTATGGGAATGTGGATTTGACATATCTATTCTAAAAGGGGATTCAGATTTAAGTGGGGTTATTCAGTTATAAAAATGCTTGTAATTTGACTAGAACTTTTGTTGTCAGAAAATGTATGACTTACGTTGTCCTCTTGTATATCCCAACACACACACACATATATATATATATATATATATATATATATAACATTGTTAAAAATAAGTTTCTGTTTCACTTTATCTTTTTTATTTTTCAGTTATTCGAATATTCATTTTTTTTTTTTTTTTTTTTTTTTTTTTAAGATTTAACCGGTTAAAAAACAGTTAGAAAAAGCAGACAAGTGTGAAATTGTTTTTAATAGATATTGCTATTTATTAAAAATAAAATTGAATATTTTTTTTTTCTTTCAAATTTTCAAATAGTAAAATATTCATCTCCAGGAAATTGGACAGCTCTTTTGTTTTGTTTCTTCTTTTTCTTTCTCTTAAACGCAATGATGGTGATAATCCCTGGTATGACTTGAGGTGTTTGGAGTTAAATCAAAATGATGTTTGTTTGTCTGATTACAGCTTTATGGCGTCTGTATATTGTTAATTTTAGATTGTTGGGTTTTCATGTAGATGGCTTAAACTATTTTTAACTTTTTAAAAAAATTGCTTCAAAATATATTTTTTGTGTTACTACGATTTTTTTTTTAATAGGAGGGGAGGCCAGTTATGTTTTTTTTTCTGGAGATATATATATATATATATATATATATATATATATATGAACCTAGGTATTTCTATGTGTTTGTATACTTGTATGTACAAGATTCACTTCTAAACTAATTAACTAATCATTATGTATTTCAAAACACAGCTGATAGACGTAAGTGTTCCATAGGTGGGTTATATTTAGTTTAATTTCGTTTTATACACAGTGAGTAAAAAAAAAAAAAAAAAGAAGCGAGGATAAAAACCATTGTGAAAACTGATAACTGGAGCAATTTTAATAGATATTTTAAATCAATCAACAAATATTCCTCAAGTTTTCATTTCTTTGAAGTATTTTATAGGGGCTTTAAGGGGTATAATATCTCGTTTAAAATTTCAAATATTTCAGATTTGTATTAAATTTGATCCATAGTTATTAGACATCAACAAAACAAGATTTCCTGAATTTCAATTTGTTCTTAAAGCACCATAAATTTAAGTCTTAAATTTTAGACATTTTCTAGAATAAAAATGATGTAATGGATTTTGATCAAAATTAGAATAAGGATTCTAGATGTATGTTTTAGTATTATTATAGCTTGGCTTTAATCCTTGTAAGAGGGACTTAAAAGTGGTGCAATACTGTTTGAATTAATTTTACTCATTCTCGCATGGGTATTTTATATATACATATATATACACACAGGCACACACACACATATATATATATCTATAATATAAAGCTGAATGTGTGTGTGTATGTGTGGTCACGAATAGGCTTCTATATGGTGGACTATTTTAAAAAAACTGAATTCATATAATGATAGATGTATCGAGACACAGAAATGGGTATGTTTGATCTGGCAGAACAGTGGTTCATTAAAATTGTGGGGTCTGCGTTCACGCTTGGTCCACAAATTATGGAAATAAAAAATTTTAAAATAAAAAAAAAAACGTGTACAAATGTTTTTGATATAGATGTACATAATACTTTGATAAGTATGTTTTAACTTAAATAGGGATGGTATAATAAAATTGTGAGGTCTGCGTTCGTGCCTGGCCTCCATAGAATGGAAATAGGCACAAACTTTAATAAAGACTTTTCATATCTATCTGCGTAAGTATACTTTGATAATTATGTTTCAGTTTGAAGAAATATTGTATAATAAAATTATGGGGTGTTTGTTCGTACCTTACCTCCATAGAATGGAAATATGTCACAAAGTTTAAGAAGGTTTTTTAATATAGATCCACAGAATATCGTGATAAGTGTTTCAGTGTGAACAGGTATGGTATAATAAATTATGGGGTTTATCTATTTTATTTTTACTTTCATCATATTTAGCTTTGGTTTTGATACCCCCAAATTCGAAGCTATCTCTTTACAACCCTTCCTTTTCATAAGCTATCATACTTTCATAACTCAGAGTCCATTTTCTGTTGGCTGTTTTTGAACCCAGTCAACGACGGGTACTTTTGCTAATATATATATATATATATATATATATATATATATATATATACACACACACACAAACTTTCTGTAAACATAACAGCCTACACAAACTAACCTGCGTTTCTGTGCACTATCACATTGTCAGGGCTGGAACAATACTTGATTAGTATTGCAGCTGCAACAATGTGCATGTAGCATAGAAATGTGTTAATTTGTGTAGGCGGTTTTAATGTTTACAATATGAAGTTCATTTATAAAGCTCTACTTTGTATTGAGCACTTTTGAAAGAAATGTTTTTTTTTTAGTTCATTATATCAATATACTTAAATTTTCATAATATATATATATATATTTTAATAAAATTAAATATGAAACCAGTTACAACATTTTAAAATACTTCCTGCAATACAATTTTATCTTGTGCCAATTCTGGCATTGCAGAATTTAAATTATTAACGTCTTTGTTGAAACAGTGTGAAAACTTTCTCTTAGCATTTAACTGAACAGGCTCATTTCTTTTACATTATGAAATTCTTTCCATTTTCCCAGATATATATATATATATATATATATATATACACACACAATTGGCTTGTTAAGACATAAATACTGACTAACTGGTAGACTAGCTAGGGGAGATATCAGAAGGTATGCTGTAAGCCTCACGCTTAAGGATATTACCAGATCAGACCACAAAACTTATTTAGTAAGGCGATTTATTAGATTACTAGCCTGGGTGCCCGGCGTTGCCCGGATGTTTGGAGGTGTGTGTTGAGCTAAAAAAAAAAAAAAAAAAAAAAAAAAAAGTGGTAGTAAGCAGGCAGGCAGGCTCAAATCCGTACCGCAGAGGAGAAAAAGAATGTGGAAAAAAAAAGCGACGTCTTTGCCGTTGCATCCATCGCCAAACCGGAAGTGGTGAATGTTTAAATTAAGGTTAGTCAATCGAAAAGAGGGGATGACTTTCAATATATATATATATATATATATATATAACGCATTAAAAGGTCGTATGGCAATGCCCGGTCATAAAATACGTCTAAATATGAAAGTTTACTATATGGAATGAAAAATAATTTGGAGAAGGAAAAGAAAATGGAGATATAAAAAGTCAAATTTAAAAACATTTAATGTAATGTTCATAGAAGGGTACCCCCCCCCCAAAAAAAAAAATAAATAAATAAAAATAATAGAATTCAAAGCAAATGTGTGTTCTGAATGTCAGTGCATATAGGATTTTATCATTTTAAGATATAGATATGATAGATGAAGTATTTTTATTATTATTTTTATTATTCAAAACTTTCGTTTTCTTGCATTACTTGAATTTCCCCCAAGAAACAATATGTATAATATGTGACGCCTCATGTCAGTTGGCAGACTAATAAAATTATGGCATAAAACCTATGCCAAAGTGTTGACCAACTAATGCTTGTAAAAAACATTTGTGGAAAAATTTTCTCATACAAATATCGGAAACAATTTCAATTACAATGACTACCAAATTCTACTTTGATGAAAAAAAAAAAAAAGAAAAGAAAAGCCAACCATATTCAAATGATTTGGTTATAAGCCAACAGCAACACAAAACCTAAGCAGACAGATTAGAAAAAAATTACTTTAAAAAAACTGCAGAGAAATAATCAATGGCTCTTTAGTAAAAAAAAACAAAACAAAAAAAAAACAAAGCAAAATGGTGGCCCCAAAACAAATTCACTCACCCATGGAGAGTAACATGCAGACAACACACAAGATTTATCAAGTATGTTGATGTAATCTTTCCAACAAATAGATGAAGCTCAATAAATATCAAAACCTTTGCCAAATAGAGAAAAAAAATTCTGTAGAATATTAACCCATTACATCCATCTGTCCTATAAATAAATAACCACTTATCAAGGCCCAGAGATTACTCGAAGATAAGGGTTAAGAATGTACAGTAGTCAATTGGACAATATAGTAATCGTTAGTAATTGAAATTCGGTAAATTTGTTAACTTAAGTGGAACGGCTCATCAAGAACTTTTTTACGTTGGACTTGAAAACAACCATATTGTAGTCAGCTGGAAAGCAGGAAAACGAAAGACAAGAAGAGTGTATATCAATTAAACAAGACTCCTTGCTTACTTGGTAAGGAGGTTGCTGTGCCCCCTCTCTCTAGATTAATCACAAAATTCTGAAAAGAAAGGATCTCTGCTACAAGACAAAAGCAAAATTATGTCCACAGCAGACTGATACTGAAGCTGGTGGGAGATTTTTTTATCACGTTTATTTCAGGTCAGGTTACTATTTTCAGTACTTTTTAAAAAATTTTTTTTTGATGTAGGTGTTTTCAACGTAACGTTCAGAGTAGGCTATACCGTTCAGTAAATATACGATTACGTGAAATGTTATTTTCAGTATTATATAGTAAGATGATCTGACTTACTCAGAGCCTTCAAATCCAATGTAAACAAGTTTTTGTCGAGCCGTCCCCATAAATAATCAAATATATAACAAATAGATGTTATCAAAGGCAAGATAAGTTACTTTTCTACCTAACTGGATATGTTTTTTGTGTTTTTATTCAATGTAACATGTTTATTCAGCTCGAAAAGCATACAGTGTTTACCGATGTATTGGAAAATTCAAGATGACGTCTGACTCTTTAACACGGTAAGTTTGGGAAAAGGTGTTATAAATAAAAAACTGGATAAGATACTGTTAAAAACTCGCTCAATATATGTTACCGTGACATAGGTTGACATATATTCGGCGGGATTTTAATAGTATTTTGTCTAGTTTTTTATTCATAACACCTTTTCCCAAACTTACCGTATTAAAGAGGGAGTGAGGCGCCATCTTGAATTTTCTAATACATCGGTAAACACTGTATGTTTTTCGAGCTGAATAAGCATGTTACATTGAATAAAAACACAAAAAATGTATCCTGTTTGGTAGAAAAGTAACTTATCTTGCCTTTGATAACATTTATTTGTTATATATTTGTTTTTTTGACAACTTTTTCGAGTCTATGTGTACAGTAAAACAAACCCGGATTACATATAAGAATTGAAAGGAATGTTGCTATATTTACTCATTTTCACACACTAAACTGTCCAGTTTATGGAGCTTAAAAGCTAACCACTGTACATGTAATTTCGGCCTTATCGGTGGTCGTGCACACGCCAACATGGTAGTTGAATAGAAGGGGAATTGTTGAAAAAAATTTCTCAGAAATCGTGAATTCCAACTTCCTGCGACTTCAACGAATTATCTTGGTACTTTTAGCTGAAGCTATTACTTTCTTACAATGATTTCTTGATGCTATAAATTTCTGCCTATTTGTAGTTGATTTATGATGGTGGAAGAATATTAAATTATGAATTAAAAAGAAAGACCCTCTCTCTCTCTCTCTCTCTCTCACACACATACACCATTGCCCAGGCAGACCAATTTCTTCTTTCTTTCTATTATGGTGTTATTTAAAAGATTTAAAAAAAAAAAAAAAAAAAAAAAATGAGCATGTGGTGTCACAACGACTAAGGTTTGTGTAAAATTTTAAAAACTATCCAAGGCGTGGGTTATAGAGAAAAATGTGGACGGACGAACGATTTGGGGGGAAATTTTACTCCTATAATGGCTCCTAGTTTCAACTAGAGTTATCCCGGAAAATCCGTTCTGGAAAAAATTTGTTGAGCAAAATTTCAAAAAATCCAATGCATGGTTATTGAGAAAAGTGCAAACAAACGGATGCACAGGAGTGAATGATTAGGTCCAATCCCTCCTTTGTCGGGGGACTAATTACCAGAAAGTGAATATCTATTTAAATGAATGCATGTGAAAGTTTCAGTCTTGTTTACAACAAAATGAATGAAATCTTTAAAAATTTTGGTTTCAGATATTTCAAGTAGCCAAAACTTTGCAATATGATACTAAGGCCAGATACTATCTTAATATACCGAGATCAATTTTTGAAAATCCAGTAAGAAATAAGATAACATAATGCACGACATTTTTCTTTTTTATCTATTACTAGCATGGGTGCCCGGCGTTGCCCGGGTGTTTGGAGGTGTGTGTTGAGCAAAAACAAAAAGTGATAGTAGAAAAACAGGCTCAAACCCGTACCGCGAAGGAGGAAAAGAATGGGGGAAAAAACTGACGTCTTTGCTGTTACGACCACCGGCAAACCAGGAGTGACGTAGGTTTAAATTAAGGTTAGACAATCGAAAAGAGGGGATGACTTTCGAAAATATCGGTGAAAAAACCGATCCCTCCCGGTAGAAAAGCGCCCAATTGAAGGTTGAAGAAATTAACGTTTTTGCCAATTTTTTGGTATTTGTCATCTGAAGGGTCGAGCTTCAAAACGATACTGATCTTGTGAAAATCCCTCACCTCCGTCGAAAGTTTTAGGCAGACATGCAAACATACATACATACATTTATATATTGGTAGCTCAAATTTTCGACCCAAACCGATCAAAAAGCTTACCCTATCTCTGAATACCCTTTATGTAAAATTTCGAATGTTTAGACCAGAAATTGTCTAAGTATTTAGTAGAGACCGCAGAGGCCAATTTTTTTTTAATTTGGCCTCTATTATGACCCCTTAACATTTATTGTTTTGGGCTTAAATCAAGTTATTAAATTAGATCCATGTCCAAGGAACCTATATCAAAAATTTCAAGTGTTCAGACCCAAAATTGACGGAGGAGTTTGGTAGAATTCTCAAAAGTCAAATCGTTGAATTTTGACCCCTTAACAGCCAAATTTCTGGCCGAAAACAGATTACAAAGATGTTCCCAAATCTCAGTACTCTGTATATCAAATTTCGAGTCTGTAGACTGAAAATTGACAGAGTTATTGTGTAGGGAAATGTATACAGACAGAGAGATAGACACTTTCACAGATATATAGATATAAATCTCACCTGTCTGTTTAAATGTGTGTATGTATGTCTGCCTAAACTTTCAACAGAGGCGACGGATTTTCACGAGATTGATATTGTTTTGAAGTTCGACCCTTTGGACGACAAATATCGACAAATTGTCCGAAAATATTAATTTCTTCACCCTCAACTGGACACTTTTCGACAGGGAGGGGGGGGGTCGCTTTTTTTTTTTTTCGCCAATATTTTCGAAAGTCATCACCTCTTTTCAATTGTCTAGCCTTAATTTAAACCTATGTCACTTCCGGTTTGGCGATGGATGCAACAGCAAACATCACATTTTTTTCTTTTCGCATTCTTTTCCTCCTTTGCAGTACAGGTTCGAGCCTGCCTGCCTACCACTAGTTATTTTTTTGCTCGAGACACACCTCCAAATACCCAGGCAACACCGGCCACCTAGACTAGTTTATATATATAAATAATTTATTTATTTTAAAAATAAATTAATTAATCTGCATCGTGTTATCTCGTTTTTTTTTTTTTTTTAAACAGCTTTAAAAAATTTCTTTCTCCAACAGTTTCTTCAATAAGAATGGAAGAAATCAGTGATCTTCAGCAATGCTGCAAGATTTCAACAATGAAAAGAAAAAATTTTTTATATCAACCTGGGGATCTACCCCCGGATGATACAAAAAATTTATCATTTGGATAAAAAAAATTTATCATTTGGATAAAAAAAAAAAGAAAGAAATTTAAATAAAAATCCTGCCCCGTGTTATGTGGTTTCTTAACAATTTTCAAATGACTATCTTAATCTATTTATAGTTTCTCAGTCACTTGACTTGACTGCTTGAACTATTATGTAACCATTATGATTGATTAAATGATATTTAAGTGATTCTAATATAAAGTTTTACATTGAATCAAGATTTTATTCATTTTTTTCTTTTGCTTTCAAATAATGGTTGAAATGACATTTTTGTGTCAATGAATTTATCTTTTGAAATTGTTTAAGTAACTGTGAGAAAAAAATGTTTTCATTGTTATCAGAGCAGGAATTTTGGAAAGAATTATTTTAAGTAGGTTTCACATAGATAATAGACTCAATGATTGTTTCTTTTATTAGAGCGTTTTCATTGTGATTAAGATCAGCTACAGATTATCAATATGAAAAAATAAGCCGTGAATGCATGGTCCCTCTCTGGTGCTGCATGTGAGATGATGCCACAAAAAATAGTGAAGAAATGATGAATGTGAGAAGTGTGAAAGGCTAACGTTGTCTTCACATTTTAGCCAAGTTTCAGAAAAATCTAATGGATGGGGCAAAAGTTATGGGGTAAAAAGCGTAATTTTTTGCAATTTCGGGGCATTTGTGACCCCTTTTGAGCTCCTGAAAATGCCAAGCCCCAGTGAAAATGGACAAACGGTGCAGTTTCATGCCTTAAGACATGAATTCAACACCATGGAAAAGCACTATATAGACATACATATCAAGTTTGGAGGAATATGAAAATAGAGCTCCAAAAAGGCATGTTTTTTTTTAGCCTTAAAAGTTCCAGAGGGATGCGAACCAGAATTTTGCCAGGGTCATCCATACTGAATTTATATTAAGAATAATGGCCTCCACATTTTGGCCAAATTTCAGGAAAATTTAATGGATGGATCAAATGCTATGGGGCAAAAAGTGTCATTTTTGGCCACTTTAGGGCATTTTTGACCTCTTTTGAGCCCCTGGGGACGCAACGGGAATTTTCACAAAAAAAAAAAATTTTTTTTTTACTGTGCATATCTATTTAATGAAATACAATTTGTGGCAAAATTTCAGGAAAAACTAATGGACGGTTATCTGGCAATCATCCGGAATAATGGACGCATGGACGCCACTGAAAACATAAGGTCCTTCTCCGATAAATTTTTTTTTTTTTTTTTTTTTTTTTAGATATTTAAAAAATTATTTTTAAATAAAAAAAAAAAAAAATGGATTTTTTTTTTAATTTAAATCTTATGTTATCAGTAACAACTAGGAGGGAGAGATTAGTGGTGGATACATCAGCCCAGATGTGACAACAATACTCCTTGCATGGGTGAATGGTGGCTTTGTCAAAATACCGGATACTCTAAGGTGTGGTTAATTTTTATGCACAAATCACAAAGAATGCATTTAAGCTTAAAAGAAATGCAATACATGAATTTACTTTAAAAGGTAATTGTGAATTGGTAAAGCTTCAAAGCTGAAAGTACACACACACAAATAAATAAAAGATAGCACACATACATGAAGTGACAGCACATGTAAATAAATCCAAAGAAGGTCAATATTCAAAAGAAAAAAATAATCACTCATGCGAAAATTTGCAACAAAAAACAAAAATGGGAGATCATCTTACAGTAGCATTCTCAGTGATCAATCAATAAAATTGATCAGAAATTATTTACACTGAAGTCGGTCACCACTTAAATTTCTAAGATCAATCTTTTACAGTGCAATGAATTTCAAAAGTATTTGATTGTTCGTAAACAACTTATTTTTACTTTAAAACCAGGTTTTATTATTTTTTTAATTAAATGCTAATAACATTCAACACTAAAAAAAGTAAGTTATAACAAGTTTAATGGTATAGATGTGACCAAAATAAGATTACTGGCGAAACAGAGCTGATATATAAATAAACTAGCACGCAGCCCAGCATTGCCCAGTCATAAAATATGACTATATTTTAATTCATGCAGATTTCGTATTTATTATTATAAAACCAATTCTCTATTGATCAATATAATAATATTAATATTGTACCCAATATATAGTAGTGATTTCAAAATTTAAAAAAAAAATTAAAAATGACCTGAGGTGTCATTAGCTAGAATCGAAACCAAAACATATAGCTCTCCAGCATTATTTGTTAACATTTAAGCTAAGCCTATACGTATATAAAAACTTGAAAAATAATATAATTAAAAGGTATAAATGTATATTTGCACATGCATAGAAATAACATGTTTAGTTGCTTTACACCTACCAAGTTCCAATATTTCCTTTTTAATTTTTACCCCCTCACCAGCTATTTTTCTCAGCCCAAAATTAAATCGAATTTGTTCCACAAGTCCAAATACCCTATATATCAAGTTTTAAGTATATAAACCAAAATTGACAGAGTAGTTTGACAGAGACCGTTTTGCACACCAGCAGACAAGGTCACACACACACAACATTTGAGATAATTTTAAATTTTATACCTTGCGTGGGTGGAGTAGATGGTAAAATGTTTTCCTTTGCTTTTAATTATCTCTAAGTTTAATTAATTAAGGTTAATTGTCTAAATGTTATTCATAAAAAAAGGGAAAAATTTATTTATATATCGGCCATGCTTATTTTCCCTGGCCATCTGTGTTTTATGTAGATGTCTCATTTATTTTATTTACAGTTGGTTTTTAAAAATAAACAAATTGTTTGAGAGCAATGAAGACTTGTTGAAACTACATAAATCCCAAGCAATCATTAAAATATTATCCATGCTCGATCAGGGTGAGTCAGGCAGAGATTTGGCTGAGCTGAATTCCTTATTTGTTTATAAAGATCCCCTCCTTCCTTTTTCTCATCCATCAACTGAGAGCATCATTGTAGCGAGGGGTGAGGGAATTTTTACCTTAATGAGACTGAGTATATGAAATTAATAACAAACGTTTACATTTTTCACAATCACGTGTCCATGAAAAAATTATATTTTATTAAATAGGCTAATTTATTTTTTAATTCAGATTCTAACGACATTTTAATAAGAGGCAAATAATTTGTTTTTTGTTTGTTTATTTATTTATTTTTTTTTTTTTTGTACTAGTGAGTCACTATTCATCAAGGCCCAAAGGATACTTGAGGATAAGGATTAATAGGTGTGTCAGGTGGACCGTGAGACAAACATCTTGAGGATTGGAGACATCTGGGCAGAATTTGATTATTTAAGAGAATGGTTCAGCAAGAAGTTGTTAACATTAGACTTGAAAACGACCATGTTGTAGTCAGTTGGGATTTCAAAAATTAAAAATAAATCCGTTAGAAACTATTAAATGCAAATATTTTTATTTTAATCTCCAGAAGAAATCAGGAGTTGTTTCATTTTTTTTTTTTTTTTTTAACTCTTATTCACTCCAAATATGGCACAGTATCATTTCAACATAAAAGGACTACTACTTGGTCCCATATCTATAGGGACACTATGGTACTGGCCAGGCTCAACATCACTTATCTAATGAGAATTTGTGTATGAACATGATTTTGTCACATTATCACAAAACCACATGAAAATTCATGTTAGCTGCTTGTTTTTTTTTTGCACACATCCCTTCCGTGATTCTTCCATCTCATCCTAAAATCAAAATTCTTTATTACTTTCAAAAGGATTAAATCAAGACAAAATTAATGGAAGAGGAGCTTTATTCAACTTGATCCTCATTTCAAATCACTGATTAGTGGAGTCTATAATCACTGTTTAATCATATTTTATCAGCGCATTTCAATTTAACATGTTCACAAGTGAACAAGAAACCAACTGTCTCCCTTTTTCACTCTCTCTTAGAGTCATGTGGCATCATATCGTTTCTCTATTTATTCCCATAGTCCAGTAATCTTAACTTCTAGTTCAGCTAGTTGACCCAGACTGAACTTTAGTTTCCTGCTATTTTTTAATAACCATTTTATATTTTAGTGGTTTTATTTGCCCAAATATTTAATTTGCATGTATGCAAATAATAAAACAAAGACACAATAAAAGACCTACTCCTACTGTTTAATTTTTATATTCTTCTATTAGACTAGTATTCAGGATACATTTAAGTGGTTACCTTTCTATTGAAGATTGGAGACGATGGTTGAAATTAGGCAGAATTGAATTACTGCCTTCCATAGTTGTTGTCATCTCACCACGTTTTGGCCAACTAAGCATCTGGCTGACTTTGGGTAGGATTGAAACCACTATCTTCAGATAATGCTTATCTAGAGCCATAGAGATTCAACATCTCTATCCACTGTGCCACGGGCTCCGAAGGCGCAGTGGTTAGAGATGTTGAATCTTATGGATTGCTTTGATTCTTACTATAAAACACTGACCTTGTGGGTCAAAATTCCCCAATGTATAAATTTCAGCAAACCATTTTTGGCTATTACCATTAACAAGAGATTTCTATTGATCAATAATTCTTTGCAGCCTGGAAAAAAAAAATCTTTTGATCATTCAGATTATTTTCGGAAGAAACATTCGGATAAAGCAAACAGATATTTTTTAGACGCGTTATTTCAATCTGCACGTTCAGTGCGGCAATAAAAAATGTTTCTTCATGTCACCACTTATCAAAGTCAAAAGCCATTCAAGAATAAAGATTAATGAGATGGATTGTCAGTTAAGTGATGAAGCATATTATAAGAGGATTGAAAATAAATGAAATAAATAACATTCGATGGCTTATTAGAACAATTTATGACAAGTATTTAAGATTGGATTTGAAGATACCTATGTTGTTTGCAGAGAAGCAATCCTATAGTAATATGTTCGATAGATGGGAAAATTTCTTGGAAAGGATTCTATTTATGGAAATGTTGCTGTCTGCTAGACACACAGAGGAAGAAGATTAAATTTTAAAATTCAAACTATGTTTAGTGATGAAAATGTCATTTCTAACTGAAATATGACTGACAAACAAAACCTCTCAGAGGAATGGAGGGATGTGCGGACATCTCTAAAACTAAAAAAAAGTAAACCAAAAATACACAAAGAATCTTTATACGATAGAAGTATACGTTCAGGCAAAGTTGCTATCAGACTACTATTCTCATTTTGGATATTATTTTCACATTTTGGTTGCTGTAACCACCAACCTTTTTCAGATGCATCTTTTTGAACTCGAGAGTCCTGGGTAAAAAAAGATACACCTGAAGAAGGTTGGAGGTTACATTGGCCAGAATGTTGTAAAAATAACAATCAAGATTAGAATTATAGTCTGGAAAAAAAAATAAATAAATAAATAAAAATATGCAAATACAAATCTGAATCCAGGGCTTTCTCACTTCTGTAAGAAAACGCCCTCTTTGGTTGACGTTCATCACTTCCTATCTTTTGAGACACAGGGCCATGTTGGGCAGAGGTCTCAGGCCTTATTACACCATCTTGCCTTTGGCAAGTTTATTCCACTGCCTTTGTATTGTACCTACTCTGCTGTTCTAATAGTCCACCTATACTAGAAGAAAGATGTGATGGTCCTATCTGTTTGAACCTGGTATTCTCATTTAAGTCATTCATTCTAGTCTTATGTTGAACCCAGGTGTAATTCCTAAACACCCCCCACCTCCGTCAATTAAGGTGATACCGAGCCTGACTGACTTTTCTTGGCCTTCGGGACAAGATCAAAGTGTAGTATCTGTTCTTCAGATGCTGCACTTCTATTTCTTGTTCTCTTTCGTTGGAGGAGAAATCCTTCACGACTGAGACAATTTTTATTTTTGTACCTTTCCTCCACGTTAAAAAACGACCCTAGTGTCTAACTCTCTGTCCCGTGAGGAGGCATAGTAAATAGGTACTATAGTGGTAGGCGCCTATGTCTCTATAGGTCATTATCAACAGAGCATTCATAAAACAACTAACACTTTGTTAATTGTTGACTGCCCTAAGAAATAAATAAAGACAAGAAATAAAAAAATAAAATAAAAAAAAATGTATGTTAGCAAGAGAAAGACATCAAGTAAGCGGGGGGGGGGGATAACAGGAAGTGATTCTTTGATGAAACAAAAGTCATCTACCTTCTCTCTCTTCCTCATCTTGAATTGTTTGAAGTATGGCAAAATTAACACTTCCAGAGAGAAGGAAAAAACGAAGACAAAATAAGATGGAGGAGGAGGAAGAGACAAAAATAGAAAAAAATAAATAAAGTGAGAAAAAGACAGACAATTGAGTCAAAACAGACAGAAATCAGACATATTAAAAAAAAAAAAAAGGACAGATTTAAGGGGAAGTCCTGCCTTTTTTGAAAAAAATTAAAAAAAAACATTTGTGGGACTTAATGATGCTATACACTTTCCAAAACTTGTACAATATGGCTTCTGACCACGGCCATTCTGATCGCTCAAAAGTAAGGTACTAACTTTTTTACTTTGGTCTGATGCCTCCGTTCAATCTCGAAAGACAAAGGATACCTCAAGTAGGAGCAGCTGCACATGTAATTGTGTGGCAAGCGTTGCACAATCTCCAACCACACCTCTCCTTAATCGGTATTGCTCAAGTTCAGTGGCAAGGAGAAGTCCAGGACAACTGGAAAGAATGCCGAGATAAGCGGAGAGCACATACAGCACATTTGGAAGTCCCAAATGGTCACCTATCTGGTACTGGCCAGGCCCATCGTTGCTTAACTTCGATGAATTGACCAGAACCAGTGTGTCAAATCTTATGCCGTGATTATTATCTTACTTCAGTAATACACATAACTGTTAATGTTTTTGGTCTTTTGTATGACTTTTCTACCAAAAGCACACTGCAGTATGCTGCACGGCATGATGATTTTTAGTTTTGGTATCGGTTTCAATTTTTTTTTTTTTTCTTTTTTTTTTTGCAAACTTTTTTGTCAGTTCAATTTTTTTTTATGTTTCTGAATATTCTAGACAAAAATTGATAATTTGTATTTTTTGGATTATTCAGACTACTGTTCTTATCTTAAATGTTATTTTCACAACATTTCCATCGACACTCAAAAATTGTGAATTACTTATAATTTCTACCCGGTCATGATTGATGGAGCAAGAGCATACTATTCCCGTGAATTAAATAAAGGGTTCCATTCAAAATTCTATACAGATTTGCACATTTGACAAAAAGATTCCCAAATTCAACAAGATATCCGGAAGAAGACCGGAAGTTACATTGCGAAAATAACCCTTAAAATGAAAATAGTAGTCGAAATAATCTAAATAATATGAATTTTCTTTTTGTTTTATATAATAGTTTGCAGAAGCCACATTCAAGTCGGCCGCTATTATCACAAGAAGGAGTTGATCACTTAATTACTGCCTTCTTTAAAGAGTTGACTTGAAATACTACCTTCTATGATTTATTTTATTTTCTAGTTTCATTTAAGACAATGATCGCTTCAAAGAAAAGAAAGTGGAAAAGAAAAGCTTGCTGATGAAGAATAAAGTTTCCGTATCGGATAGCCAATCCGCAAAGTCCTGAAGAGCAAAGTTCCTTCTCGTGTGAAGAATGAAAAGTATGTGCAGAATTCTAAAATATCTAGTATGTTCTATGGAGTGATTCTGGGTTTTACAAAAATGGCGTCACTTATTTGAAAATCAAATTGATGTAAATAATACTGTATTTTCTTGAAAAGAGAAAGAAAAACAATATCCGAACATTAAAAGATCTATTCCTGATCAATAAATAAGCTGAAATGAAATATAGAATGAGGTCAATATTAAATTGGAAGATTTTAAGAGATTACAGCCAACTTGATTTGAAACTTGGCAATAAATTGTCAATCATAAGTGGAAAGCAGATTTTTTTTTAACTGCACATAATTCTTAACTAAAAAAAAAAAAAAAAAAAAAGGTAGAAAGTAATTTCTAAGGCAGGCGCGAGACCGATGGTTGGTGGAGGGATTAAATCTTAAGAGAACACTGATCTTTTACCTTCATGAATTTAATATTTATGGATATAGATTAAAAAGGATACTATTTTTTTTTATTATTATTATTCAGGGATGTTGGGTGTTGTGTATGTGAAATTGGAGAGTTACACGCAATCTATGTTCTCACTGGTTGCTTTTGAACAATACCCCCCCCCCATCTCAAAAATAAAAAAAATGATATAAGAAAAGCAAAGTTTGGTTCTTTTTGAGTACATCAACTATCTTTAAGGGGTCATTTAAAATGCTTAAATACAATATTCAGGGATGTAAGTAGCCAATAACAAAACGTGTGTGTGTGTGTGTGTGTGTGTGTGTGTGTGTGTGTGTGTGTGTGTGTGTGTGTGTGTGTGTGTGTGTGTGTGTGTGTGTGTGTGTGTGTGTGAGAGTGTGTGTGTGTGTGGAGCAGCACAAAACTTTTTTCCTAAACACTTCGCAAATTTTAATTATTTGGAGTCCCCCCCCCCCCCGCCTTTGTTTTCAGCCTGTTTACAAGATGTCATAACAATATTGTTACCGTTTGCTTAGCCACAAAAGCTGATTTTCTTATTTAAAGATAAAACTACTCGATCAATTAAAGTGATTTTTTGGTGTATGATATTGAGCATTTTGCAGTATAAACAATATAATAGAAAAACTGATAAAAAGAAAGTTTTTTTTATAGATAATAAATGTTACCAAAGGCAAGTTACTCTTCTACCTACCTGGATATGCTTTTTTTTTTCTTTTTTTTTTTTTCACTTCTTTTGGCATGTTTATTTACTTTGAGAAACATGTAGTGGCGAGTCTTACGTTAGAACAAGAAAAAAAATGGCTAACATGAGATGGGTATCTGGGAAGACACAATAATCGCTCGAAAATCCAAAATATTGATAGAAACCCATTCAATAAATTCCACCGTGGTATTTATTAGGTTTATTTCTACGAGCATTTTGTTCAATTTTCGTTTTTTGAGCAATCATCGAGGCTCGACTATGGCCTTAAAGGAATCTTTCTTTTTTTTTTTTTTTTTAACCTGACAGGTTTTACATTACTTGTATTTTTAAGTAATAAAACAGTCTAAAATAAGTTAAAATACAAAAAAAAGAGTAACTTAGTTTGCCTTTGGTAACATTTATTTGTTGTATATTTATTTATTTATTTATTTATTTCACCTCTTTTTTTTCTTTGTTGGCTGGACAAGAACTGAGAAGTTTATAGAAATAGAGGCGAGGCTAAGAGTATTTTCATTCAAACCAGTGAACAAGCATTTATTGTCGATATATCCACATGTTAAAGATGCTGGAAGTTAGTACATACGATTATATAAGATAGCAGGAAGCAAAGGTTTTGGCTGGCTAATAACATAACCTTTCTATTCCTGGCAATTCAGAGGACGTTGATGGTTTTGTTATTTTATTTATTTTTATTACTAGCAGTACAGTACACTGGTGTTGCCAAGATGTCTTAAGTTTTCGTTTTGTTTCATAAATATACCGTTTATTTTATTTTTTGTAAAAAATTTTTCAAATACAATTCGGAAAGTTAAATTTAATTAATATGGTATCATTTGCTCACTAAGTTATTTATTGAACCAAAGTGTTATAAAATTAGGTTTTTATCCAAAACCTCTCTTGTATTAAAAAAAAAAAAAAGAAAGAAAAATCTCCATGAGATACGTATTCGTGATGAAACGAAAATATCACATTCCAAAAATCATCTAAATTGATCAAATAGCTTTATTTGTAAATAAGAAAATCAAATTTTACAAATAACTGAAGAGCAGCTACCTTGTCCGCTATTTTGAAAACAATTTTCAAAAAACACACAAAGAAAAAAAGGCGAATTCAAACTTGCAAGATATATGTTGTTATGCCTATGAATTAATTGCTTAAAACTACTCAATTAATTTACCTCATTTTTGGAACTTATTTTTGTTTCGGCACAAGTATGTACATCACACAGATTTCTCTTTATTTTTGTATTTTAACATAGGGAGAATTCTGAACAAGAACCTAAAATTATAATTCTGCTACCTTATTTAAATCTATTTATAAAATTATTGGATACAAATACCTTCGAAAACTTCCAATCTTTTAAGACATGAGGATTTTTTTTTTTCAAATTTTAAACCCTGAAATGACTTTCTATTTGACAGTTTAAATTTCAAATTCTTTACAACTTTTCAACAAAAGATTAAAAATGGCTGACTTGTTTACAGAGGAATCTAAATGCATTCTACTGTATTTCTCTATTTCGCATTATATTGTTCTTGATAGCAGATAGCCTTTTTACCTCCCCACCCACCCACCCACCTCAGAAAAGTCAAAAGATGAAGAGTCTGATCAGAAAAGGCCGACTCCATACTAAATTCTTAAAACTGACTCCTGGTAAAATTGATAACTCCTTACGTTAAAAGATGAGGAGTCAGATGTAAAGAGGGAAAAAATTACTGTGTTAATATTTTTAAAAAAATTCAAACTTTTAAACCATGTTATTTTCTTTAAAAAAAAAAAAAGTTTCTTTTTTTTTTTTACAGGGGGATTCACTTCTGATCAAGGCTCAAAGGCCACTTGTAGATAAGGGTTAATGCGTGTCAGCATTGGAAATTGAGTAGAAATTAACTACTTAAAGGGATAGCTCAACAAGAGTTTGTTTTCATTGGGCTTGAAGATGACTAGGGTTGTGACAACAGAATATTTTTTTCATTGTTTTGACTCTGGAGTATATATCAGTTAATATTTTATGTTTTTATATAGAGTAATGTGGTTCTTGGTTGATTAACCGAGTCTAACTGTGTCTGATATATATTCGAGAGTCAAAACAATGAAAAGAATAAAGATGACCATTGTTGTAGTCAGCCGGAAAGCAGGCTAGGGGAAGTTTCACAGCCAGGCAGTCCTAGGAAAGAAGCTTTGTTTATGGAACTTGCATTTAGATTTAGGCACTGATAGTGGGTGAAATTGTTGGTAGTGGTTGTAGCTAGGCAAGTACATTTTCCGAGAGTCTGGGAAGGAGGGGGCATAGTTAGAAGCTCCGACGAGCATCTGCCATGAAAATAACGATAGAGTAGAGTCTCTTATCACCAAGTAAATGTAAGCTGATCTTAAGGATCAGCTCATGATTATATTTGCTTTAACATTCGTTTTACATGCAGGCATGCACTGAACGGCTTTTTTAAAATGGACTACAAAATAACCTATCTCTGACCAGGTCTTTATTCCTCTTAACTCCATTCTTATTAATTAATCCCATGTTTTTATTTCGCTTTCCCTGCTAACTAATCCTGCTTTCTCAACTCACCTAACCCTAACCCAATCACTGCCATCCTTCTTTTAATTTGTCCGAACCAGTCTCCTGTTCAGCACACATTTTCCTATGTTGTCCAGATTTATTCTTCCACTGAGATCATCAGATCTAGGCTTGTCTGAAGAATACCGTTCTTGTCTATGATTTTTTTTTTTTTTTTTTACATAGGAATCCCCACTTATCAAGGCCCGGAGGCCACTCGAGGATAAGGGTCAATGGATATACATTAGTCAATGGGATTATAGTGTAGTAAACATAAGTGGTGGGAATTTTGTAAATTGGATTACTTAGGGGGAAGGTTCATCAAGAACTTGTTTATGTTGGACTTGAAGACAATCAATTGTAGTCAGCTGGAAAGCAGGCAAATGGAAGAGAGTTCCACAGGCGTGCAGTTCCAAGAAAGAAGCTTTGTTCATGGAATCTACGTTTTGGTTTAGGCACAAATAAAGAGTGTGGGAAATTATTGATAGTGGTTTTGGCTAGACAAGTGTTTTTTGTGAAAGTTTGGCGAGGAGGGGCCATAGATTGAAGCTCAGATGAGCACTTGCCATGAAAATAACGATAAAGCAGAGACAGGCTCGCAACGTCTCTTCTGAGGGAAAGAGGTTGCAGAGAAGAGAAAAGGGCATCCTCCATTAAGCTACAAAGTCTATTTTGAACTGTCAAGGCAGGATAAGCTGCTTCTAGCAGCTCCTGCCCTGATGTGACAGCAGTACTCCATCGTTGGCCGTACCTGGCTTTTATATAGGTAGAGAATTGCATCAGGAGTGAGATATCTACTGGAGCAGTAGAAGGATCCTACCCTTTTTCCAGCGACTTTGGCAACGGATTTGATGTATGTGTCCCATTTCAGATCAGGAGTAAAGGTCAAGCCCAGAAGCCTGTTAAAACATGGAGCCTCACCAAGAAAAAAGCCATCCATTTCAATTGATGCACAATGGGGATCAGAGCAGTGATGATGTAAAGATAGGAGCTTGGTTTTAGATGCATTAAAAGTAACCAGCCATCGCTTTCCCCATTGTGCCCCATGCTCAAGATCAGAGGAGAGAGAGTCAGAGAGAACTTTGTCATTTATGGTCTGTGATGTGTTACCATAGATGGTAATATCGTCAGCATAAATATCAACAAATGATCTTAGGATGTTATTTGGAAGATCATTGATGTAGATATTATTTATTTTTTTTTAGAAAATTTAACTAAGTATTTCAAAATAAAAAGTAATTATTGTTTACATTTAAAAAGTAATTCATTTAATAGCAATCTGACATTTCGACAATCATAATGATAGATCACGTGTTGGCAGATTACTATGTATATGCTAATTCAAAATCTTATATTCTATCATAGAATTAAACAATTTTGATGTTAATCGTTCACATTTATTAATTTAGATGTGTGTGTGTGTGTAAATATAACTTTAGATTTTAGCCCATTAAAAACAGGCAAAAGTTATAACCTGTTGACTTAGAATGCATGCTTTATGACAAATTGATGGTTGAATATGGTTAAACGTGTTCATTTTTGCATTAATACTAATCCTATTAATCTCTATTGATTCATATGTGTCAAAGGGATATCACAACTTAGCTCACCACACCTCATAACAAGGATCCATACAAAATTTCAGTGTGATCGGACCAGTATTTTCCAAGAAAAAGTGCAAGTTAAATACGAATCCTATCAATAGTGCATAGAACAGATTTCGTAATACTTAAGTTTGCTGCACCTTATCATAATGGTCCATAAAAAATTTCAGCCAGATCGACGCTGTAGTTTCGAAGGTGGAACGAATAGAGACAGACTAAAAGAAATAAAATTATATATATATATATATATATATATATATATATATATATATATATTTCATTCCAAATTGATAATTTCTGCTTCAAAAAGATATAATCTTTGATATATGTTATGTTTATTGGCATTTTCTACATCATTAGTTTTATTTCTTAAGATATTTTTCAAATGTAATAAATATCAAAGTATATTTAAATTAAAAAAAAAAATGATTTCAAGAACTAATCCCGTGTGTGTGTGTGTGTGTGCGAGAGATGAAACGGGGGGGGGGATAGAAATTTCCAGTTCAGTTCAGCAAACCAATTTTTTGGCAATAGTCTATAATTTTTATGCTAATTTCCAATGCAAAAATTCCTCTCAAATGTACAATAAAAATTCTTTGTTTGGCTTATTGATCTTGTTTTCTTTGTTAATAGACACTGATATTAAAAAACAAACCCTTAATTATCAATCTGGAATAAAATGTTAGACACACGCACAAACACGTTATTTTATATATATATATATATATATATATATATGCAACTTTGTGCGTGTGAGTTCATTCCTTATAGACTCCAAAAGGGCTGAACAGATTTTCTTTAAAATTTACAGAAATTTAGTGTATAAGTCTGGGAGTGATCTTAGTTAAGTTTTGTCTTGGAATACCCCCCCCCCCCGATAATTATGATAATCGAAACTGTTATTTTAATTTATCTATTCTAGGTAAAGCCATTTTTTCCATGTCGTCACTTAGCAATAATGATAGAACAATGGACCATGAAAATTCTATTGTGGGTAAGTTGATAGAGTGTTTTTTTGTTAGTATTTATTTTTTTGCATGACATGGTCTGTAGGTTCTAACTCTGCAAGTGAATTTCTTAATTTTCTTTTAATTAACTGCAAAGAATTTTATAAGACTTGAAAATTTACATTTTTTTTTTTTTTTGCATGATGTGGTCTGTAGATTCAAACCTTGCACGTAAATTTCTTAATGCTTTTTTTTACTGGAAAGAAGTTTATATAAAATAATTTTATAAAAGAAACAATAGGTTCTCTATAATGTAATGTAGAATAGCATATATTTTGGACTAAGTTACTGCATGGTGGCATGTGAAGCTTCCTCCTGAGTCATTTCATGGATTTTGATGACAATAAAAATATAGGAGTGTGAAATATTCGTTATCATTCAATTCCGGGCAACATCGGGTCTCCCTGCTAGTATATGAATAAAAATGTAAAAGTATGTTTGTGAGTAACCGATAATCTAAATAACCACCGAACCAATTGCTTCAACATTTTGGTATAGTATTTTCATCATACCTATGCATGTTTTTATATATCTCTTTAATTATAACATTATACTTAATTTTTATTTAATAAATTAAGTGGTTTTTTTGTAATGATGTTGCCATTTTTTTTATACGGGGGAAATATCACCACCACATCACTAAAAAGGAACTTTCGGTCAACATCAGTATCTCACTTAATGTAAACAGAATTTGTTTACAATATGGGTATATCAGAAATGTTTCACAAATTTTAAATGGGTAAAATTTAATCACGTGATTATTAGAAATGTAATCATGCGATTAAAATTTAATTTAAATTAACCATGTGTGGTCGCTTTCCCGTCAATTATTCCTCAAAATTGATATTAGCAGCAAAGCGACCATTGTGGATCATGTTTTTATTATTCAGGAATTAAAGATTGGTATTTAAAAAAAAAATTGCAGAATCTGGTAGCTGAGTGTCAAATCAATAATCTGCTGAAAATACTGATAAAAACGAAAAGAACCTCTCCCAACCAAACGGGCAATATTTTGGTTTTGTGTTTTTCTTGAGAGTTTTCAATAAGGGGGATTGATTTACTGGAACTTTGTATTAGAAACTGAGTACCCCTTAAAAATCTTTAAATATTAAATTTTTTTGCAATTTGGTTAAATTTGTCAGTTTGCAATAATAATCTGCTCCAAAAATTGAAAAAAAGACGAAATAAAAAAGAATGATACTCTTTCAGAATTTCACCGGAATCAACAGGATTTTCCATCAATTACGGTTAGGATTCAACTGGCAGTCATCGGATTAAACCGAGCGTTGTTCAAATGTTGAAAACTAAAGCAACATTTTTTTTTTTTTTTTGCATAAAAAATGTAATTTTTGAATTATTTCTTGGATGATGAGGGGATTTTTTTCTATTTATTTTTTTTAACATCTGTTGACAAAATTTGTAAATTCTCTTGAAAAAAAACTTTTCTGTACTTTCATCTAACAATTTACAGCTTTCATAACAAGCATTCATTTTTTTCTTATAAAAAAATTGTTTACAAAAGAACGTTCACTGCCAAAAACAAAAAAAAAACAAGTTTTCTTGAAATAAAACTCACACCTAACAATTTACAGTAAAAAAATTTATCTTTTCTTACAAAAAAAAAAATTTTGTTGATAAAAAATTGCAAAAAGTAAATGAACAATACAAAATTGTAACTTTTCTTATATATATATATATATATATATATATATATATATGTGTGTATGTATATATAAGTGAAAGTGTCTGTCTGTCTGTGTGTATCTGTGTGTGTACATTTCCCTATGCAATAACTCAATTTTAAGTCTACAGACTCGAAATTTGATATACAGGGTACTGAGATTTGGGAAAATCGTTGATTGGTTTTCAGCCAGAAATTTGGCGATTAAGGGGTCAAAGTTCAACGATTTGACCTTTGAGAACTCTACCAAACTCCTCCGATAATTTTCGGTCTAAACACTTGAAATTTTAGATATAGGTTCATCGGACATGGATTGAACTTAATAACATAATTTGAGCACAAAACAATAAATTTTAAGGGGTCATAATAGGGGTCAAAGTTAAAAAAATTGACCGCTTTTTTTTTTTGGCTCAACATACATCTCCAAATACCCGGGCAACGCCGGGCTGAAATGCTAGTATATCTATAAAAGTGAACGTGTCTGTGTGTCTGTCTGTGTACATTTTCCTTCACAATAACTTAATTTTTAGTCTACAGACTCGAAATTTTATATAAAGGGTACTGAGATATGGGAAAATCTATGATCGGTTTTCGGTCAAAAATTTGGCTGTTAAGGGGTCAAAGTTCAACAATTTGACCTTTGAGAACTCTACCAAACTTCTCCGACAATTTGGGGTCTTAACACTTGAAATTTTAGATATAGGTTCCTTGGACATGGATCTAACTTAATAATTCAATTTGAGCCCAAAACAATTTTAAGGGATCATAATAGGGGTCAAAGTTTAAAAAATTGACCTTTTTTATTTATTTTTTTGCTCAGCACACACTTCTAAACACCCGGGCAACACCAGGCCGAAATGCTAGTATATATATAGAAATATATATATATATTTATTTATTTATCATATATTACATGTTTTTCCCACAGTTAAGCTCCAGAAAAACGGGCAGCAAATGTGCATTTAGTGATTTCAACGGATATCCCATTTTAATTTAAGATAATTTGCTTGATGTTTGCAATAAGCATTAACAAGACTCGGGGGATAATTTTTACATTTGTGTGACTTACATCTACACCTTGATTGCTTTTCACATGGACAAGTATATGTTGCATGTTACACAGTCGGCAAATCAGACAATCTCTACACCTGCACAGAAAATGGAACACTTCAAAATATTGTGTATCTGCACGTATTGAGAACATGAACATAAGAAACATACATTTTACCTTTTTTTTTGTTTTCTATTTAAACAAACTGAGGCACCGCAACGCATGGCTAGGTACAACTAGTGTATGGGTAGGTATTTATATATATATATATATATATATATATATATATATATACATACACAAACTAGCAGGTGTCCTGGCGTTTCCCGGTCATAAAATACACATAAATTATATATTTCAATTAACGCAGATTTCTTATTTATTATAAACAGAAATGCTGTAGATAACGTTAAATTCCTTAAAAAAAAAAAAAAATTAAGTAAAAAAAAAAAACGAATGAAAAAAACTGAGACGCGCATGTAAGTATTATGGTTTTTTTCACTTCTCATAAGTAAAAAAAAAAAAAACAAAAAAAAAACAAAAAAAAACGAACTGAGAACAAAACCAAAAGATAATGAATCAAATATGATAATCATTAGACCAGCTTGGCAAAATCTTTAAGAAGTGTTTTCAAACTTATTCTTAAGATAAGGCAGCTGTCATGTTTCACGACCGCACATGCGCAATCATGAAACAGGTGACCAACAGATAAAAAAAGTACCAATTTTGCAATTCTGACCCCTTAGCAGCCCTTTTTTCCGGATGAAAACTGCGAGAAATACAATACAATCGTGAATTACTTACATGACTGATTGAACAAGAGCATGCTACCCCCATGGATTAAATAAAGGATTCTGTTCAAAATTCTGTCTCGATTCTCTAGTCCAGCAAAAAGATTCCTGCAGTTACATCAATCGAAATGTTGTAAAAATAATGCTCAAGATGAGAACAGTTGCCTGAAGAATCCAAATAATACAAACAATTATCATCCACAAATTTTTTTTTTTTTTTTTTTTTTTTACATGGGGATCACCACTTATCAAGACCTGGAAGCCACTCGGGGATAAGGGTTATTTTGTGTACGATAATCAATGGGATAATATCGTAGTAATAGTTGGTATTGGAGATTTGATAAAGTGTCTTACTTAAGGGGGCGATTAATCAGGAATTTGTTTGTGTTGGACTTGAAGACATCCAAATTGTAGCCAGGTGGGAAACAGGCAAACGGAAGAGAATTCCACAGGCGTGCACTTCTCAGAAAAAAGCTATGTTCATAGAATCCACGTTTTGATTTAGGCACAGATAAGGAGTGGGGAAAATTACTGACGGTGGTTTTAGCTAGACGGGTGTTTATCATGAAGGATTGGCAAGGGGGGGACCAGAGATTGGAGCTAGGATGAGCACCTGCCATGGAAATAACGATAAAACACAGACAGGCTCGCAACGTCTCTTCTGTGGGAGAGAGGTTGCAGGGAAGAGAAGAGAGCATCCCCCCCCCCCAAGCTACGAAGTCTATTTTGTACTTTGACAAGGCAGGATAGGCTATTTTTTGAAGCTCCAGCCCAGATGTGGCAGCAGTACTCCATCTTTGGACGTACTTGGCTTTTATCGAGATAGAGAATTGCATCAGTAGTAAGATATCTTCTGGAGCGGTAGAAGGATCCCACCATTTTCCCAGCAGCCCGGGCAACAGACTTGATATACGTGTTCCATTTCAGATCAGGAGTAAAGGTCAAGCCCAAGAGCTTGTCAAAACATGAAGCCTCCCCAAGATGAGAGCCATCCATTTCAATTAATGTTAGATGAGGAACAGAGCGTTGATGATGTAAAGTTAGGAGTTTGGTTTTAGATGCATTAAAAGTAACCAGCCACTCCTTTCCCCACTGAACCACGCGCTCAAGATCAGAGGGGAGGAAATCAGAGAGAGCTTTGTCATTTACGGCCTTTGATGTGTTGCCATAGATGGTTGTGTCATCAGCATAGATGTCAACCAATGATTTAAGTATGTGTTTTGGGAGATCATTGATGTAGATCAGGAAGAGAGTTGGCCCAGGATGGATCCCTGGGGAACTCCAGCATTAATACTGTGGGCCTCTGATTGCTGCCCATCAACCACTACTCTTATGAACCTATCAGAGAGAAATGATTTAATTATTGAGAAACATTTCCAGTTATACCGTAGCTGGAAATCTTGTGAAGTAGGCCCTTATGCCAAGCCTTATCGAAGGCCTTTGATATGTCAAGAGCAATTGCCCGAGAAAGGAAGCCTTTGTTGAGAGATTCACTAATCCTATGGGATATAACTGTTAGCACATAAGCTGTAGATCTAGCAGAACGGAAACCATATTGTGTGTCACTAAGAAGGTTATTTCTGCTGAGGTGGTTGACTACTTCTTTATTTAATATGGATTCCAGTAACTTACTCATGACACACAAGAGACTTATTGGTCTGTACTGAGAGGGAGATGACTTATCACCCGAGTTCTTAAATACAGGGCGTACTGATGAGGTTTTCTAGGGTGTTGGAAAGCACTTCTCCTTGAGGCAACGCTTAAACAGTTTTGTAAGTATGGGGCAAGTTCTGGTCGAAGCTTTTCAACACTATTTCAAAAGCATGTTATTGATTTAGTTTCAAATATTCAATTTTATATTAAAAAAAAAAAAAAAAAAAAAATTATGCATTTGATTTTAGGCAAGATTATGTAAAATTAGCATTAAATGGTCTTTCTACATTGTTTTCCAACCGATTTTTAGCCAGGATATCATTTTATTTTAAAACTAACATAGCAAAATGAGCACTCTTCTAAAAATTAAACAATTTTTCTTTTTTTTAATTTTTTTCTTCAATCGATATGGTACTAAAAATATTTGTTTTCGAAAATTAAATGGTGAGGAAATTATCAGGAAATTGAAAAGGGATCATTTTATGTCAAAACTTATGCTGTAAACTGAACCCAATCTAATAATTGAATAGTTAAATTTAAAACAAAAAATGGTATACGAAAATTCAGGGATTAATTGATAGTAATCTGAATGTTTTCCCAAAATTAAAGAAATATTTTGGTGAGGTGCCTCATATAGCCACTGTAAAATTGTTTTCAGATATGGAGAGATTGACGATTCAAATGATGAACACTAGGAGAGTATTAAAAAAATCCACATATCACCTAACCTAAACTAACAGCAGATCCCCACCCCCCAACAAAATAAAAAATAAATAAATAAACAGCAATTCTTCCTCTTTTTTCAGAAACACCATTCACAGAATATGAGGATGAAAAGACAAAATGAAGGGGAAGCTATGGTTATGAGACTACCAAAAGTAAATCCATAGCTCACTTTAGAAAGTGTGGATCTTATTTTTCCTTTGACAGCTTTTGATTCTACTGTTCACAAGACTACCTCATCAAATAAGCCAAGATCTGTATGGAGCTGAGAATTTTAGTCAATGACAGACTAATTACAGAAACAGGTAGTACAAATTTACATCGTATTAGTGGCAGGTTAGAAAGCAAACCTGACATGATTTCTATTAAGCAGATGAATGTGCCCCTTACTTGAGCAGGCATATATCATTAAAACTGGTTCATACCAAAGGGTAAATAAACTAGTGTCATATAACATATCAATTCGACAGGTGTCCGATTCTATGTAGTCTTACATACTAACTCCAGTGACATCTTAATTGCTTCCGATTGAGACTCCACAACTCTTAACTCCATATTTCTCTAGAAATGTTAAACTCAAAGTGATGTAGCCAACAATATAAAAAAAATATATAAAAACACTTTTTTAAAAATTTCCCAATTGATCGATGGTATTATTGACTTAGAAAGCAGTCTTAAAAGCACTTGATTGAACACCAGGTAAAGCAGCTCTTCATAAAATCAATTTTTGTTGGAAAGTTTGGCTTCTTTTTTTATGACATACCGACCATTTTTTTTTTTTGGCATAAGTTATTTAATGTGACACACCACACATACCGCATAAGTTGTAATTTTGCCTGTAGCTGGGGAAAATCATGGGTTCATACCTTTTACATAATTAAATACTATAGATCTGACAGAATTTGAACTTTTCATAACACATTCCATAGTTCACAATTGGACAGTCTGACAGAGTCTTGGCCATTTATGATTAGAGAATGAACTGGCATCTGTTGGGCTGATGTATGATTTTTCTGGGTAGTCCTAGGAGACCCACCCTCTCAGCTCATTGCCTTCCATCTTTTAGATGGAGTAAGTTTATTTCTTATTCAGGGAATGCAGACGGAGCTGCCCAGGCAATTTTTAAAAGGCTAGTTTTCCTCCTCTGGTGATGCTGACTCCATTCTCCTCACCTACTAACATTGTATCACATTTTGTGATGAGAAGGAAGTAAATCCCTACAAGGGAGTCGCAGTTGGTTAGAACATGAAAGCATCTGTTCTGGTTGGGTCAGCTGGTGATGAACTATAAGCTGTGCTCAACCAAATACAAGCTACTGATCATAGTATGGGAAACCAAGGTCATGTCACTGCTGACCACTCAAAACACCTGGTAGCCATTCACATTAGATAGGTCAACTTGGAAGATACAGTCATTCATCTACCTTGATTTAACCATCATACTATCTGGAAATGGGTCAGCTATGGTGAAATGTCATAGGAGCTGCAAGGTCAGCCTTCATCAGTCTCAAGCAATCACTGTGGTATGAACAGGATATCTTAACAGCTAATAAAAGGCATATCTATCAGGTTATGATACAGACAATCTTCCTCTATGGTCGCAAAATGTTGACAATTGCTTTCATTGTATTCTTCGATACCACCAGATTGATAGAGTACTGCTTGAAGCTTACTGTCAACGACTGAATCTCCAACTGTTGTCATTTGCCCTTCTCCAAGGCTGGTGGTTCAGGCATGCAGCTGGCACCTGGTGTCAGAGCCAATCCACAAAATCCTTCCCTTCTCTCTACCAGATTAGTGCAAACATGCTGGTAGGGAAGTTGAATAACAAGGTGGCAACAATCATTGGTGACCTAACAGAACTATAAGGCCCACAAATAGTCGATTGTCAATTATGGAACTGGGATTGGCTAGCTATATTATGTGACCAAGCTCAGAATCAACGAAAGTGGGTTGCGATGGTTAAAGACAATATATTTGCTTAGGAGAAAGCTACTACAAGTACAGTTCAGAATGGTATTCATTGCACCAAGCACACACTTATTCGATAGAAAGTCATGTTATAATGAATTAAACCAAAAAACCTTTTATTACATTTCTAAATCTTTAAGATGAGGATTAATTATTCATATTATTTGGATTCTTTGGACTATTTTTCTCATCTTCAGTATTATTTTCACAGCATTTCGGTTTCCACAGAAACATTTCTGAGTTCGACAAGAACTCAGAAATGTTTCTGTCGAATTTGAGAATCTGTGTGTAATTTCGAATGGAACCCTTTTTTTTTCATCCATGTTGGTAGCATGCTCTCATTCTGTCAGCTATGAGTAGCTATAAGTCTCGAGTAATTCACAATTGTATTTTGAGCATCACACAGTGAGGATTGAACCAGAAACTGAACTCCAGAGGAGTGTGACTTTACAACTAAATTTTACCAAGTACTTTATCAACTAAGACAGATTCTTGCAGAGTCCAATAGAAAATTAAATCTGAAAGAGGTTATATTAACGGAAACGACGTTGTGAACAATAGTCTGAATAATCCAAATACAGTATAACCCCGGGATATGGTGACCCCAGGATACGTTTTTTTTTTGTTTTTTTTCCCCAGGTTACAGTATTTGCCTCGCCTTACAGTGTTATTTATAATATTATTTGATCATGTACATGTGTAATATATGCTGTACTGAATTTTGTAATTAATTTTTAATGGCGTATCCTGGTGTTCTATTCTAATACGAAAAACCTTTTACTACTACTTTAAATTAGTTATTGTTTACTCCAGAATCAAAATCCAGATTCTCTCAGAGTTCTCTTTAATAAATCCAAAGTACTTGGTATCAATTGGAAAAAAAAAAGAAAGGGAGCCATTGACCCACACTTTACTGTTTTATAAGAGGGCAATCTATTGGAAGATAGGTCAGGTCTTATAAATACAACTTAATCTAGAAAAAGATAAAAAATAATGTGAAAAATAATTTAATAATATCAAGCTCTAAACGCACCAGTTGATCTCAAAACTAATCTATTGACAAATGTTCTCTCCAAGTCAAGTACAAATGCAATTTCTTTTCATAAAATTATTGGAGAATATTTATAGGGTGAGGATTAAAAGATAACAGTCAAGTCTACAACAAATGTTCGACATTTATAGCTTAAAAGAAAGAAAATATATGCTTTTTTTTGTTTTGTTTGTTAGCATGTAGTTTGGTTACGCTTTAGAAATTGTATATTTAAGAGTAAACAAAGTAATAATGCACCAGAATTTGCATTTACATTATATATCTATATAATAAAATGAACCTAAAATAAAAAGAATAAGAACCTCTCGAATTTTTGTGCTCAAACACATTCTTCCTATAAAATCAATGTTTGATTCTGGTTTTTGTGCAATGTTCGTATATGTTCTTAACAAGAAACAAAAAAACAATGAATTTTGATTCAGTTTATTTCAAAAACAAGAATTTGTCTAGGAAATTTTTTTTTTATTTGCTTAAGATTTTTTTAAATTTTCAATAATGAAATAAATTAAAGCAGCAACAAGTACAAAACAACAGTTGAGAATTAGATAATAAATAGCTCAGGTTCTATTTTTAATTATAAGTCTTAGCATCAGATTATTTTGGAGGAAATCTATTTGCTATTAATACATTATTTAAATAATAAAAATGCATTCAATCTTAATATAGATATATTAATATTAAAAATTATATCTAATTAAAATCAGCGATTTTAACATTTAATCTTAATATATCTATAATATCATTCCTTCAAAAATGAAAAAGAAAATGAATGCATTTGTATTTAATAGCTAAATGATAGTAAAAATCAGCTATTTTAAGATTTAATTTTAATATGTCTATAATAAGGTCATTAGTTAAATGAATAACAAAATGTATTTGTATAAATTTAATGAAATTTCACATGTACAATGAAACTTGCAATTATTTAGCATTTGTAATGTTTTTACAGAAAATCTATATATGTCAAAATTAGTGATGGGACGATTCAAATATTTTTCCAATTCCAATGCAAGAACCAATTCCATACTAAATTCTTAATTCTGATACAAGTACATATTTCGATTCTCTATAAATCTCCAAATATTTAACTGTAAAGTAGTTATTTTTTCTCCGCTTACCATAAAATACATGGCTAATGTGCAGATATTTGCTCAAACATAAAAAAAAAAAAACACTTGCGGGGGATGATCTTTAGATTTTAGTTTCACTGGTATTTCTAATTCAATAAATATTTATTATTTTATTATTAATAACAGCAATAGAAGATTTTGTTGTAAGCAAAATCTAATTAAAAGAAGACAAAGGAATCGTTTTTGGCATCAGAAGATAAACAAATTTTTTTGATTCCTGATTTTGATTAATCATCCCAATACTAGTAAAAAGCAGCTCTTCAGGATTAATACTGAAACCCATTTTGTTGTCAATAATGTATGTAACAGAAGTTGGATCTAATAAGACTTTTTTAAGCTAGTCATCTGAGAGAGGAAGGGGGGGTATATAAATATTTGTGTTGCCTTCCAAGTAGATTGTTTAGTTTTACTTTTATCTTTTTCTGCAATCTACATTTTTTTTTATTAAATATTTGGTTGGATTTGTCATTTTTCTGAAAAATTAAGCCTTTTGGGATTATTTAATACTAGACTTTTTAGCACATTAAAAATGGGCAAAGGTTACAGTCTATTGACTTAGAACGAGTGCTTTATGGTTAAATTTGTACTCATTTTTGCATTAAATACTAATTCCTATTAATGTCTACCTGTGCATCGAATGAATACCATAACACTTACTTATAGCAAAAAGTCTATACAAAATTTCAGCCACATCAGCCCAGTAGTTTCCAAGAAAAGTTTGAGAGTAAATGTGGAATTGTTAGGACTAAGCCCTATTAATCCCTAACACTGCATCAAACAGATATCATAATACTTAGTTCACTGCACCTTATCGTAAAAAGGATCCAGAGGTTTCTGAGAAAAAGGGAACAGATAGGTTAAGAGAAAAATAACAAATTGAAATAATACCCATTGAAACTATTCATTTTATATCCCCATTAATTTAATGTACGGCATAATCATGTTGACCCGCCAGTTCCCACTGGATCACTGAATTTAAGCAACGTTGAACCTGGTCAGTACTAAATGGATGTAATCGTGACACACAAAATAAATAACACACATGCTATCGTATTAATATATAGTATTATTAAACGTCATAAAAACCACGCTCCTTTACTACTACTACTAACCCTAAGTACGGGTGGCAATACAAAAAATATAGCAATTACATGTGATTTTATGATTTTGCTGATCGGCCTTAGAATTAGTGGTAAAAATTACTTAACTGCTTAAAAAGTTATAATTAGGCACCGCCAAAACTCGGGGGGGGGGGGGGGCAAGTCAGTACTTTTTGACGGACCGTCTTTTTAAAAATCTACCAAAAATCAGGTAATTATCCGATCAATACGAAATTTTCAGCGATTATTAGGAGAAGAATGAACTTTAAAGCAGTGTACTTATTTTTCATAAACGATATTTATATATATATATATTTTTTGCTTACAAAACCCCCCCTTGTTTTGAAGTGGGGACAAATACGCTTAAAATAATCATCTGAAACTGAACAAAACATATTGTGTGTTTGTAAGGGACAGAATTATAGATTAAAAAAAAAAAAAAAAAAAAATTGTTTGCATACCTTATTTTTACGTCTGAATATCAGAACTTCGATTGTGTTTAATTATCCCGCTTTTGAGTTTTGAAGTGTGAAATTCGGTGAATATGTTAAGTAAAATAATTAATTTAAGTTAAGCAAAATAAAAAATTTTTTTAAATATTTATACGAAAAAAGCCATTTTAAAATTTTTGATAAATAAATTAACAATTTTTTTTTAGCGTCAATTTTCGTCACTGAAAAATAAGTTTTTTTGGCCTGTTTGGTCTTCCATAGTTTTCTTCTTATCAAAAGAAAACGTAAACAGAGTCGATCAGAACTCTACGTCGACGCGAAATATCTGGTTACCTATATGAATAAGTGGAATTATTTGAAATTCAGGTACTTATATTATAATATTTTTGCATATTCTTAGAAAATCATCCTAAATCTTAGTTAGACAATAAATAAATAAATTATTTCAAAAACCTTTTTTTTTTTTTAAATATTTAAGTACGCTTTTTGTGCAAGAAAAAAAATGTCAATTGTTAACTTTTTGGGAAAATTTAACATTTAAAATTTAATTAAAAATAGTAGAAAAAGTTTTACATTATTCTGTTTTCTATATGATAAAATTCAGGGTTTTATCTTTCTGGAAAAAAAAAAGTTACTCAGAAATAATGGATTTTAATAAATGTAATTTAGTTTTAAAAAACAACAACAACTTGATTTTGCGGCCATTTTTGGCGGTGCCTAGTTATAATGTATCGAAATGGGATCAGTTTACATTATATTTATATGCACAACTGAAACCCCATTCTAAAATGCTAAAAGTACGTTTCAGTGTGCTCACACATAATCGCCTAAAAAAGTAGAATCTCATATGTTTTGGGTATTTTAAATGTAAATGAAAGTTGTTTTTTTTAAGTTAACAAACTTCTCAATGTTTGCTCTTCCAAAGTTTTGATAAACTTGTGAGATTTTCATCTATATTTTCACTAGTGCCAAAACCAAACAAAATATAAGGAAACATGAAATATTTCAAAGGATGAGGTGATCAGACAAAACCAGCGCCAAAAAAAAAAATTCCAAGCATGTAAAATCTTTGATATTCAAGTCTAAGTCTCTAACAGATGCCATATGGCCATTTATCAAATAGGCTCAAAAAGCTTTTTAAAATCTGTGATATTGAATAGGCAAGTGAACTCTAGGGTATATTTATTTGCTTACAATAAAAACTAATAAAAACAAATTAAATTGGGTTTGGAGAGCCTGGGGATTTTCTTGTGTCTAAAAAGGTGCCATAAAACTTTAATTATTTCAGAAGAAGCAAATGACAAACACTCCAACGTACAGCTGGCTCAAATGAAATTTAAACCCCCTCCCTCACCTAGAGCATGTAAAATTTGTTAATAATCATATGGACTCCCTTGGATGAGGGCACAGACCTTTTAGTGGAATAGATGGAAACGATTATAAAGGCAATAGGCAAGTTATAAATGACCAATAAATAAAATAAATTAAACTCTGCTAATCAATGTTAAATCTGTAAATGAGATTTATAACTCATTCTGTGGCCCTTCCCAGTAAAGGAACAACTTCTAATAAAAATTAAAAAAAACAATTTGTGCTTGTTTCATTTTTTTATTTAAAAATTAAAAAAAAATCTATTAGACTATACTTTTTCGGATTCCAATATCGATTCAGATAACCAAAAAGTTCCGATTTCCCCCCCGATTCCGATAATCGTCCCAACACTAATATATATATATATATATATATATATATATATATATATATATGCAGTCCTATGAACTTTATAAAATACAGTAGTTTTTTAAATAACAAAGTTTCTGTGGCAAAGAGGAACAAAGCAGGCAAGGATAACATTTCTAATAAAATGTAGAGCATCCTTCAGTCTTGGAAATTATGGAGGTAAGCATGATGAGGAATACTATTGACAGTGTCTGAATAGGCTGATCCTGAACAACAATAAAATTAATATTGAGCTAAAAACTATATCTGATACCCAGGACGTTATTTTGTTCTTGTTTTAAGGGAGGTGGTGTCTGATCAATACTAGTGGGGAGCCATGAGATAAAATACTTTTTGTAAATACCCAAAACAGTTTCTCATGATAAACAACTGATGATCCTTAGGCCAATCAGGCTCCTATGCATCATGAGTAAGTTGCTGGAATCTGTGTTAAATAGAGAAGTAGTCAACCACCTCAGCAAAAATAACCTCCTCGGGGGCATGCAATATGGTTTTCATTCTGCTAGATCTACAGCAGATGTGCTAACAGTTATATTCCATAGCATTAGCGAATCTTTTTTTTTTTTTTTTTTTTTTTTACATAGGCATCACCACATTATCAAGGCCCAGAGGCCACTCAAGGATAAGGGTTAAAGAGTGTACAGTAGAAATTGGACAATATAGTAATTATTAGTAATGAAAATTTGGTAAATTTGATAACTTATATGGAACGGCTCATCAAGAACTTATTTACTTTAGACTTGAACACAACCATATTGTAGTCAGCCGGAAAGCAGGAAAACGGAAGACAATTCCACAGGCGTGCAGTTCTAAGAAAGAAGCTTTGTTCATGGAATCTACGTTTAGGTTTAGGCACAGATAAAGAGTGGGGGGAATTATTGATAGTGTTTACAGCTAGACGAGTGTTTCTTGTGAAAGTTTGGCAAGGGGGAACCATAGATTGAAGCTCAGTCGAACACTTTCCATGAAAATAACGATACATCAGAGACAAACTCGCAACATCTCTTCTGTGAGAGAGGTTGCAAGGAGGAGAAAAGGACATCTCCTACGAGGCTACGAAGTCTATTTTGAACTCTATCAAGGCAGGACAAGTCCTTTCTAGCAGCTCCTGCCCAGATGTGGCAACAGTATTCCATCCTTGGACGTACCTGACTCTTATATAGATAGAGAATAGCATCAGCAGTGAGATATTTACCGGATCGATAGAAAGATCCCACCATTTTCCCAGCGGCCTTGGCAACAGATTTGATGTACGTGTTCCATTTAAGATCAGGAGTAATGGTCAAGCCCAGAAGCTTGTCAAAACTTGAGGCCTCCTGAAGACGAGAGCCATTCATTTCAATTGATGCCAAATGTGGATTAGAATGTTGATGTAAGGAGAGAAGCTTGGTTTTAGATGCATTAAAAGTAACCAGCCACTCCTTTCCCCATTGTACTACGTGCTCAAGATCAGAGGAGAGAGAATTGGAGAGAACTTGGTCATTTACTGTCTTAGATGTGCTACCATAAATGGTAGTGTCGTCAGCATCTTGATAGAAGTTTCCTTTCTAGGACAATTGCTCTTGACATATCAAAGGCCTTTGATAGGGTATGGCATAAAGGTTTACCCCACAAGATCTCCAGCTATGCTATAGCTAGAAATGTCTTTTTAATTATTAAATCATTTCTCTCTGATAGGTTCATAAGAGTAGTGGTTGATGGGCAGAAATCAGAGGCCTACAGTTTTAATGCTGGAGTCCCTCATGGGGTCAACCTGGGCCCGGCCCAACTCTCTTCCTGATCTACATCAATAATCACCCAAATCACATACTAAGATCATTCATAGACATTTACGCTGACAACATTACCATTTATGGCAACACTTCAAAAAGCCATAAATGACCAAATTCTGCCTGATTCTCGCTCCTCTGATCTTAAGCATGTGGTGCAATGGGGAAAGAGGTGACTGGTGAATTTTAATGCATCTAAAACCATGCTTCTATCTTTCCATCAATGCTCTGATCCCTGTCTGGCATCAATTGAATTGAATTGGAGAGGCTCCATGTTTTGACAAGCTTCTGAGTTTGACCATTATTCCTCGTCCGAGATGGAACGTATACATCAAATCCATTGCTAGAAAAATAGTGGGATCATTCTACCTCTCCAGTAGATATCTCACTATTGATGCGATTCTCTACCTGTATAAGAGTCAAGTACATCCAAGGATGGCATACTGTTGCCACATCTGAGGAGGAGTTGCTAGAAACACCTTATCCTGTCTTCACAGAGTTCAAAATAGACTTTGTAGCTAGTGGGGAATGCCCTTTTTTCTTCCTTGAAACCCCTTTCTCACGGAAGGGACGTTGTGAGCCTGTTTCTGCTTTATCGTTATTTTCATGATAAGTGCTCATCTGAACTCCAATCTATGGTCCGCCCTGGCCTGACTTTTACGAAAAACACTTTTAGCTGAAACCACTATCAATAATTTCCCCCACTCTTTATCTGTGCCTAAACCTAAACTTAGATTCCATAAACAAAGCTTCTTTCTTAGAACTGCACGCCTGTGGAACTCTGTTCCATTTTCCTGCTCTCCAACTGACTACAATATGATTGTCTTCAAGTCCAATGAGAACAAATTCTTGACGAGTCATCCTCTTAAGTAATCCAATTTACCAAGTTTCCACCACTAACAATTACTATGATATTTTCCCATTGACTACGGTACACTCATTAACCCTTATTCTCAAGTGGCCTCTGGGCCTTGATGAGTGGTGATTCCTTTGTAAAGAAAAAAATATTAAGACTAGCATAAATTATTGGAATCAAACTAATGCGATGATGGCAAGAGATTAATTACAAGCGTTTTTTTTTTTTCTTTCCATATACTTTTAAAGGTTGAAAAACTTTTTTAAAAATAAATAAAATATTAAAAATATTTTTAAAAATTAAAATAAAAAATAAAATTATATTTATTGAAAAAAAAAAAAAAAATATATATATATATATATATATATATATATATATATATATATACTTATGTATAAATTGATTTTTTTTTTCTCTCAATTCAATATTGATATTAAAAGCCTACTTTTACTATTTAAAAATTATTAAAACAAACTTCTTAATATACTATCATGAATATGCGAATAACTTGAAGGTTAACTAATTTGCATACCCCTTTCAAAAACGACCATTCATTAATTAATTATTTATTTTTGTGTTTTCTTATTAGATGATTGGCTTCATTTAACTATTATGCTCAATTTTTTATGCATAGTTTCTACATTCTGTGTAAATGCAGAGAATTTAAAATATTCTAGCACACAAATATTACTTTGTCAGTATGTGCGAAAAATCTCTACCAAACTCTTCTCTGAATATTTGGTCAACAGAGTTGAAATTTGGTATATAGGATATTTGGACCTGTAGCACACTTTCGATTTGTTTTTTAGCCGGTAAAATTGCTGCTAAGGGGTCAAAAATGGAAACAAAACAGTTGATCTTGGCAGGGGTAAGTCAAATAAAACATTACTCCTACTGTTACTTTTGCACATGTGCAAAATTAAGCATTTATAGCTCAAAGTCACTTAATTTTTAACCTTTCATGTCTACGCTAGAGAGATAAATGGTGACTAAGGCTGGAGCGTTAAACATTTTGGTTTCGATTCTAGCGTATGGTATCCAAATCATATTTTTGTATAACTTTCAAAATCATTACTATATATGGGATAATAATCAATAGAGAACTGTCTCAACAAAAAAAGAAATCTGCATGAATTATACATATAAGTGAGAATGTGTGTATGTACCTGTGACAGAAAGAAAACAGTGCAAATATAGCAAGTAGGTTCAGCAGATGAGTCTCGTTCTGAAAAATCTAAAAAGCTAGGTCACGTGACATCTGACAGCGGGGCTTCTACCATTATTGACCCTTTGAATTTCGTTAGGGCTCATAATAAAATGTTCAAAATTTCTTTGAACTTTTTATTTCTTTAATTCTTTGAATTTTTTTTTTTTTTTTTTTGTTTTTTACTTTTAGCTGAACTTGCTTTTACATTTTGTATTTCACCATTTCGTTTTGTTAGTAATAACTGCTCATGTTCAGCTTGGCCAGGAACAAGGTGTTCTGATGTTACACTTCACCTTTTCTGTCCTCAGTCAGGGGAGGAGAAATCTCTCCAGACTAAGTCAATTTTTATTTTTGTTCCCATCCAGAATTACCCGTTTTGGGGAGCTGGATTTCTCCATATTAAAAACCGAAGGAACAAATATGGTGGCTGAAAAAACGTTTTCAATCCTAATAAAAGCATTACAATACATTAAAACTCTGAAGAATTTGCTCCATGGGGCCTTGTTGTTCTAAGTTAACAACTAGGATCATTACTTGCGTTTCAGACTTTAAAAAAAAATTTAAAAAAAAAAAAAAAAAAGCGCTTATAAATAAGTAAAAACACTAAAGCTTTTTTTAAGTATGCTGTCTTTTTTTTCGGTGGTCAGAGGTGCCCCAATTATCTCAAAGAACCAGGTAAACACACTTTGCAATATTTTTCAGTAAATATTTACCAAAAATTTTCTATATGCTTACAATATATTTTTAATTAAAATTAAGAAATTATTTTCTACAAATATGTTGTTTATATATGTTTACATTTTGTCTAAGTAAATTTAAGAAAAAATGTTTATATCCATCTTCATTCAAAGGGTTACTTTTCGGTAGCTTCACCGGTTTTTTACCTAAATTTTCCGAATTTCAGAACGAGACTCGTCTGCTGGACCTACTTACTGTATTTGCACCCCCTCCCCAAAAAAATGTTGTACACTAAAAATGACAAATTGATGAAGTAATTTTATTTTAAAATATTTTTAATAAAATTTTATGGCTAAATGATGATCATACATCTTTCAATGCTGTTTTTGTGTAGAACAAGGTAGATAATGCCAAATAATTTAAACTTGCAAAATTTTAGAAAGCTATTTTTAACATAGAAAGGGACATTGGTAAAACATTCTTAACATAGGGAGGAGCATTGGAAAAGTAGTTTTATTTTATAAAGAAACTCTCTTAAAATTGATTTTCTGTATAAAGAGAAAACTAATTGATCAATTTACATGATTTTTGGTGTACGATAATTTTTTTTTTGTCACAAGTACATACATCATACAGATTTTTTTTGTTTTGTTTTTCATCGGGAAGAGAGATATAAAGTACAATTTATAATTTAAGTATGGCAAACTAGATAAAATGCCATTTCCAACTATAATATGACTGACAATCAGACAGAACCTCTTATGGAGATGCTTTGACACTTCTATTTTAAAAGATGTTTTAAAAAATCACTAAGCTGACAGGTGAGGAGCTGAAGCACACTTTAGTTTGCTGGCTGGATGGGGTAGATTTATGTTAGGGAGGTTGGGACAAAAACCCCACCTCCATCGACAAGCAGTAAATATGCTCAATATGACGGTTCTGTCTGCTTTCTCTAAAGAAACTTGGGCTAGTTGCCAAATCAAAGCTCCACTAGTTGGTATCCACAGTAGAACTTCATAAATATGGAATCCTGAAACCTGGAATGCACACCAATTTGGAATAACATGAAAAATGGATTCTATGAACTATATATGTGCATGCAAGCATAATAATAACGAGATGTGGGAGATGATCTCTTCTCTTCCCAAAACACCTTTTAACAGAAGGGATATTGTTAATCTTTCTCTATCACCGGTTTGGAGGGGGGGGGGGGCACATCATTCAGAGAGAAAAAAAAAATAGACTTATGTTTCACTCGACTCCAAGCCAAATCCATACTGTGAAGAAACAAGCCCCCCGGATTTAGGGTTGACTGCCCCGACTTTACTAATAGAAGCCGCCGGTCTCTGAACATTCGCATCTTGAGTCAGAAACTTCTGAATTTTGTAACTTTCAGTAAATAATTACCCTGTTTTTTATACAACAAGCTCAGTTATCGACTTGTTATTCTTTTCTTTTTTTGGCTTGAAATGACCTCTACTTTCCAGTGACGTTGACTTGGAAGACCAGGGCTCTACGGATTGCACACTATCAAAAGCAACGTACAGAGAGTGTCCGACCGGATCCTCTCATTAACCAGGACCCTTGTCGAAAAAACAGCCCAGTCCCATGGTATTTGATTGAGTTTCAATCTCTAGCTGCTCTCTGTAAAATATTCACAGCAAAAACATGTCTAGTTATAACCACTGTCAAGAACTTTCTTTCCTTTCTTACTTTATGTAGCTGAAACCAACCAGAACTTCTATATAAACCAATAACACCAAAAGGTGCAGTGAAATCATTTTAATCTTTTTTTTTTTTTTTTTTTTAAATTTGTTTTCACATTTTAAAACTTATACAGAAAAAGGAATAAAATTTCAGTTGTAATAATAGACAACTATTATATTTTTAAAATTTTAAATACGAGTTATACTCTTGTTGATTTTTATTTCTGGATGGTTCATTGAAAATGCTTTATATCATCAGTCGCCTGGGCTGAACTAAAGGTTATTTAAATAAATTGTAGCAAAGTATGCTATTATATTGCCAATGCAAGAATAATAAATGAAAATTGGCAAATCGAAAGCAAAGTTTGATTTGCCAGCTTAAGTGTGATTTGAAAATATGAAAACTTCATACGCGAGATAAAAATTGATATATTTTAAATCAATAAGAGTAGGCAACTAGATATATTAATAATTATTTTTTGTTCCTAGAGACACTAGTGATTCATGCTTTCACAATCATCAGTGCAGGAAGTGATATTTACTGCTGGGTAAGGGATTCAAGCCTAGTTACAAAGTCACATTTGACTCCATTTGCTAGAGGGAAATTAAACACCTATAAATGCCAAACTGTGGCCATAACAGTAACGCATTCAGAGAGTGTTGTAATGACCGGAAGTTGTGAACCTTTGCTAGTTGGGTGCCTTTTTGTTTCATTCCCCCAGACAGGGTTAAACTTTAATAATCTTGAAGGTGGCTTATAATTATGAATATTAATCATTATTTTTCTACCAAAAGATACTAGTGTTTCATGCTTTTGCAATCATCAGTGCAGGAAGTGATAATTACTGCTGGTCGAAGGATTCGAACCCAGGTACAAAGTTATTTTTGACTCATTTTATTTCAAAATATTATCTTAGCCTTATTGATTTACGATATAACTCAGTCAAACAGCAACTTTGTTGCTGTTGGACAGTTGATCTGTTCAGTTCTAGGAAGCCCATCCTATTAGGTTTTATATTCTTTTAAAAAATGAATTAGCTTAATGCCAATCGCCTGAGGCGCTCCAATCAAGAAATGCTGGCAGAGCTGCTCAGACATTTTTATAAGCCAGAATAAAACCACACCTAAACCTTGTATCCAACTCCCTAGCAGGGAGGTAAATAATATGTTGTATTATTGACTTAAGAGTTAGCCGTTTTGGTGCTAATATAGAAGTGATAAATTAAAAAAAAAAAAAAAAAAAAAACATTAATATTTATTCATTTAGAAGAGTATTTTGCTCCATGTCCTCATGGAATTGGCATGAATTAATACACCATAAACACTGCGGTGACAACAGCATTAATATGCACAGACGAAGGTACAGAAGGAAAGTGTTTTGCCAGTGTTTGCACTAATGTTTATCTAAAATAGAATCATGTCAGAAATTTAAGTTTTCATACATAAATTACCATTTCTGATGACCTAAAGAAAAAAAGACACCATCTATTTAGAACGGATGATTTTGAATTCATTACAGGTGGCAGGGGTTGTCTGACTTGCTATTTATTTTATCATTTTCTCTAGACACTTGAAATTGTTTCAGAAGGCATGCTTTTACTAATATGATGGGAGGAAAATACATACATACATACATACATACATACGTATATATGCACATACATACATATGTGCACACATAGACACACAAACAGGTCTTTATTATAGAGTGGAGGATGACCTGTTTAGCATATAATGTCCAGTGTTCAAAACATTTAGATTTTTTTTGTATATTTTCAGTCTTTAAATTCAGTTGGGTAGATTAATTATATTAGTACTAATATAATTTTTATTAGTATTATTATTATTATTAGCTTATAGTATAACCAAGGTACATAGGCAGTTGTAATGGTATTAGTACATAGATTTTTTTTATTTGACTAGGACAACAAATGTTTGTATATTGTATTTGTATTATTATTATTAGCATTTTAATACTACTATATTTGTACAAGCATACAGCATAACCTAGTTATATACATAAATAGTTGCTATAAACTTTCATGGCATCGTTCAATTTGCACAGGAAAGAACAGATACCAAACTAACAAGATCTAGTTTTACTAGTATATAGTAATGATATTCGACATTGAGTCCTTCCTTCTTAGATGATTTACTTGCTTGAGAGACCGAAAGAAGTTAAGTACGATTCTTATTCAAAGCCAAACTTGAGATGATAATGCTTCATTCACACATAGATAGATATGGAAGTGGATAGGAAGTCACTTAGAGCTGGATTTCAGCATCCAACAATGAGTGAAGTAGCCAAAACGATCTACAGATGGCAATGAAGCAGACATATCTAATATCACCGAACTGACGAATTCCATTTCAGCAAATGGACATAATCTCCCGGCTACGTTGAGAGAAAAACGAGGAAAGAACAGAAGTGTGTGAAGGGAGGGGGTGGGGGCAGTAAGATCCATTATTCCAACAGAAATCAATCCAAATTTGGACACAAATATTTTCACAAAAGAACTAATAATTCTGAAAAATGAACCAAGCAGGAGACAGGAACCAAGTAGAGATTGAGTTTATCTTTACAAGCAAAATATTTAAACAATATATATACATATAAATGGAACTTTGTCTTTGTGAGAGTTCGTTCCCTATGAACTCCTAAACAGCTGGGCCAATATTATTTTTTTTTTAATTTCATACAAATGTACTTTATGTGCCTGGCAGTGGTCTTAGGTTTTGTATTGGAATATCTTCAATAAGTATTGATTATCAAAAAAAAAAACTAAATCTGAGACTGCCAATTGCATAGTCTCTATCCACTTGCCTCTTCACAAAGGCAATCCAACCTCTCCAAATTGGGTAATTTGTATCAAAACAAAAATAAAACTTGCAATATAATGGTCTCGGCATGGTTTTCATATCTTGAAATTTTTGTATCCTGAAAGGCATTTTACACATAAATTGTCTAATCCATTACAAACCTTACAAAAACACACATGAAATTTTATAAGGGTAAAACCGGAATTAAATAAAAAACGAAATAACAGTTAATACCTTTAAAGAAAGTAGATATTAAAAATATAATGCAATAATATTTTTTTAAAATCTTTAATACGAAAATGTGGAACCTTACCTTTCAAGTAAGGCGATGTCCGAACTTAACGAAACACTTAAAACTAATTTTTTTTTTTTTCAGTTTCTAATTAGCATCACTTAACTAAAATGAATTATTTACTTTTTTTACAGTAAATTTACTTCGAAAAATAACAAACTCCCTCATCCCTTAAAAAAAAAAAAAAAAAAAAAAAAAAATTTGAGGGTTTACAATAAAAATTAAAACATAAAAATAGAGCTGTATTTAAAAAAATAGTCCATTACATGCGATTTATTATAGAAATTGCACTTTTATTTGGTTAAAACTCATTAGATACACAATTAAAAACGGACAACTGCAACTGGCCGACATCAGTGGACTTTTTTTTTTTCTACCAAAATAGGCATTAAAAATTTTTTTTTTTTTTTTAATTTTTAACATATTTCAAACTGATATAAATTATTGCACAATAAAAACAAATTAAAACAAAAACCATTTTTCTTATTTCGAATTATATAATCAAGTAAAAATTCCATTTTTTACTTGATTACTAAATTTAACAAGCCACGCGCGGCTGCAAGTGAGATGATGCCACAAAAATAGTGAAGAAATGATAAATGTGAGAAGTGTGAAGGGCCAACATTGCCTTCACATTTTTGCCAAGTTTCAGAAAAATCTAATGGATGGAGCAAAAGTTATGGGGTAAAAAGTGTCATCTTTTTGCAATTTGAGGGCATTTGTAACCCCTTTTGAGCTCATGGGAATGCCAAATCCCAGTAAAAATGGACAAACGATGCAGTTTCACACCTTAAGACACGTATATTTGACTTCAGCACCATGGAAAACTACTATATAGGTTAACATATCAAGTTCTTGAGTAATATGAAAAAAAGAGCTCCAAAAAGGCATGTTTTTTTAGCCCTAAAAGTCCCAGAGGGATGTGAACCAGAATTTTGCCAAGGTCACCTATACTGAATTTATACTAAGAACAATAGCCTCCAAGTTTCAAGAAAATCTAATGGATGGATCAAACGCTATGGGGCAAAAAGTGTCATTTTTGGCCATTTTTGACCTCACTTGAGCCCCTGGAGACGCCAAATCCTAGTGTAGATGGATAACGGTGCAGTTTCAGGCCTTAACACATGTATATTTGAGTTGACCACCATGAAAAACCACTATATCGTCAGACATATCAATTTTTTGTTGAGAAATATGAAAAAAGAGCCACAAAAAGAGCCATTTTTAGCACTGAAAGTCCCAGGGACGTTAACCAGAATTTTGCCAGGGTCACCCATACTGGATTTATATTAAGAACAATGGACTCCACATTTTGGCCAAGTTTTAAAAATATCTAACGGATGGATCAAAAGTTATGGGGCAAAATGTGTCATTTTGGGGCATTTTTTTTACCTCTTTTGAGCCCCTGGGGGTGCAACGGGAATCTTTGTAAAAAAAAAATTTTTTTACTGTGCACATCTATTTAAGAAATACAATTTGTGGCAAAATTTCAGGAAAAACGAATGGACAGATGCACAGACGCCACTGAAAACATAGGTCCCTCTCCGATAAATCGGGGAACTAAAAAGTTATTTTACCAAATTAAATAACAATTTAATAAACAAAAATATCGTAAAACTAGATTTAACTTGAAAATACTAAGAAAAAAAATAGCTTTTAAAATTTAGTAATCAAATAAAAAAAAATTAAAAAAAAAAAAAAAAAAAAAAAAATAGCAATTTTACTTGATTAAATAATTAGAAATACGAAAAATTATTTTGGTTTTAATTTAATTATTTTTATTGTGCAATAACATATACCAGTTTGTAAATATGTTAAGCATAAAAAAAACATTTGTTAATGAACGTTTTGGTAAATGAGCAAGAAAAGCGAAAGTAGAAATAAGTAATTCGCAATTGTATTTTTCGATCACCCACACTGAGAATTGAACCTCAACTTTCACAATTTATTTTTCCAAGTACTCTAACCTCGCGGACAATTCTAGTAGGTTCAAGAAGGCTCCTAAAATTCATACAAGAATTGTCCGCAAGGACCCATGGTGCAGTGGTTAGAGTACTTGGAAAAATCAATTGTAACAAGTGATATTGTCCTGAAGGTTGAAGGTTAAATCCTCAGTGTGGGCGACCGAAAAATACAATTGTGAATTACTTAGGGCCACTATCCAGTTACGGCTGATGGAACAAGATCATGCTACCCCCGTGAAGTAAATAAAGGGTTCCGCTCAAAATTCTGTCCAAATTCTCAAGTTTGATAAGATACACCTGAAGAAGATTGAGGTTACATCGACTGAAACGTTGTGAAAATCACACTCCGGTAGAGTGTCACTTAAAACTGAATTTTACCTAGTACTTTGTCTGTTACACCATGGGTCCTTCTAGACGTTTTTTAACATCAGTTGAAATATTGGTCGAATAACACTCCAGATGAGAATAGTTGGTTGGTTGTTTTTGTTTTACGGCATATCAACCCTTTTCGGGTTATTTAATGCCGAATCCAAATATTTTGAAGAAAATTTTTTTTAATAGAATATATTTGTTGTTTTCACGTCGGTTTCTATTCAACCCATAGTTGGGACCCTAATAGGTACTACCACTCCAGGTCAGAGTGGACCTGGGAGCAAAGGGTGGCTCCACACTCCCCAAAGCCCACAAGCTGGGGGTTCACCACTGGATATAGTTTAAGGTCATATCCAGGACCCCCATTGTGGGACTTTTACCCTCTGCAGGGGGGGCAGTTGGCGTATTCTAATACCCCACCGACAGGGCCCCAGATGAGAATAGTAAATCAAATACAAAACACTTTGGTTTGAGCAACAACAAAATATCTTTGTTAGAGAATTGACAACTTTAATTATATCAGAATAGGAAAAGAAATGTGCTCAGTCTGTGCTAGATTTTCTTTTTAATTAAATAAAATAACCATTGTAAGATTGAATTACAATTCACATTCAAGTTTAATTTGGAAGTTGTTGTTTTTTTTGTTTATTGTTTTGTTTTTTACTTGCTACCCGCAGCAGCAAGGTATGGCACAAGGCTGGACGGTGAGAAAAATCATTTATCTTACTTACATGATAGGATGATGCGACACAAGGGTTGGAAAGTGGGATTTGATGAGCCAGTGCCATAGAGGAAGAAATGCTTAGGCAGCTCAGTCAGCATTCCCCAGCAAAGGCACCTCGGGTCATTAGCAATAATAAACTAACCCCTTTTTGAAGGGAGAAAGCAAAACCTGGGAGGGTGGACCTCTTAGAACTGCACAGGACCAAAAACATACATCAGTCAACACGTAGCCAACAAACCATCTAAACAATGGCTTAGACTGTTAGCTTTGGTGCCAAAGGAAAAACCCCAGCTGGGGTAATGGAAGGTTGGGAAAGCCACAATGGAGTCACTCAAGCTGGCTACTTTAACAGTCATGAACAGATCCATCGGCATTCCTCAGTAGGAGTGCCTCAGATGATCAACATAAACTGCACTCACCCCTACTAGTCAAAGAGAAGGTAATGCCTGGGAAGGTGCACCTCCTAGATTTGAACTAGATAATATCTCATCACGACAAAGAAGGATCTGATGCTTGTCATCACCCAAGAATTCTCATTAATCCCTTCAATGTGACCATACCATCAAAGCCTACATTTCAGCACGCATCTTTCAATACTGTCCAGATTTAACCTTTCTTAGGTCACCAGAACTAAATCTATCTTTAAGAATCGCATTACACATCCATCATCTTCTCAAACTATTTTTCCTCATTCAGTGCACGCCATTACTGGTCAGGTGTCCCTTTCATACATCTAATAAACTCTTTCCTTAGTTGACAGTGGTAACATTATGCAGAAGTTCCATGAACTTACTCCATCCACTCCTAATTCTTGCAATCACATTAGCACTTGCTACATCCCTGTGTTCCAAAACTTAAGACAGCCTCAATAGTATCGCCATACAGGTATACTTTCTCCACATCCAAATTCTCATCCCTCTCCATCTCTAACCTAGCCATAATCCCACTACACTTCTTGTGTACCCAATGCTTAAAAATCCCTTTGTTGGTAGGAGTCAAGAAAGAGCATCTCACATTACACATGCATTGTATCATCTTCATATTATTTCTCTCGATGCAACACATGTCCTCAACCCTTATTGGCTAGGTTTCACTTTCATACATCACACTGCATACATATGCCGGATAGACTCTTTCTTTGGTTGACAATGGTAACATTTTGCTTGTTGTTAGTAATGATAGAAATTTTCTGAACTCACTCCATCAGCTCTTAATTCTTGCAATCACACTAGCGCCTGCTACATCCCTGTGTTCCAAAACTTAGACAGCCTCAGTAGTATCGACACACAGACATACTTTTTCCACATCAGAATTCTCATTCCCCTCCACTGTTACACTTCTTGCACACAAACTGGTTATCATCTCTCAACCCACCTGTAATTCCACCTCGCTTACATGAAAGATCAAAACAGATGAAAAAAAAATGAGATTAATGTCAGGATCTGGCTTCTGTTGTGGACATTAGATTACAGCACAACTGATCTTAATTTAAAAATTACAAGATAAAAGCAAACGCATCGCTCGGTTGTATAATGACATCTAGTGTTTTATTACAAAACAAAGATTATGGAAGTCAAAACTGTCACATAAAAATTTAGTTTATTTTCCTATGTGCAAATAATCAAGAAACATTGTTGATATCAATCCTATGGATTTGAGAGAAAGAGGAATACCAAATAAGTCAGAGGAAGGTTTGTTTGGGAGTTAATTTCTAAAAGCGGTCCAATACATGCCAGCATGTAAAATAAATGATGATGATACAAAAATTGTTCAAATTATTTGTTTTAAAGTTTATAAAACTGATAACTTTTGAAAGTAAAACTTGTACAACTTTCATCAGTTGCCATATCAGCAATAGTTTTTTTTCATTACCTTTTCGCTCCTTAAGTCTGTTGAATTATATCCCTTGTTCCTTGAACAACTAGTTAATAGTTAAAAGTGGTAAAGTAGTTTAACTGTTACGTTGCTTTTGTGAATCAAGTTGTTTGTTTAAATGAATGGATAGTATTTGCTTTTTCAGAAAGGGAAAACATTTAATTTTAAGTTTAATTTTTTAATAGCAGTTCTTCCCGGACCTATGTACTGTTCATAATTTTATATGCATATGCATATAGTAAAAAGTGTGAATATGTACGATAATGCCTTTCTATATAATAGGCTTCCTTAACTACCATAGAGAAAGGTTGGTAGAGACCGCAGAGGTCAAATTTGTTTAACTTTGAGCCCCTAACATTTGTTTTGGGCTAAAATTAAATTAAAATGTTTGACCCATGTCCAAAGTAACCTACATCTAAAATTTCAAGTGCTTAGACCCAAAATTGGCGGAGGAGTTTGGTATAGTTCTCAAAGGTCAAATCGTTGAACTTTGACCCTTTAACAGCCAAATTTCTGTCCAAAAATCGATTAAAAGATTTTCCCAAATCTCAAGTTGGTAGACCGAAAATTGACAGAGTTATTAGGTAGGGAAGTGTAGACAGACACACACAGAGACATTTTCACTGTTATAGATATATAGATTGTAAAAAAAAAAAAAAAAATTGTCGAGAATTCCCCCTATATTAAAAAAAATCAAAAATTAAAAAAAATATCTTTTATGATGTACGAATCTATGATGAATTTAAATATATTCCACAAATCATACAAATTAGTTTATTTTTAAATAAATAAATAAAATTTTATGAGTATCGTAGGAGTGATTGTCTCTGCTGCCATTTGGGGAAAAAAAAGAAAGAAAAGGGAGATAACTGAACAACAATTCAAAATTTGCTAAATTTATGTTGTAATGCCTAGGAATTTCCATTAATCACGCTAAGATTATTTTCTTTATAAAAATAAAACTACTTTATCAATTTACATGATTTTTCATTTTCGTTTTGTCACGGTAACATACATTATACAGATTTTTATCTATTTTTGTTTGTTTTTTTAAACATATGGGGAATTTATCTGGACAAGATTAAAAAAGTGTTTTAATGAAATTATATTCTTTAATAAATTAACAAAATTCTTGAATTATGAATGCTGTTGAACAGCAAAGTCAATCAGATATGAATAGTCAATTCTACATAGAAATCCATTAGTTGTTGCGTCATAAAATGCCAAGTCGATCTCTTGTGGTACTTGTACACAAGAAACACAGTGGAATAACATGCAGTTTCAGAGATGACCGGGATCTACGGACAAATTTATCTTTAGCTGACCTTTGACAACTCAATGTTTTTACTTACTAATCAAATATAAAAGTTACTAGCCAAACCCACATGATTTTTGGAATATGACATCTTTGTTGCATGACGAGTACATACAAAGATTTTTTGGATTTTTTTTTTTAAATAAAGGTAATTCCAAATATGAATCGAATTTTATGTTAAGATTTGAAGGTATAAACATTAAAATTTCTTCAGATGTTTTTTTAAACTGCCTTCATTTAAAAACGAAAGCGTATATGGTTTTATTAAACCTTATATTGTTTAAATAATTTGACCATTTTATTTGAAAAAAAAAAAATAATAATAATAAAAATAAAGGTTGAAAAGGCATTTTTCACTCCGTAATGAGCTTTGGAAGATTGTCCAAAAAGCACAATCGCCAAGAGATAAACGTTTTATTATTTCTAGTAGGCACTTGAAAAAATCATTCACAAATGCGACTGTTTCACTCTCAACGTAAAGCTCTGGATGATAATTAGTTTGTGTGCAAGAAGTGTAAAACAATGGACACAACCAAAAACTCAGGTGTGCAGATTTGAATGACAAAACTATTGAGATTATCTAGAAGTTTTGTTATCTTGGTTATATCATTGGAGCACAGGTAGGAGCTGGTGTTCATGTGATAGCAAGAATTAGAAGTGGATGAAGTTCAGGTAACTTCAGCCATTACTAACCAGCAGAGAAGGAGAAAAATCTATCAAGCATGTGTGCACAGTGTGATGATATATGGCAGCGAAATCTGGTCAGTGCAGGTTGAGGACACGCATTGCATGGAGAGAAATGATACGAGAAGAATATGAGATGTGTAATGCGAGTCTTAAAGACAGGCTTAGATCTTGTAAGTTCATAGGAACATTAAATATGGAGAGTATAAGAAGACAGTGTGCAGAACAGGACACTTCATTGGTTTGGTCGCATTGAAAGAATAGATGACCGTGCTTGGGTCAGCAAATGTAGAGCAGTTGAAGTAATAGGGTCAGTTGGCAGGGGAAGTCCAAAGAAAACATAGAAAGTGATAAGGATGAATTTGAGAGAAAAAGCGATAAATTAAAATCTGGTCGGAGATAGGTCAATTTCTAAAAGCCATATAACAGACGGCTAAGACAGATAAACAAAATACGATGAAGAAATTGTGGTTTTTAAGTGGGGAGGTCAAAACAGATAACAAACAAGATAAATGCTGTCACTAGGATCTGGCTTTTTGTTTATACAAACATTTTAGCATTTTTTTTTTTTTTTTTTACAAAGGAGTCACCACTTATCAAGACCTGGAGGCCACTCGATAAGGATTAATGGGTGTATAGTAGTCACTGGGAAAATATAGTAATCAAGCAAGGGGGGGGGCATAGATTGGAGCTCAGATGAGCACTTGCCATAAAAATAAAATAAAGCGGAGACAGGCTCGCAACGTCTCTTCTGTCGGAAAGAGGTTGCAGGGAAGAGAAAAGGGCATCACTCCACTAGGCTACGATGTCTATTTTGAACTCTGTGAAGGCAGGATAAGATGCTTCAAGTAGCTCCTGCCCAGATGTGGCAACAATACTCCATCCTTGGATATACTTGGCTCTTATACAGATAGAAAATTGTGTCAGCAGTGAAATATCTACTGGAGCTGTAGAACGCTCTCACCATTTTCCCAGCCTTGGTAATGGATTTTATGTATTTGTTTCATTTCAGATCAGGAGTAAAGGTCAGACCTAGAAGTTTGGCAAAACATGGAGCCTCCTCAAAATGAGAGCCATTCATTTCAACTGATGCCAGACAGGGATCAGAGCGTTGATGACGGAAAGATAGAAGCTTGGTTTTAGGTGCTTTAAAATTAACCAGTCATCTCTTTCCCTATTGCACCACGTGCTCAAGATTAGAGGAGAGAGAATCAGAGAGAATTTGGTCGTTTACGGCCTTTGATGTGCTGCCATAGATGATCCTAGGATGTGATTTGGGAGATCATTGATGTAGATTAGGAAGAGAGTTGGGACCAGGATAGACCCCTGAGGGACTCTAGCATTAATACTGATTTCTTCCCTATCGTCGATTACTTTTAAGAACCTATCAGAGAGAAATGATTTAATGATTGAAAAGACATTTCCAGCTATGGTATAGCTGGAAGTTTTGTGGAATATACCTTTATGCCATACTCTAGCTACATATATGCATACATGCTTCAGCTACAACCCTATTCAAGGTTGAGCATCATCAGACAGAGAAAGATGCTTTTTCCAGATTCTTCTGTCAGTGGCATAGCAATCTGTGGCAGGAAAGAACTGCATCAGTTTACACTGCCGAGATAGTAGCCTTTGATTTGCTGTTGGCTATATTAAATAAAAAAATAAAATAAAAAAATAAAAAAAAATCAAGCAAATTTAATGTTCTTTTTTGTTCAGATTCAATATCTTCACTTCAGACAATCAAAAATAATACGAAGGATCAATTAATGATTCAATTTAGCAACAGAATTAATAACATCTGCAATATGAAGACAATCATATTCTTTTGGATATCAAACCATATCGGCATTCGTGGAAACAAAAAAGTGGATATAACTGAGAGTCAAATAAATAAATGAAAAAAAAAAAAAAAAAAAAAGAATTATTCATAAATGAAACGCTCTTTGGAATGTCTGTATGAACAAAAAACTACAAAAATAGATTTAAAAAATTTAACGTTTGTTAATATTATTAATTAATTAGTATAAAAAAAAAATACGAAAATTAAATTTATTTAAAAAAATTGTTTAAATAAAAAAAAATTAAAAACGTAAAAAAAAGATGTTAAAGAAAACTACCGAATTTATAAAAAAGTTAGAAAAAAAAGAGATAAATCTTGCCCAAATTCACCATAGGCCACACATATGTAACACACTCACATCTACTTAAAAGAGAAGATTCCCCATTTTGTATTCATTGTCATGCTCCATTTACAGTGGAACATATTGATTTCGATGAAATCCGGTCTACACATTGCCAGGTGGGTGACCCAAAAGGCCTTTCAAAATTAGGTCCATCTGAATGCCAGTTTTTGGATTCCTTCAATTAAGGCTGTATAAGAGATATAGAAATACTCCTCTTGCTTTCCTACAAACTATTTATCTACAAGAATGCTGACAAAATCAGATCTTTCTGCTCAACAGAATTATTACAAAGAACGGTTATTCTATTTTTACTTTTGGTTGGCATTAAATGACTCACAGAGGTTGATATATCAAAAGGCAAACCAAACTAAACTTGACCAACAGCAGGTAACTTGGCACACCCATGCATTAAAAATATTCTACTTTGGCTCTGAAGACTATGAAAAACAGAAAACAGATTTTAAAAAAATAAATGTAAAAATAAAAATTTTTTATTAAATAAAACATATGTGGTGGGAGTCGAGTCATTAAAAAGAAAAACATTTTAAACCTTGAATTCATAAGAGTCAGACTATACAACTGTATGGGTCTTAATTGCAACTTCATATTATTTAACAACTAGTGGGGGTACCCGGTGTTGCCCGGGTGTTTGGAGGTATGTATGTAGGAGAGGGTGGCCCTGTTTTAATATTATTAAAAAAAAAAAAACACGATGTTAAAAAAAATTGGAAAAACCAAAACAAAGCAAAACAGCGAACAAACGTTAAAAAAAAAAAAAAAAAAAAAAAAGGTGGAGAAAAACAGGCTCGAACCCGAAGCATCGAGGCTAAGGCGAAAAAAAAAAATGCCCGACACGTTACCCCTATGCCAAAGAGACATACACTTAACATAAAATTAACCCTTTAAAAACACTTGCAGGTGGTTGAAACTAACGTCAAGGTTTTCTAGGTCAAACATAACGTCATTGTCATAGTAGCAAGATGAGAGAAAATGAAGGAACGATTTTTTTGTAGAAAAGGCCCCAGTTTAGGGTGAAGGAATTAATGTTTTTGGCCAATTTTTCGATATTTGTCGGGTGAAGGTTGGAGCTTAAAAATGATACCTATCTGGCGAAAATCCGTGGCCCGTGTCGAAAGTTTTTGGGAGACATACAAACACACCCACAAACATTTTCGCTTTTATATATATACTAGCGAGGGGTATCCAGCGTTGCCCGGGTGTTGGGGGGGGGGGTATAAAGTAAGTATGAGGATTGCCCCACCGCGACATGCTTATGGAAACACGTTTTAATTTATTTAATTAGTTGGATTTAGCAGGTGCTCGTTTTAATGAGTTAATGAGGTCAGTTTGACTGCGGGATTTCATTTGCTGCTGAACACTTTTTCCTCGCCCCCAAGATGTTATAGGAAAAAGACTAACCCACATGCGGCGAGCGACAAATATTGAATATTTATCTTCCCGAAATCGAGCAAATTAAATAGACAGGCGAACTTCGTTGTTAACTCTGAGATATTACGATTTATATGTGATATAAAAAGTTTTAAAAAGTTGTGAACCGACCAACTGCTTCTCTGAAAAAAGCCTTTTGTAGACATACAGAAAAAGCGAACACACATACATACATACATTTTCGCTTTTATATTTACCCGGCATTGCCCAAGTGTTTGGAAGTGTTTGTTTAAACAACCCTGTTAAAAAAAAAAAAACGTTGGCCGGTTGTTTGAAGGTGTAAAAGAAAAAAATAGTTTTAGTATAAAAGTAGGCTTGAACCCCGAACGTTTGACGCAGAGGTGGAAAGGAAATGGAAAAAAATCCCTGCGACCTAACCATCTCGACCACGGGAATAGATGAATTGATAAGTGTGTTAAGTTGACGTAAGCCAGTTTCTATTGTCCGCGCTACGCGGCGATCAAACAATTAAAAAAAAAAACACAAAAAAAACTAATGTAAGGCAAACGAACGATGAAAACAGAAAAACGAACACGTGAAAAATAGCTTAAATAAGCCTGTTTCGATATTAAAATTTTTTAAATCAGTGGGTACCCGGGTGTTTTTGGGTGTCGCTAAGAATAAGCGAAGTACAAAAAAAAAAAAACACAGAAAAACGAACGTTACATGAAAAATGGCTTAAATAACACTGGTTCAATATTTAAATTTAAAAAATCGAAAAAAAAAAAACATCTCACACCACGATTCGAACCCAAAACGTTTAGATAATGAACCAAGGCCTTAACCAACTGAGCTAACGCGCCGTACATGAAATTTGTTCAGTTTTTCAACTATTTAAAGTAAATCAGGTCATGACGTCATCTGACGCATGCGTAGAATCAGTCAGTCTCACGAGAGGACCGTTTTTGTTGATCTCCCCTGTCGAAACTGAACTCTGCTAACCACCCCCTCCCTGACTTTCCTTTGCAGACAGACACCATACTAGACAATCTGAAAATCACCCCTGCTCAGGTGCATGCTATAAGAAAGCTTGACACTGCAAGAGCATGTGGACCTGATCTCATCCCGGCTGTGCTATTAAAAAAGTGCGCCGCCGAAGTAGCTCCAGTTCTCTCCAAACTTTACAACAATTGCCTTCATGAATCTTGCTTTCCTGCCTGCTGGAAAACTGCTTCTGTAGTGCCAGTTTTCAAGAATTCTGGCGAAAGAACTGACCTAGTAAATTATCGCCTCATTAGCCTCCTCCCACTTTTCGCCAAAATATTTGAGACCATAATTAACCAAGCTTTAGTCCATCACCTTACAGATGCTAAACTTCTGACTGACCAACAATATGGATTTAGGCAAGCCCGTTCCACAGCAGACATCCTAACTGTAATCTCAGAACGTATATACCAGTCACTGGACAAAGCGGGGGAGGGTAGAGTGGTAGCTCTAGATATATCTAAGGCTTTTGATAGGGTATGGCATGAGGGTCTTCAAGAAAATCAGATCATACGGCATCATGGGAAGAATACATAACATAATTAGATCCTTCTTAGATAAGAGAAAAATCCAGGTTGTACATATCCTTGGACCTCTGTTATTCCTAATATTCATAAATGACCTCCCTCACAAAATTGTCTGTGAGATGGGTATGTATGCTGACGACACCATGCTCTATAACAGACACGACAGGAAAACAAATGAACACATATCTAAAGAAATGGCAGAGACACTAGAGGATGACCTCCGATCCGTAGTGGAATGGGGACAAAAATGGATGGTCACCTTCAATGCTGCCAAGACTAAACTTGTTTCCTTCAATAATTGCAAGAAACCTTCCCTACCGCTAATAGCAATGGCTAAAGACTCTTTATCTGAAAGTGCATCTTTTAAACTCCTCGGCCTAACGTTCACAGGAAACATGAGTTGGAACAATTACATTGAGAGCATTGCCAGGACCGCTGCGAAGAAGGTGGGTTCTCTCTACCGTGCTAGAAAGCTATTAACGTCTGAAAGTATCTTATACCTCTATAAGGCCACCATTCTCCCATGTATGGAGTATTGTTGTCATATTTGGGCTGGTGCATCTGCCACTAGTCTCTCGCTCCTAGACAAAGTTCAAAAGAGAGTCGCCAATCTGATAGGTCCTTAACTGTCAGCTAAACTTCAGTCTCTGTCACATCGACGAAATGTTGCATCCCTCTGCCTGTTCTAAAAGTACTTTAATGGTGAATGCTCTGACGAACTGCAAGCACTTGTGCCCCCTTGACGTAAATACCCCCGACAAACCCGACAAGCAGCTAAATCCCACCCCTTCACAGCAGAGATCCCTAGATGTAAGAGAGCCTTCTACTCCAGTAGTTTCTTCCCCAGAACTGCTAGACTTTGGAATTCCCGACATCTTGCTGACCAACTTCCTACATAGTACCCCTGATGCTTATGTCCCCGATAGTAGCCCCCCTACAACAAAGTGGTAATGTGCCTTGTTTGGGGTGAAAATGTAATAAAAAATAAATAGAAATAAAATTTTTAAAAAATCAAGAAAAAAAAAAAAATTCCAAAGACATCTCTTAGCCTGCCTAGTTTGCATAACATCTTTAAACAGTTCATAATAAATTAATGTTTGGTGTTATTAATGTGTAATTTTATTGTCCTAGTTTCACCACATATATGCAATGGTTTTGTCGATATTAACAGTGGAAGTGATTCAATGATACAAAAAGAAATGCCGAATCTTTCTTAAAATACAGAGTGAGCCAAAAATAGGTGGGAAGGTTAGGGTTATAGCAATAACCAAAGCAAAACAATTATCTTTTGGGTTTAATACTGGGTGTAGGGGTGAGTTATCCCTTATTTAAAACTACAGAAGAGGGAACTTAGCCCCAAATAGCCAAATAAATGTGATTTATATTAATTTATTTTATTGCGGACTATTATTCTCATCTTTATTGGTTGTTGTTTCACAACATTTCGGCCAACTATTCCTCTGGCCTTCGTCAGGTGGTAACTGCGATGGATAGGAACTTCGAATCTCCTAATTGCATTTTCAGCAATCACTGTCATCCGTAGTTGTTGTCGTCTCACCACGTTTTGGCCAAGTAAGCCTCTGGCCAGCTTTGGGTAGAATTGAAATCGCTATCTTCAGACAATCATCATCTGGAACCGTAGAGACTCAACATCTCTATCAACTGGGCCGCAAAAGGCGATCAAGGTTGGAGTTTTTGATCTTATAAATCCACGTTTGTTTATTATATGATCTTCTATGGTTGGGTCTGTGGCGCAGTTGATAGAGATGTTTATAAGTTCCAAACATTTTGAAACATTTTTTGTGAAATTCAATTAGGCATAAATGAATTAATGACTTTAAAGGTTTTTACATCGATGTACGAAAAATCTACACCTCAGCGTCAGTTCTTTGATTTTGAATTTCTATTTCTGAACTGTGTGAAATAAGCAATTTCAAAAGATATAAAACATTTAAATTCTTATCCCTATATATATAAAATGAACTCATTTCTTCCCCTCTGTGTGATATGTGATATGCACAAACTGCAGCACAATATCTGAGGCATGTTATAGGCTTATTACCTCTCCACTTCCTCGATAATTGTAGATTCCTATATTTTTTCTGCTGAGAGTTCACTGCTAAAATCGGTTAAAATCAATGGAAGTAGTAAAATCTTTTCTCTCTAATAAATTCCTCCTTCCCCCGCCACCACTTACACCGTTGCGGGATCGTTCACAAGGGACAGTTACAAAGGAACACCGGTTTGGGTTTTCTTTACTTCATCATTGCTTAAAAAAACTTGAACGGAATTTTAACGTTCCTTTTCATTCTATGCTTTCTACTGGGTAAAACGCACCATGGACTTAACCAAATCGAAGGGTTATTTATGCCATTTTTTTTTTTTTTCTTCGCTTTTCACTGTGTTTTTTTGTTTTTCCGAAAACGTTCATTTTTTTCCCCTGATTTTTGCTTTTTCTTTTTCCGATTTCTTTTTTAAAGAAGTTTTATGTTTGCTGTTTTTTTTGGTTTTGGTTTTGCCAATTTTTTTTTTTTTTTTTTTTTTAATATTCAAACAGGGTTATTACTTTTCTTATTCTTTACTTTACTCCCCCCCTTACATACACACACACACATCCAAACAACCGGGAAACACTCGGTACCCCCCTCTAGTTGAACATAAAGAATAAGCATTGTGCATCCTTTTTATACAAAAACACGTTTCAAGAGAATTACTAGTTTCTTTTTACTTGCCTCCCTACGAGATTATAAAATCCAACTCCCAAAAAGGAACCACTGGATTGGGATAAAAATGAACATTACCTTAGTCTAGCAGGATTTCTTCTTCACTGATGAAGGACAGAAAAGATTAAGTATAGTGTCAGAATAAGGGTAGGCATAAAAGTTCAAGTTTATATACGTTCAAAAATAGATTTTCTACAATGCGTTTTATGTTATGCGAACTAATTATGCAAAAGCAATATTACACATTTTAGAGAATACAAACAAGTATTTGTTTTTATTCAAGATTTTTCTGCACAGATTAGAACATCTGTCTTGAATTCTAAAGGATTTCATATAGTTTTACTTTGAAATCACTAGCAGGCTTTTCACTTTGCAAACGCCATGAAAACATCAATTTCCTTTTTTATTTAAATACTAAATACTACATCAAAGATGAAATAATTTCTGGCAGAAATTACTACCACCATATGGTCATATGTAGTGTGTAACTGTTCCTTTGAAGCGTCATGTTTATCTGCTTAGCACCAATCTTTGTAACATCAGTGAGAGAGAGAGAGAGAAATTCAATGGAATGGCCTTTTTACAAACGTTACAGTTCAAACCTCTGTGGTGCATTACAAAAAATTAAAATAAAAATAAAAGCATATTTCTAGAGAGAAAAATACTAAAAAAAAAAAAAAAAAATACTTTCAATTTGAGCCACTTAAGTCACTTCACACAGAATTTCAAAGAAAGTATTAGTACAGCTTCACAGTAAGTAACTTTGTATATTTTTAGTATTTTTACACTTGTTACATCTTTATTAATCTCTATATATTATAAAAGTGACCTTGTCTGTCTGACGAGGGTTTACAAAATTACCGTCAATTTTTGATCTACAGACTTGAAACTTGATATAAGGGGGTATTGAGACCTGTGGAATAAATTTGATTTGGCTTTTAGCCGGAAACAAGAGCTGCTAAGGAGTCGAAATTGAAACTTGGCAGGGGTCAATCAATTTAATGTGTATCCTGTACACGTACACAAATGTACATTTATACGTTTGACTGCATTAATTTTTTAAATTTCGATATGCATCAGCCATTAGGTCAAATGGTAGTGGATACCACTAGAGAGTTAAATGCTTTGGTTTGAATTCTAGCTGATGGCGCTCAAGTCATTTTTTTAACTTCTGAAATCATTACTATATATTGATTAAAGAATGTTTCTAAAAAAAAAAAAAAAAAAATCAGAAAGAATAATTTATAAAAAAAAATCAAATTAAAACAGATTACATGAAGCATTGTCAGAAAAAAATGTTGAACGAAATGTATAAACTTTTACTAACATTGATACAAAAAAGATCAAATAAAATACAAAAATAGTATAGTCTGTATAGTCTTCTGAATAATTTGGAAACTATAATAGAAACACTAACAGCTGTGTTGTGAGATCTAAAGAAATGCTGAATACCTTGGGCGCTGGTGGATGGGGTGGAGTGGTTCACGGTGGGGGAGGTGGGGTAATGTTCCATTACAATGGTGTTAAAAATGTGAGAATACTGGGGAAAATGCAAGAAAGATACAAATGGAATATATTAGACCTCTCCTCCCCAATCCCCGCCGATCATTGCCAAAAATAAAGAGATAGTAAAAAAACAAAAAAACAAAACCATACAAATTATACCTACCAACAGGCGAAAGGATTTTTTTATTTGGTTGGTTAGTTCATATTTTAGTCACGTAAATTCAAAATTAAATCATTTCCGACATAGTTAAGGAATTACTCTCAAACAATTTTTTGAAATTTAATCCATATTTCAGTACAGAAAAATAATCTTAAAATTGCTATAATTTAATAGCAATTTTTGTCATACATTTGAAACAATGCAATCTAATCTAAGCCAGAAAAATATAGTTGCCATCTTCGTAAACGAAGCAAAAAGATTATCCAAGAAAGGATGATAAATTTTGTTCATAAAGGGATATGAATTTGGGTTATTGATCTTCCGGTGCTTATTTAAAATTACACTGATTTAAAAAAAAAAAAAAAAATTTTTAATTACAGAAAAATCTTTGATACACGTACTCGTCACGGAATGAAGATGTCATATTCTAAATATTAAATAAACTGATTAGATAGTTTGTTTTTTTTAACTAAGAAAATCAAAATTTACGATTTTTAGGGATTTTAATAGTAAATTGTATTCAGTATAAGACTTATTTAGGTTTAGATACTTTGAATTAAGTTGTCTCCACTTTATTTCATCATGGCCGATGAAAATACTACAACTCTCTTAGTAGTAAATTTGTTTTTCTTAGTTAAAAAAAAAGAAAAAAAAACTACTTGATCAAGGAAATAACCATTTATCCTTTTTAATGAAGGAGATCGACCAGAGTTGTTCTTGTTCCAAAAGACTTAAAATAAAAAATTAAAAAAAAAAAAAAAACAGAAAATATACGAGAAACAGAAAATCAAGTTAGAAAAATCCCAGAAATGTCCAATATATATATAGTAATGGTAATTGATAAAAACCTGAAGAGAGTGCTCAATACTATTGCAGGGCAAATATATATATTTTTTTATTACCGTTTTATCTGCTTAATTACACATGTTTCAATTACTGGATCGTATCAACAATCCAATAACTTAATCAGACTTTACAGAAACCTGTAAAAGACTTGTAAAGTCTGATGAAGTTATCGGATCGTTGATACGATGCAGTAACCGAAACATGTGTAACTAAGCAGATAAAACGGTAATAAAAAAAAAAAAAAAAACAGTATAGCTCCATTACAAGTTCCAAATATTTATTTTTCTTACAAACAATTTCTTTCAGCATGTCAAAACTTTGGCACTTTTTTAACAGATCTGTTTTGTTATGCAGAAGTAATCAACTATTATGTCAATATCGAATTTTTTCAAGTGTATACTCTTCAGAAAAATGTGCCGAAGTTTTGACATGCTGAAAGAATTGTTTGGTAAGCAAAATAAATACTTGGAACTTGAAATGTCGCTATGCTTTTATTATTTTATATATGCTCTGTTATGCTTAACTAATATTGAGCTTCTAAACAAAAAAGGATTTTTTAACTAATATTGAGCTTCTAAACAAAAAAGGATTTTATATACACAAAGGGCACCTTTTATAAAAAAAAATAAGTGATCTTGTCTGTGCGAGGCATGGTTTCTAATAAACTGTCAATTTTTGGTCGACCGACTTCAAATTTATAGGAAATTTAGACCTGTGGAACAAATTTGATTCAGTTTTTAACCAGTAAAATAGTTGCTAAGAGGAGTGAAAAAAATTTTAAAAAATAAACAAATGCTATTTGGCAGATATAAATCGACTAAACATGTTATTTCTATGCATATGCAAGTATATATGTTAAAGTCACTTATTTTTAACATTTTCTTATCCATTTGTCAATAGCTCAAATGGCAATGACTAAGGCTGGAGCATTAAATGTTTTGGTTTCGATTCTAGCTGATGGTATCCAAATCATTTTTTTTTTTTTAACTTTTGAAATCGATATTATATATTAGGTACAATAAAATAATCAATAGAGAATTGGCTCTTTAATAATAAATACAAAATCTGCATAAATATTTAAGCATATTTTACGACTGAGCAGCTTGCTAGTTATGAAATAAATTTGTATGTTTTCTTTTTCTGTTTTATCCAAGAACAGGATGGAGTTTTTAAAGAAATTGCACTTGTTTTGTAATTCCTTACTTCCTAATTTGGCTTTTGATGCTGCCATTTTTTTTTTTTTTTTTTTTTTTACATACTGTTGATTTATCGGTTTTTTTCTTTTTTCAAGAATTGCAAAATATATGTACCATAATGAATAAACCCTGTGTGTGTGTGAGATGCAGCACAGTAAATAGACTGCCCAGCCAGCTTTCTCAATGGAAGTGGGGATTAAGATACTTTCAGGGTCCACACGGCCACATTGGAGTGGGGGAGGGGTCACATAGTGCAACATATGGTATACAGCTCCCCACCCTCAAAAAAATAAAAGTACGGGATGTTTTGTAATTAATAATTACTATATTAAATTAAGTATTAATCTAATAACCAATTTTGCTTTTGTCTCTTTTTTTGTCTAATTTTTACAAAATGTTTGTTTTCTGGTTTTGAATCTTTCTGGTTTGTTTTCTGGTTTTGAATCTTTCTGGTTTGTTTTCTGGTTTTGAATCTTTCTGGTTTGTTTTCTGGTTTTGAATCTTTCTGGTTTGTTTTCTGGTTTTGAATCTTGTCAAATTTTAAACTCCTTTTTCATACTTCAGTTTTGAATATCAAGGATTCTGATATTCTTCAAGTACAATCAAGACGCAAGGTAAAATTTAATTGAATTTGAATGAGCGGCTATTATTTATTTCAATAACTTAGTCTAGCATTTTAGAATTATTATGAAGTTAGAAATGAAATAAGCGGTGGTGTAAAAATAATTATACCTATTAAAAACGTAACATGGTGACATGAGGAGAGTGAGAGGACTTAATCGCTACAGAGTGAAACTTTTCTTTACGCTCTTTGTTAAGATAGATATTTGAGAGAAGCAATTTGTTCAAAATAAATGTAATAATTTTTAAACGGAAGTATACAGTTTCGTGAAACAAACTTTGGGCAGCTGCGAGTGATGGATGTGAAAGTGCTCAGTTATTTTGCTATTGAACCTATAGATGCAGAGGGGAAAAAAAAAACATGCACTTGTGCATTGGTACAACTGTTTTTAGTTTTCAGTTGGAACATAGGGAGAGTGCATAGCAGGGGCAGACAAACGCAATTTCAGAACCAAATCGAAAATCAAAAGGATTTTTTTTTTTTTCATAACAAAACCAGAATTCTGAAAATTTTAATGCATGTTTATGTTTTGATGAGAAAGTTTGTTTTTTTTTAAATAAATATAAGAAACTTATAACACAAAATAGTTTGGGCTTTTTAAAACAAAATAGACATGTTTTATTTTTAATAAAACAAAGTTTTTTAACATGTTTCTGGAATTAAAATAAATATAAGAAACTTGGAACACAAAATTGATTTGTATTTTTTAAAACAAAATAGACATTTTTTAATTTCTTATACTTATTTTATAAAAAACCTTTCTTAAAAAAATATGCATTCAAAAATGTCGGTATTCTGGTTTTGTTATGAAAAAAAAAAAAAAAATCCTTTGGATTTTCAATTCGGCCTTAAAATTGTATTTGTCTGCCCCAGTTATGCACTCTCCCCATGTCTCAACTGAAAAACCAAAAAAGTTGTACCGATGCACAAGTGCCAAAAATTGAAATCGATAAAAGGAGATTATTTGATATAGGAAATGCCATAGTGTTTGACTAAATGGTTCACAAGTTTGAAAAGATGCACCCGAAGAAAGTCGAGGGGTTACATTGGCCGAAATGTGAATATAAAATGAGAATAGTAGTTTGAATGGTCCAAATAACAAATTGGCTTCAATTAATCTATAAATAGAAAAGCGAAAATGTATGTATGTATGCGTGTTCGCTTTTTCTGTATGTCTACAAAAGATTTTTTTCAGAGAAGTGGTCGGTCACTCGGTCGGTTCACAACTTTTTAAAACTTTTTATATCACATATAAATCGTAACATCTCACAGTTAACAACGAAGCTCACCTGTCTATTTAATTTGCTCGATTTCGGGAAGATAAATATTCAACATTTGTCGCTCGCCACATGTGGGTTAGTCTTTTTCCTATAACATCTTGGGAAAATAAAAATAAAAAAAGCGTTCCGCAGTAAATGAATACTATCCCACAGTCAAACTTGACCTCATTAACTCATTAAAACGAGCACCTGCCAAATCCAAATAATTAAATAAATTTAAACACGTTTCCGTTAGCATATTGCGGTGGGGCAATGGTTAACGTCGCACTTTTTTTTTTTTTTTCACACTTTAATTTACAACTTTGCCTCAAGGGTTTGGGTTCGATCCTCATACTTACTTTTTTTTTTTTAAACCCCCCACCCCCGGAGTTTCCACACACACCTTCAAACACCTGGGCAACGCCAGGTACCCCTCACTAGTAATTTAATAAAGAATAAGCAAATTACTTTGCTTTCTTTTGAAAGCAAAGTAATTTAAGCCAAAACTCAAATGTTTTTATTCGTGTTATATAGTATTGCTTAAAAGCATTTGTTGATTTAAAAAAAGAAAGAAAAAAAAAGGAGTGAAATTCATGGCTAAAGATAAGGTATTTCTTAGTGTTCCTATTTATTTGCCACCCTACGAGGGTAGAGTAAGATACAAGGTCGGTTTTTAATGTAGGGAAAATCTAGCTCCCAAAAGGGGGCACTCTGGATAGGCACAAAAATAAAAATTGTCTCAGTCATGAAGGATTCCTCCTCCACCGACCGAGGACAGAAAAAGGGGAAGGGTAGCATTAGAACAGATACTACATTGAGATCTTAGGTATTTCTTAGTGTTTGATAATGTTATGAGGGGAATTTTGTGACTGTGTGGACGATTGTGTGCACGTTTTAATGTGTCGGTTCTGATTTATGTATGGAGGTGTATACATACATGCATATGTAAGTGAGTGTGTTTTGAATTTTGCTTGTTTACATGTTACAATTCAGGAGGAAATTTTTTTTTATGAAATTCTTTTCCTGTGTGACTAAGTAGAAGTAGTTGTTAGTTCGGAAGATTGGCATTATTTTTAAATTATTTCCACTGCATGCATATACATGTTTTGAAACACATACATGCCTGTTTTCTGCGATTTTTATGTTACTTTTATGTAAAGCTACTCTATTGCTGAGGTTTTGGGTGGCGGATATGTAGAATTTGTTGTATGCTGTGCATTTTAGTGCATACACTACATTTCTGAAGGTGCAGTCTAGGTCTTTATTTTGAAGTTACAAAAAAAAATGTAATTCACACAAGTGTACATTTTTTTTTTTTTTTCTGTTAAACTGACTTATCTTGTTTCACAAGTTAATGGCTGCTGTACTGTTTTAATGGTAGATGTTTTTTTGTTTTTTTTTCAAAAACAATAGCAGTTGTTCTACTTGATGGATTTTCGTAATTTTTGGATATTACTATTTTCAACATGACAGTTAAGTAAGTAATATTATTTTTGCTTAAAATGATATCTTTAAAAAATTGATCTGTCGCCTCTATCTTAACAAGCACCTAAAATTTATAAAGTTTTGAACAGTCATTAAAATGCGTGTTTATTTCATTTATTTTTGTTACAAAATTTAAAACATTCAAATAAAGGTTTTGTTATTCTAACACATTTTCAGATGTCTTGAATTGTCTCCCCTTTATCGAGTTCTTAAAAAAATGAAAACAGATTGTTCAAACAGTAAGGCACAAGTGTCAAACAGTTGGTTCCCAAATTTTATCGATTAGTTTTGGCTGATTTTGCAAATTGTGAAAGGGATAATTAATCTACCGTGGTCTATTTGTGGTCTGATTTTTGTGGATTCAAATAAAAAAAAAAGAATAATTCACAAAAATCACACAACAAATAAAGTGGATTAATTAGCCCCGTAACCAGTTTCCAAATCATGAAACTAATCGATAAAATTTAACAGCCATTTTGGGAGTTAACTGCTTCAATATACTAGCTAGTTCTAAGATTTAAATAATCTGTCTTCACAATTAGAGATCCGAAAAGAAAAAAAAATTACCATAATTCAAGAAATAAAACAATAAAAAATGAAATAGTGACACGTGTATTTACGACTTGGATAAAAATTAAAAAATTTTTCAATCTATCAATGGAAAAGAGCACATAATGTGAACAATTTTCTTTTGTAAATCTTTGTAAAGATTATTAAGCGTAAGGCATGCAATAAAAAGAAAATAAAGAATAAAGAAAATTTGAAAATTTTACATCTCAATTTACCTATACATAGGCACGGCCAAAACAGACAGATGGAGTAAGTATTTTCCGACCGATTCTCTCTTTAAAAATCTATCAAAAATCAAGTAATAATCCAATCAATACGAAAATTTCACCGATTATTAAATGAAGAATGAACTTTATAACTGTACTTTTTTTTATAATCGATATTTCTTTTTCGCCTACAAACCACACCTTTATTTGTGGTTACAAATATGCTTAAAATAATCAGCCGAAACTGAACAAAATATATTGTATTGTGAGGAGGGTGTGGATTGTAGATAAAAAAAAAACAAAAAACAATTGTGTACGTATCAGATTTTAAGGTTGAAAATTTGAATTTTTCATCTTTTGCGTTTTGAAGTGCAAAATTAGTATTTTTCAGATTAGCAAAAAATAAATTATGTTTTCAGTATTTTTATGAAGACACTTTTAAATCTTTGAAAAATAAATCAATTTTCTTTTAGCGAGTCCAATATTGCTAATATACGATTAAATAGAAAATGCTTTAAAAAATTGATACCAAAAAAAGAGAAAAAAATATCCATAAATAATTGCACATTTTGATGAAAATACGATAATTTCTTTCAAACGTTACATTTGTCGTTATATGATATTATCTTAGCTATGGTAAACCATAAGGCCTACACTCAGTTGTTCGTATTTACAAACAGTTGTTATCTCCCTCTTCTCCAAAATTGCGAAAAACAGCCTTTTTAAGGGCCAACAAAATCTAATGGAAGTCACTTTCACAAATTATGTTATAAAAAATTGGGGAAGAACCAATTTTATATGGTTTATGGAAAAAACAGTTTTATATGGTCTGTCAACTATCTGATGATGCTGTGACTTGCGCTTGACAGTTTAAAGTATGGGTGACTTGCATCTACCACACTCTCTTGTCCAAAAACACTTGGTCCTGGTGGCAAGACAGGGTCAAGATGACTAAGTGTGATACTAGATGCCAGAGTTGTCTCCAACATATACGGCACCTAGCATTTCCAAAATCGTCACCCATCTGGTACCTTTTTACATATGACTCAAAATAAATAAAAAAATGGGAACCATAGGAAATGAAACAGGTACCTGATTTTTTTTTTTTTTTTTGTAGAAGGTGGAATGATAAAATTGTTGCCCTAGAAAAAACAACATGATTCCATTTCCGTTTGATGAAAACCGGTTTTCTTGTTAAACATCTAATAGTTGGCCATTTATGTACAAATCCCAAGAGCGATAGGAGCTTTCTATTATGTCTGAAAATGACACAATGTTCAACGAGCAAGAGATGCGCCGCTGTACAACTCATGCTCTCTACCGATCCAAGTTATGACAACAAGACCAGCACCCTCAAAATGCAAATCCAGGCAGTTCAAGGTTTGAGGGCACAGCTCAAAGTTCCGCGCCACGGTTATGGTCTTTAGTGTGGTTTCAAGTGAGGGTCAAATCATGCTACCTCAAAAGTCGGCTTGAAAGTCAACACCAAAGTGTATCTGGACGTGCCAAAGTGTGTGGTGATCCCCTGGTGCAATCAGGTGAGCGCTGGAAATCCCTGGGTGTGGCAACAGGACTCGGTGCCGGACCATAAGTCCAAAGAGGCTCAAGCTTGGCTTCCAAAGGAATGCTACGACTTTGCACCCTTCTCTTAAAGGCCTCCTCTTCCCCTGACTTGAATCTGCTGGACTACTTCGCTTAGTTATACGTCAAGCACATCAACATGATCGCTGCTATCCGCTGGCACTTGTCGAAAAGGCATGCTCCCAGTTCTGGACCCGTATCGAGACGGTGATTGAGGCTGAAGGCGGCTACATTGAATAGATGTCAGTTCTACTACATAATCAAGTTACTTGAATTGTTTTTTTTCAATAAAAGTTTTAAAATACAGCTATAGTGTTGTTTTCATTAAGGCAACAAATTTATCGTTCCACCGTGTAATTATTAGGTACTAAATTTTATATCATATTCAACGTCAACATGGTTTGTAGTAGCCTAGGTCTACAAGATTCAATAAATGGTTCACACAATAGTCATAAAAACCCTTCACTTGCCCAATGGCATACATGAAGAGGGGCGATGGTCATGGCCACGAACATCCAATCATACTGAAACTATCTCCCTTTATCATAACATTTTTCAATACATACTTGAGCATTTGAGCCACACTATTAAGGAATTAGCCCAGGGCATGACCAAATCTCTACCCTTAACTTTTTACAAAGGCCACACGCCTCTGCACGTCACTGACTCCCTCCCCTTTGGGGAAAGGGTATAATAGGAGAGCATGGAAAATATAAAAAAGAAAATACAAATAATTACTAGAAAGCAACAATTTACAAATTAAATAATAAAAAAAAATGGTCATCTTTACGATTACTGCTTCCACTTCATTTCCGGTTGTCCATCTCCATGTTAAGAATGATTTTTCTAAATAATGTTATTATTTAGAAAAGTCCTTGGCGGACATATGTAATGAATGCGCACCCCCCTTATAATTTTTTTCGTTTTTTTTTTTTTTTTTTTTTTTTTGCAATTTTTTAGCGGATTTTATCGATTGGACAATGATCTACCAGATTATCAAAAAACAAAAGACAAAAAAGTCAATATTTAGACGTTTGAAAGGGTGCCCAGTTTTTAATTACAACGTTCTAATAAATCGATCCCCCATATTGGAAACACTACGCGAAAATAAAATTTGTTGTTTAAAAAAAAAAAAAAAAATGATTAAAAATTACTTTGAATTGTGAAATAAAACAAAACTGATACTTGTGCATGGTACCGTGAGTTTTCCCCCCCCCCAAAAAAAAAGGGGGGGGGCATTTTTTTTTTTAACGAGAGGGAATTCGTATCTACCTTTTTTAAGCTCTCATTTATAATTTAATTGGGGGGGGGCAGCCTAAAAAGTTAAGTATACATTGTACACGTCCACCAGGTCCTAACATAACAGTACCTATTCTGTACTTTCACTTAATTTAAGAGATACCGTAAAAAAAAAATTTTTTTTAAAATCAGTTAAAAACGAAGAAGCTACCGGAAGTGAAATGAAAACAGTAATCCTAAAGATAACCAAAAACATAATGCAACAATGTAAATAAATATAATAAGGGATGTTTCGTTTCAGGAATCTGGGTTTTATTTTATAATTGTTCTTCAGCTATCGTAACTCATTACCAAATTTCACCGAGCCAATATCGTCCGCCATGGGGTCTGATCTATATAAGTACCGTCAATTTCATAAAGAATACGCCAGTATGACTAACAGCAAACATCATCTTAACCTAGTGGCACAATACACACAGAATTACTTCATAAAATAATATTGCTATATTATTGTAATGAATAAGCGCTAAGAGGTTTGCCGTGTAAACATTTGCGTTATTATATGTGATATATGGAGATAATTAATTTGGTTAAGTATTAACATTAACGGAATGCCGCTTGACACCATTTCAAAACGATTTATTTTATAAAACCATTGGTTTGTCGACAATAAAACTATACGTGTGCTATAAGATTGTATTTTAAGATCTAAAGCAACAAAGTGAACAGTGTTGTTCACTAAACATACGAAAATTTAATTCAATATCGATTCTTTTTAAGAGAACTTGATATTTTTTGTTAATTTTAATCTTAAGAAAAAATACCGTAACGGTTTAGATTTAAAAAAAAAAAAAGGGGGGGGGGTTCTATATTTTTTAGCGAAGACGTGTAAATACTCTTAAACATGCTTGAATTTAAAGTGGTGAATCAGTTTCGTATATGAATTAACCCTAAGTCTGTATGGCAAGGTCATAAAATTACACGTCATGTCATTAAAGGTGGAATAAGCCCCTTCCCCAAAAAAAAATTGTATCTCCCATAAGAACAAAAAATAATTAACTGTCCTAAAACATTAGAATGGCCCGGAAATAGGATTGTTTTACGTTAAATTGTTATGCGAAACTGAAACTCTAAAATAATTGTTTTTTTTTTTTTTCTCTCTATGTTTCTAAAGTGGAATCTGGCGCCTATGGTGGCTGAGAGTGTTAATCTACAATAATACGCTTTCTCTCTCTCTCTCTCTCTCTTTTAAAGAAAACTTGACAGTTTGCTTTGCAAATTTCGATATTAAAACAATTTTAAAAAATACGATGAAAAATATAAAAAAAAAAAAAAGAACAATTTACAGATTGAAAGACGATGGATGCAAATTTAAAACATATATACAACAAACAATAATCATAGTTCAGAAAATATGCATTTTTAACAAAACCTGAAAAATGTTATTCAGAAATTATATATAATGTAAAAATATACAAAATACTTTAATAGAAAGAAAAAAAAAAAAATGATATTAAGTAAATCTACATAATTAGTTTTTACTTTGTTGCGACATCTAAAATTTCCACAATTTTCGAACTACAAATCGAATAAAAAAATGAACGTCGTTTGAAGTGAGATTTTAGAATGCTGGAATAGTACACAACCCAAAATGCCCTTTGGGCCTCTAAACCCCAAAATTAACCTAGTAGTAAATAATGGGTGTTGTCGACCGGGATCGTAAGTAAACGAGACTTTATCGATACAATATAAGTAAATAACTGCCCCCCCCCTCCAACCCTTTTTTTTTTTAAGCTGAAAATACACGTGGTAAAAAAAAAAAAAAAAGGGAGATTGAAATAAAAATATAGTAATCATATAGCAATATTGACACGAGGTCAAGTATGATTTTGTAATAAATTACACGTATTTATTATCCATATTTAAATAAAATTAAATAAGATTTGTTCAAATATGATCTAGAGATTATAACAATTAACTGGAAAAGAGCCGAGGGGCATAAGTGGGAACCAAAATAAAAACAGTTTGGGGCGTTTTCGAATTTTTTTAATGATGATAATTTGGATTATTACAACTAGATATTCTCATCTTGGTTTTTATAGACAATGTTTCGACCGATGTAAAATCCTATCTTTTTCAGGTGTATATTTCCGAAGTTGGAAATTTTCTATTCGAAACAAAGATTTCGAATTTCGAATGAACGTCGGAGATTAAATCGGCCGAACATTAAAAATGAGAATGGTAGTCGAAATAATCCAAACTATGGAACATATTTAAAGCATTAACTTTTATTTATTTATTTATAATCAATACCTAATATTACTTTCCTAAAAACTTGATCAAAGAAAACGTGGACAGGTAATAATTAACAATCATTACAGGTTTTATTTTATTAATGATTGTTAATTATTAAGTTTTTAGGAAAGTAATATTAGGTATTGATTATAGAAACAAATAAATAAACTATAAAAACCTCAAACGAAAATAGATTGTCGTTTTCCTTAAAACGGTTTCAAGGAAAACGACAAACTATTTTCGTTTGAGGTTTTTATAGTTTTTTATTTATTTGGATTTTTTTTATACACTAATACGAACCGTGCTCGTATTTTTTTTTTCTTTCAAATAGAATTTTAAGTTTAATTCAATTTTTACAGTATCTTTTGTTGGCGGGGCTGAACAAGAATAACTCCCTATATATATTAGTGTCGAATCAATAATTCACTGAAAAAAATTGCAAAAAAAAAAAAAAAAAAAAAAAAAAAAAAAAACGAAAGTCGTTCTTAACATGGAGAGTTGGGAGGGGGATATTCCGAAAGCCGTTCTTAACATGGGAGGTTGGGGTGTTTATTCCGAAAGTCATTCTGGGGGGGGGGGGGTAATTGTCGTTCAGTTCCGCCTTTTTGTTTATTAAATCATTAGGTGAAAGTACAGAATAGTTACAAAACAATAAACATCCTATGTTAAGAATAGATTTCTAAATAATAACGCTATTATTTCAACACGGTTCATATTCTACATGAGTAACCCCTGATGATTGGTGATTTGTCATATTCGCATTTCTAGTCTCATCTTGGTTGCTATATTCACGTTTCCGCTGAAGAAGGTCGAAGGTTACACCGACCGCTCAAGATGAGTATAGCAGTCCAAATGATACGTGTGGGGGGGGGGGCATTTTATCAAATTTGCTGCGATCGGCATTTCCCCGTAGAGGTGCCTCCTCGTGCAACCGACAACCTCTTTCCAAAGGAGAAAGTAATGCCTGGAAGGCTAGCATCCGAAAACCAAACGGAAGTATATACCAAAGCAGGGGTGTCCATGCCAAAAGTAATCCAGATGAATTATTTACTTTTAAATAACTTACCTCTACTTCTGCTTCTGATACACCATCAGAACGCGATTCATCGTAGGTATATCTCATTGATATCAGAAAGATATGACAAACAAACAGAGAATTAAAAAAAAAAAAAAAAAAAAAAAATTAAAATATACGTTTCCTGGTAATAAAGTGATTCTTTTCTATGCTTTCAGTGGTCGTGGTCGAAGTTTTTTTTTTTTTTTTTTTTTCTTCTTCCGTAAATATTTAAAGTTTACATCCAATGTAAAAATTTAGTAATTTTTAATGTTTTCGCAAGTTTTGATATCACAGCCAGTCACACAAAACACCTGAATTGTTTGTTACTGATGAAGTAAGTTTCTAATTCATTTAAATTCAATGTAAATATCTCTTCGAAGCTTTCTTTTTCTTCTTTTTTTTGATGTCATGTCAAAATAGAGTATGTGATGGATGGTTACTTCATAACAAGTCGTGGCTGTTTATACACAGTTCAATCAAACCCTCTTCCTTGTTTTCTTTTCTTTTTTTTTAAACTTAGACTCAAATTTACCACAACAAAACAAGAAACATCTTGAATATTTCAAAAAGCAATTTACTACATTAAAAATATGAAGGTTTAATGAATGACAGTAATAATTAAAAAATATATAAACCCGATTGTAAATGCATGAAAATTAGTACATGTAATTCTCACGTGTTACTTTTTTTTTAATATATATATATATATATATATATATATATATATATATATATATACAGAGAGAGAGAGAGAGAGAGAGATTTATAATCCCGAAAGAAGTGATTGTTTGCTTATATGTACAAGTAACAATAATAGTAATGATAATGAGACATATTCCAAAGTAATAACTTGAGAAGAAAGAGAGAGAAATAAGGGAGATTTTTCCTTTCAGCTAGCCAACACAAAAACTTAGCAAGAAGTCCGTTCGCTGGCCAGCTAAATAACAACAAAGTTCAATCATTGCTGTCTGACATAGTCAACAGTTCAAAGACCAGAGGCACTAACATAAAATTAAGACAGTCATAGCAGAAGTCAGACAGGCACGCAGATAAACGACATCATCGTCCATCACTTTCTTGTTTTGCTGTTGCGCTCGCTCTTTCGCCTTCTCTTTCCTTCTTACTTTTTGGCTTCGTACGGTTTCTCTCCCCTCGTGACTATTCGACGAGCACCGTTCAACTTCCGGTAATATCCACCGACCGAAACCAGATATGAGACAAGAGATCCCATTGGCTGATCGATTTATCAACTAATCGTCACCTCCGTTATAAACTGTACCGGAAGTTGATCAACACTCATTCAAATCACATTTTTCTTAGACATTTTATTATTATATGCATATCGACTTCTGTTATTTTACCTTCTAAGAAAAAAAGACGAAATCATAAAAAGAAAGCGAAAATTAAAAAAAAAAATACAGTGTTTAGCTAAGGAAAATCTCATATGCTTTATTTAAAAAGGACTTATCATCGCGTAAAAAATGTTTGCACCGAAATCAATTCAAACTGACCATGAAGATTTGATACACGATGTTGCCTATGACTTTTATGGAGATAGACTTGCTACATGTTCCAGTGACCAAACGGTCAAGGTCTGGTTGGCTTTTTATTATTTTTATTATTTTAATTAATATAAACTACTATAATGATCTTGGTTATGCTCAAAACATTTCAGGCGGTGTAACCCTTCCTCGGTTGGTACCAATTTTGATCTATTCGAAATTGGGTACCTGGACGAAATTTTGAACGGAACACTTTTGGCTGACGTACACGAGACCGACCCCCATTGCCAAATAGGCACCGGCTGCTATGTTGAACGCGCTATGCTGTGTTATTTCTCGACGTTTTAGACCAAATTTCGTGAAGTTGGCTGTTTTTTTAAATAATTTTAGCATGTGTAGCCTTTTTTTTTTTTTTTTAATTTAGCTTAAAGTTTGTGCTTTTCGGATTATTTTATATAAATAGGTAAATTTTTATGGTAAATGTTTATTTTAACAGTAACACAACACCGACCAGGCAAATGTGTACTTTAGCGGCGTAAATTATTTGAGACAAAAAGTTATAAAAATGAGTTTTATATAAAACACATTTAGACCCAAACCAAAAAAAATTCATTTTTATTTTTTCATTTTTTTTTTTATTTTTTAGACTAAATTTACAATCGAGGCCGCTATATTGCTTTTAAAATTTAGCCTAAGGTTTGACAGATTGGCCTTTTTTATAACTCTCTTGGAACTGTTTTGGTCGCCATTTTTGTAATGAAAGAAAATAATAAAAATGAATTTTCGGATTTAATTTCAGCCTTAGGGTCTAATGTTGAGAAAACTTGAAGCACTTACCTGCGACTCTCAGGAAGAGTGGCAGCAAAAAACCTTTTGTGTGGGCGATGCCTCTTTTTATATTGGTAGATGTTACATTTAACTTGTTTGATTGGCTAACTGGATTATAAGAGGGATGGAGTGAACTGAATTTTGGTTGTGATTTCAGTTTGGGATTGGAGTTGAAGGAAATTGAATCGTTACCCTTATTACCAGACCGACAAGGTTCTACAATTTTTACCTAGTCACAGGTTGCAACAAACCATTGTTGCAAAATCCTTGTTAACCTCTACCTTTCAGTGGAGAAATTTTCCACACGTTGCAACAGTGATCTGCAGACCTTGTGCATTTTTTTCCCCCCTTTTTTTCTTCTGTTATTTTTTTATTATTATGGCCGCGGAACAAATGTCTTCCCTTGAGGATTCCTTAGGAATGCAAGAAAAACCGGATCACCTTCTTGAGGCCCTTTTGGATACGGAGGAAAGATATAAAAACATTATCGGATACACATTAGAAAAATTAAAGAAAAGAGTCGCAGTGGATGCATGTGCCTTGAAGAACACCACAGACAACATAAACGAGTGGCTTTCTAAAGTAGACCAAGTTCAGGAAAACTTGGTTAAATTCCTTCCTAGAGATAGGGTGGCATCGCATGCTTATGACCTTATCAAATTCAAAGAGGAGGTGAAAAGAGATTTACAAAACTTAACCGCAGAGGTTCACAAGGATGATTCTCCTCCCTTCATGCTCCCAAATGTAATGCAGCCATCTCAAGTTGACACCTCTATGTTTAGGCCTAAGGTCAAATGCCCTAGTTTTGATGGCCTGGACTTTGAGAACAAATTTGCATTGAGAGATTTTCTCACTAGATTTGACTATTGCACTTCGGGATTAAAATCAAGGAGAGAAAAATTAACCTACCTCAAGACTTGTGTTACGGGACGTCCGTTTCGGCTAATACATCATCTTGAGGAGACATCCAATAATTATGATGCCGCAATAAAAATTCTTAAGGATAATTATTGGGATGAAGAGGGCATTAGAGAGGAGATATTCTCTAGCCTATTCAAACTGTCCACCCGAGGCAGGTATGATATTGAATACCTTAAAAACTATTTGTCTCAGGTTAAATACGAGTTGTCGGAATTGGACTCTATGTTGGGATATGGATTTATGGAAAGAAATTCAGGCGGAGGGGCATTAGCGGCTCATATACTGTTCCAAAGACTGCCCAACCGTCTTAAGGAAGAATTAGTGAGGTCTGTAGGGGCACCGCATCCATCTTTAACTTCTATTTTAGATACGGGCATCAGGATCTTAAAATCCTGGAAGGCTGCACTCCCTGAAGCAAACCAGAGAGATTTGGATTATGGTAGCTCTCGTAGATACATTCATCCAGACAGAAAACCGGAGACAACAACACCAACATTGGAGAACTTCCATATCCAGGAGAGGCATAAAACCTGCAACCTTTGTTTGAGGGATGGTCATTCCACTCAAGTTTGTGAAGAATACCATACATTTCCTCAAAGATGGCGTCGTTGTCGAGAACTCGGACTATGTTATAGGTGCACAAGTAACAATCATTTCAGTGATTCGTGTCCCTGTAAAAGAAGCCCTAAGGGCAATTGTGAGCGATGTTCAGCCCAGGACCATACCGCAATCATGTGCCCTATGCCATATACATCAACAAATGAATGTATCAATACCCGGGATGAGCTGCTCAAGGAGTTTAAACGGATATGGAACGAGGATTACTTACTCTCTCTTCGAGAACGTAAACAAGATCGTTATCCAACTATATCTAATAAGGTACGACCTGGAGATATTGTGACGATAAAACTTCCAAACAAGTCTCGACCCTTCTGGGCATTGGGGAGAGTAGAAGAATTGTTTCCGGGAGACGATGGTATGGTACGGTCGGCACAGATACGACGGGGTGATGGGAGTGTGAGAACATATTCTCTTAAACATCTATATCCGCTAGAACTACATGCGGAATATGAACCACAAGAGGATGGTCCGGAACCTAGTTATGATGACTGGGAGTCCATAGAAGGAATTTCTTGGTCAGAAACCAGTTTTGAGGAACCCACTTTAGTACAGGAGAGTGAGCAGGTTTGGATTTGTCCCGGATGTAATAAACCTGATGACGGATCGGCCATGATCTGCTGTGATCAATGTGATAACTGGTTCCATTTTAGATGCGTTGGGATCAGTGCAGCTCCGCCAGATGAAAAGGATTGGGTTTGTCACCACTGCTCTGGGGATCAAGAATGAGGAATATGTATATTGAGAAGGCTTTACAAAATCAATAATAATTGATTTTGTTTTCTGTTGAGTGGGAGGGTGTTGAGAAAACTTGAAGCACTTACCTGCGACTCTCAGGAAGAGTGGCAGCAAAAACCTTTTGTGTGGGCGATGCCTCTTTTTATATTGGTAGATGTTACATTTAACTTATTTGATTGGCTAACTGGATTATAAGAGGGATGGAGTGAACTGAATTTTGGTTGTGATTTCAGTTTGGGATTGGAGTTGAAGGAAATTGAATCGTTACCCTTATTACCAGACCGACAAGGTTCTACAATTTTTACCTAGTCACAGGTCGCAACAAACCATTGTTGCAAAATCCTTGTTAACCTCTACCTTTCAGTGGAGAAATTTTCCACAATATAAAAATAATTTTTATAATGTTTTTTGTCTGTCAAATAATTTACTACACATTTACCGCCGACCATTTTATTTTAGGGTTTTAAGGGTATCGAGGCTGCTGAAAACGAATCTGGCATTTAAACCCGTCGCAAATTTACCGTTTGCATGGTATTAACCACTGGAGCCTAATGCAGATTTTGTATTCATTATTATAATAGCGGGGGTGCCCGGCGTTACCTGGGTGTTTGGAGGTGTGTGTTGAGCAAAAAAAAAAAAAAGTGGTAGGCTGGCAGATTCGAACTCCTGACACGAAGAAAGTAAAAAGAATGTGAAAAAGTGACGTCTTTGTTGTTGCGCCCATCGCCAAACCAGAAGTGGTGTAGGTTTAAATTAAGGGTAGTCAATCAAAAAGAGGGGATGAAAATATCGGCATAGAAAAATGCCCCGTTGAGGGTGAAGGAATTAATGTTTTTAACCAATTTTTCATTTGTCATCCGAAAAACGATACTGATCTCATGCAGACATACGAACATACATACATTTAAACAGACAGGTGAGATTTATATTATAAACTACCATGGGGTGTCCAGGTGTTTGGAGGTGTGTGTTAAAAAAAATAAAAAACATTGGACGAATGCTTGGAGGTGTAAAAGAAAAACAAGTTTTAGTAGGAAAGTAGGATTGAACCCCAGAACCTTGACGCGAAGGTGGAAATAAAAGGGGAGAAAAAAAGCCAGCTACCTAACCATCTCGGCCACGAAGGGAGAGGAATTGATAAGCATGTTAAGTTAAGGGTTATAAAGTGAAATATACAGGTGCGAGGAAGTGGCGTGATGTTTGACCTAGTTTTGCGCGGCAAGCCAGTTACTGTTTTCACCGCTCCATCATTCGCTTTTCGAAGACGCGGCAAGCTGGTAAAAGTCGGGCAAATTAAATACACACACGACCCCCGTTGTTAAGTCATAGATATTATCATTTAGACGTGATATAAAATATTTTAAGAATGAGCAACAGCCGCGAGAACCCGCTGGAAAAAAGCCTTTTGCAGACATGCAAAAAAAAGCGAACCTACACACACACACACACACACATTTTTGCTTTTATATATATATATGTACTAGCGGGGAGTACCCGGCGTTGCCCGGGTGTTTGTTGGTGTGTGTGTTTTTGAGTAAATGAAAAGAAAAATCGTTGGTTGTTTAAAAAAAAAAAAAAAAGACCCTTGACGTGCAGTTGGAAAATACTAAAGTGTGAAAAAAAAAAAGTGCGACTTGGCAGGTGCCCGTTTTTGACGAGTTAATGACGTGAACTTTGAGTGCAGGGCAGTGTTTTATTTACCGCGACTCTGTTTGCTTTGTTTTTTTTTTTAATACGAAAAAGCTTAATGCACATGCAGCGATTGTTAGCAATAGCTATTCAGCAGTTAATATTTTCTGCGGGACAGTTTTTAATGAGGTCAGTAACCCGGTTTGTTTGTTTTTACCTAACTTTGGGGAAAAACAGCTCCCTGTTTATTAGGAGGGAGTGTCTCGTCTCGAAATGAAAGCAGCCTCTGATATGATGATGCCGACATTGACCAAATGTTACATCGCTTTCTAGAGACCACTGACCGTGGGCCAGAGATTCGAATCAAGTTTCGCTTTTTTTATACCGAAAAATGAAAGCAACACGTGCCGATTCGAAAATGTTTAATATTTAACGTTTCAAACTAAGGCAAATTAAATAGAGAGGTGACCACGGTTGTTAAATCGTAGATATTATCATTTAGACGCGATATAAAAAGTTTTAAGTTGTGAGGCAACCAATCAATTCTCAGAAAGAAGCCTTTCTTGGACATACACGAAAACGCACACATACAAACATTTTCGCTTTTATATTTATAGATATAGATAGATGCCCGGATGTTTAAAGATGTGCGTTGAGCAAAAAAAAAAAAAAAAAAAAATGATAGTAGGCAGGCAAGCTCGAACCCATACCATGAAGGGAGAAAGAACGTGAAAAAAAAAAAAAGTGACGTTTTTGCCGTTGCGTCCATCGGCAAACCGGAAGTGGTGAAGGTTTAAATTAAGGCTCAGTCAATCAAAGAAAGTGGATAACTTTTGAAAACATTGGCGAAAAAAAAGCAACCCCTCCTTGTAGAAAAGTGTCCAGTTGAGGGTGAAGGAATTAATATTTTTGTCAATTTTTCGATATTTGTCGTCTAAAGTTCAGTTTCAAAACGGTACCGATCTTGTGAAAATCCATTGCCTCTGTCAAGTTTTAGACAAACATACATGCATTTTAAACAGACAGGTGAGGTTTATATTGTAGATTATATTGGACCCAATATATAGTAATGATTTAAATTCAAAAGTTTATAAAAAAAAAAGAACAATGACTCGTGTGCCAGAGAATCCAAACCAAAACGTTTAGCTTACGATTTACTTTTTTCTTTGACGTTAATGCCTGAGTTATGAAGACATGTTTGTAAGGCTAAAAATTAAAACCAACCAATAGCTATTTCATTACGTATGCATGTTCATAATGCTGTCGTTTGACCTTCACCTGGCAAATTTCACTTTTGCACCAATTTTTTCCCAGCTAAAACCCAAATATAAAGTTTTGCATGAGTTTGAATACCCTATATATTAAGTTTTATGTCTCTAGACCAAAACTGACAGGAGTTTCGTAGGCAAAACTTTAACAAATATATACACATACATAAATATAGAGGTTTGTGTTTACTATAACCTTTTTTATGCAAATATTACACAAGTATAAATCCTGTAGAATATCTGCATAAATATAATTACACATAATAGTTAACTAAAGATGATCATCACATAAAAAAAACGAAAAAAACTGAGGGAATTAAAATAAATGTTTCAAAGAATATGCAAATTAGCTAGAGAGAGCTTTTGCAAATGAATGCAATTCCACGACCCATATATAACAAAGTTGTATTTTTTTTTTTTTTAAATAAATAGAAAAAGTTTTTTTAATATAAATATCAATACAAAAAAAAAAACAAATTTATGAGTATAGATTACAAATATGTATTTAACCATAAACTATAATTCTAACCTGCGTTATCAAAATTAATTTTGGTGTTTAAACACTTATGTTACTGTGCTATTTTTTTTAAATCGTAAAAATATGCGTGTGCTTGAGCATACAACAATGACCACCACTTATTACATAAAGAATTACATTGCTTAATATCTGGAAAACTACTTATTTGCAGAAATTTAAATGCGATATTCGTTTTCAGCATACTAAAAAACTATGCCATCCTTTTAAAGGAAAATATTAAGGTGGAAACCAAGCAAAAATTTGCCATATTTTTATTATCCTTTTTTTTTATTAAAAACACAGATTAACTCTTCATTGCCTGAAAATTCATTGTCGTTTCTGTTTTGAACAAATATGGCCGCCTTGTTGCATTACTACATGAAACATGTGGAAAAGTATGTTTTCAGTATTGTGAAAACTAGTTACCGGCCCCGAATTTTAAATGTGATATTCGTTTTCAGCACACTCGAAAACAAGTTTTTTTAAGATAGGTTTTGTGTTGGTCTACCAGGCCACAATTACCCCCTGTATTCAATCTTCAAGGTGTTTAGATCTAGGGAAAATGCAATTTCCCCAAATTTTCCATAAAAATTACTTTTAACCATAACTACATTTCTACTCTATGAATTTTCATCAGGTTTTAATATATTACTCTTTTTGACATAAGTACTGTTTTTGTTTTTTGTTTTTTTTAAATCGATCTGTGAAGTCTCTTAACATGCACCTTTATTTTTTCCATTTTATAAAAAAATTACCTCCCTAGATTCGTATAAGCTAAAAACAGACAGCGCGTCTGTTAAAAATTGAAGAACGCTCAGCCAACCTTTTCTATTTATTTCCGTCAGCTGCCGAGCGAGCCCAAACCAACTTTGTGGAAATCGCGGGTCGGTAAATATAGAAATGCCGATTTCTATCTATAGAGATCATGTGCGATGCAGGTCTTTAGAAACGGCAATCTGTTACGGTTGCACTCATCAACTCCATTTGTACGAACAGTTCCTTCTCGAGTATAGTAGTCGGCACCAGCTCTGGCATTAAAGTTTCCAAGAATTTATTTCATTTGGAGACTGCTGTCAAGAAGTTTCTAGTTCTTGATAGACCTTGTCCTTCACTTCATCTGGATTGGTCATCATTCGGAGTATATGTGCTTGTTAGTGTCGCATTACTCCTCTTCCTTATCGGTAAGTGCATTATCATAAGTCAATCATTGATTCATTTAGGTAGAGAAGTTAGATTTTCGATGTGCTTGATTTTAAATGCAAATGTGGAAAAAACATGCTCCCAGTTCCAGACCCGTATCGATGCTGATTGAGGCTGAAGGCGGCTACATTAAATAGATGTCAACTCTACTATATAATCAAGTTACCTGAATTGATTTTTTTCAATAAGTTTTAAAATAAAATTAGTGGTGTTTTCTTTAGGGCGACACTTTTCTTGTTCCACCCTGTAGTTGCTTCTCATTAATACTTATGTGATTCCAGTTTAATTTTTAAATTGTGCATAAAAACATTAGTCTTTACTTTGAAATGCTTCTTTTTCAGAATGATTTTATTTTTCAATAAAATTTTAGAATCAAAATGGTTTTTAGTCTTTACTTTGAAATTTTTTTTTTAACTTTGATAATCATCTGCAAGAGTTTCTTTGTCAGTGAATTAGTCATTTTGGGAGGGGTATTCTTTATCTGATAGCTTTTATGTGTTTTTATAATAAAAAAAAATTTTTTAAAGCAAATGTTTTCATATAAACATTAAAGAAAAATATTTAATGTAAAGATTAAAAAATATATTTTCATAAGATTTAAAAGAAATATTTCAAAGTAAAGAATATTTTTTATGTAAACTTTTAAAATGTTTTTTATATAAAACAGTTTGTGAAAAAAAAAATTAGTTCTTCATTATTGTAGCAAAATTAAAAAAAATAAATATTGAATTTCAAGTGAAACCAAAGGTATACTGAATTGTTATGTCACAGTAATGAACATATCCAAAAGTTATGAAAAGCGATAAGTTATGAAAATAATTTTGAAAGACAATTAGTGAAAATTGAGTTTTGCAAAAAGAAAAGGGGGGGGGACTGGAGAGTTCTAATTGTAACAAAAGGGAGGTAAATATTTTCTGAAAAATAAAAATCTTTGGCCAATTTAACAAAACATAATTTTCTCTAATTTTCTTCAAACTGTTTTCTTTAATAATTAATTTTCTATCATATCGTTTTTCATAATTTTTGGATATGTTCATTACTGTGACATGACAATCAGGTAGATACCATTGCTTTCTCTTGAACTTTAATATTTCACTTTTCTAATTTTGCTATAATAACTAAGAACCAAAAAAGTTTAAGTAAATATTAAAAACATGTATTTTGAGAATATATTTTATTTGAAATAAAACAATTCTAAAAAATAATTATTTCAAAGTATAAACTTTATGTTGAGTTTTAGAATGAAACTGTAATTACATAAGTATTAATAAGAAGGAATTTTTCCGAGTATGCATCGCAAGACTTTGCTAAACAAATGTAACTCAATACCTAAACCAAGAAATATTTTAACATGTATTTTATGCGATTAAAATATAAGAAAAATGACTTAGTGAACAAAGATTAACTCTGCTTTAGTTTAATAAGGTAGTTCTTTAATCTTTGAACACTAGCACTCGTAGAAGATAATGTTGTGACTTACCAACAAATGGTAATAAACCAAAGAAGAATCCTTGTAAACTTTGGTTAGTACAAATAATTTTATGTTGAGATTCTATTTTATGAAAAAAATTTACCTCCCAACGAAACTGTGTGGAAGTCTAAACTTCCAGGTTTAGTCAATTATACCTTTTTACATGTACCTCATCTTGCTACTGTTTTTATTTTTTTTTTTTTTTTTAATGATAAAGATTGTTTTTGTATCGCATAAACACTGACAAATTTAATTATAGCTTTGCAAAAATATTAATTCTATTCAAAACAAACATGGAGAAGAAAAAAAACTGGCTACATTATATAATTTCATTAATAATACTAATGGGGGGACACCATCGCTTTTCATTACAATAAATGAAACAAAAGCTTTTCATAAGCTTGCAATTAACTTACCACAGCATTCCTTAATATCAAGGTTGTTTTTTATTTTTTGTTTATTAGCACAAATATTTTAAGATTAGTGAAATAAAAAAAAGTGGGAGGGGGTGGGGGTAATGCTTCACAACTTAAATTGTACACAATCTGCAAATTAAGTTTAAATCTTATGTTTGCTTAAGTACTAATTGTGAGTTAGTGTAACACTTAAAAGAAATCTTTTTTTAAAAGTCACACTAGTGTTGGGAAAATTATTCAGAACTTTTGATGGTATCAGAATAATTTGTTTCTGAATTTCTGAGATGATGATTAGTAATTCATGTTTGGATTATTCGGACTATTCTCATTTGGAACGTTATTTTCACAACATTTTAGTCGATGTAACTTTCTTCAGGTGTATCATGTCTAACTCTAAACTCTGCATGGAATTTCGAACGGAACCTTTTAATTAATCTAGCATGATCTTGTTTCATCAGTTCTTGGTAATTTACAATTGTCTTTTGAGTATCACCCACACTAGTCCCGTTGTGTAAGGATAAAGTTTACTCGATAAAATTCACTTGTAAGTTCCATTCTTCTGGAGGTTAAAGGTTCAATTGTCAGCACAAGCAAATACTCAAAAATACAATTTCCAATTACCTATGCCATGTACCCAGTCATTGCTGATGCGGCAAGAGCATGCTACTTTGGTGGATTAAAGGATTCCGTTTGGAATTCCATGCAGATTTCCATGTTCAACAGAAAAATTTCCAAGTTTGACAAGATACACATGCAGAAGGCCTGAGGTTATATCGATCGAAACACTGTGCAAATAACACTCAAGATGAAAACAGTTGTCCAAATAATACGAATGGAATAATTTGATCTTAATTTCCGATTCCAAAAACAATTCTTTTAATTCATTTTTAGTTTTGTTTAAAATTTTACATTGTTAGTACAAATGATAAAATATTTATTCCTTTTTAAAACAAAAATCAATACATAATGATAATAATGTTAGATAAAAATTGAATCTGAAGAAATGGTGCCACTGGATAATAGAAAAAAAAATGACACAAGTGAAAAATGTATATGAAAATCTTATGAGTTTATTAAATCACTATTTCTGATCAATTATGAGAAAAAGATTAGAGAAAAAATAGAAAGATCTGTTTGTGTAATGTATGGACCTCCCCTCCCCCATGTACTTTTACTTTTGTAAAACAAAAATATGTGCACCCATTTACACAGGTTTTTGCAGTAATACTAAAATTATAACTAAATATTTAATTTTGAAAAGAATAATTTTATCAGAATCAATGGGGGGGGGTATTGGAATTGCCCCCATCACTAGTATTAACCTTCCCCCTCCTTCTTGAATAACTGAGCTCTAAGTTTTTTTTGTTTTTGTTTTTTTTTATCCATTCACTTATTTATTAAATAAATCGCTAGAGCTTCTCGTGGATACGAGTTCTTTGCATTCATTTTGATCAAAAAGTGCCTCAGGTGATTAGCCATAAACTCCTCAACTGGTAAGAAGGTAAATCCTGGTCAGATGAATCTCCTAGGACTGCACAGAATCATACTTTACCCTTATAGATGCAAGATCACCAGCTCCAAAGTCAGGTCAAAGCAAAATGGGTGAAGTAATAACGCTGTTTAAATATAAAATATAAAAAAAAGCCTTGCCTAGGTGTTTGGAGGTGTAAAAGAAAAAGTTTGGGTAGGGCGGTAGGCTTGAACCAGAAGCCTCGAGGCTAAGGCAGAAAAAAGTCTGGCACGTTACCCTGACGCTAAAGACACAGAACTGAGACATGACGAAATCATGCGTTTAAAAAAAAAACAGCAAGTGGTTAAACTAACGTCAATGTTTTCTGGGTCAAAAATCGCGCCACAGTCGTCGTAGTAGTAGAAAAGGAAAATGAAGGAACGATTTTTTTGCTACCTCTCCCTGTAGAAAAGTGACTCGTTGAGGGTGAAGGAATTAATGTTTTTAGCCAATTTTTCGATATTTGTTGTCTAAAGGTTTGAGCTTCGAAATGATACGGATCTGGCAAAAATCCGTCACCTGTGTGGAAAGTTTTTGCGAGACACACACACAAAGACACTAACACATATTTTAGCTTTTATATATATAGACTAGCAGGGCTATCCGGCGTTGCTCGGGACCATATAAACAATGAGAAAATTGAATTTGATTTTGAATATATTTGTTATTCTTAGGAGTGAGGAATTTTTTAATGTCTCAAAATCCTTTGCTATTTCGAGCAAAAGAATATTTTACCTAGCTAGGACGGGTATTAGACATATGAAATAATTGTATCCTACCTAGGGTAGATAATTTACAGCATGTATACGAAATAATTTTACCTTTGCAAGGACAGTGAATATACAACACACATTTAAAATAATTTTACCTACACTAAGATGGGTAATTTAAATACATATAAAACAATTTCACATACTTTTTGACCCCAAAACAGACATTACTCTCTCCAACCCAACCCCCAAAAGAGAACTTAAAATTAACATAATCATGCTTCTTTCTACCCACCTCTCCAACCTTCACATCATGCCCGGATGATAACATAAAAAATTCAAAAAAATATAGATCCCCCCCCCTGTCATAGAAACTGGCCTAGTAAACTTTCATAGTAAACCAACAATATATATGTATTAATCTAATTTTGAGATCGTAAACTGTTTTAGCTATATCCAGAATCGACTTCACAAATTAAATAATTTTGAGATAGGAAATTTTTTAAGCTATTTACAGTACAAACTTTATATTCTGTCACCTTCAATTAATTCGGAGCGACGCTGATTATTCTGCTAGTATAAATTTGCCCCTATCTCATTCAATACGGGGCAATGCCAGGAATTCTGCTAATAGATATTTCCATCAATATCCTTCAATCCCAGGCGACGCCGGGGATATTGCTAGTATATTTTCTCACCTATCTCATTCAATCTTGAGAAATGCCAGGTATTCTGCTAGTGTATATGTGACACCAAGGATTGGTCTATTCTAACCTATCTTATTCAATACCAGGTGATGCCAGGTAAGTATTTATTTGAACCTGCCTCATAAAATCTCAGGCGATGCCTGGTATTCTGCTAATATATATTTCCACGTATCTCATTCAATCCCAAGCGATGCTGGATATTTTGCTAGTATATATTCTAACCTATATTATTCAATCCAGGGCAACACCAGGTATTCTGCTAGTATATATCTCCATCAATTTCCTTAAATCCTGGGCAACGCAAGGAATTCTGCTAGTATATATTTGCATCTATCTCATTTAATCCCAGGCGCCCATGTATTCTGCTAACATACATTTGCATGTATCTTATTCAATCCTGGGTTACTCCGGGCATTCTGCTAGTATATATTTGTGTCTATCTTGTTGAATCCTATAATTCTTGGATACGTTACTAATTTTGACAATCATTTTTCATGATTTCACCCACATTATCACCCCGCTCTTACTAAAATAAAAACTTTCATACATTGTCTGGGCTGTTTATTTCATTACACACTCCCCAATAAAATAACTCACATTTCATTATATTGCATAATTCTTGGACATGTTACTAATTTCTACCATCGTTTTTATGATTTAATCCACATTATCACACCCTATTAATAAAATAATAACTTATAGACATTATCTGGGCTGTTTATTTCATTAAAAACAGACCAATCATATAACTCGCATTTCATAATTTTTCATGTTACTAACTTCAATCATTTCTCATGATTTAACCCACATTATTACCCCCCTCTTACTAAAATAATATCTTAGATACATTCATTGGGCTGTTTATTTCATTGCAAAAACACTAATCAAATAAGTTGCATTTCATCATTTTTACATTACAAACACACCAATCAATAGTCATGTTTACTCATAAACCATTTCTGCAATTTCCAGGACTGTCTTCATATCCCTCACCATACTGTTAAAAATATACATGAAATATTCCCAAGTAGTCACACATCTAATAATGACCTCACACATTCTTGCTTAACTTTAGTGATCTACATAAAGCATTTTGTATTCCGAATTGGTCACCTATCTGATAATGGCCAGGTTCATTGTTGCTTAACTTTGCTAACCCACATGAAGCATTTTGTATTCCAAAGTAGTCACTCATTTGAGAATGACCAAGACAATGTTGCTTAACTTTGGTGATCTATATAAAGCATTTTTTGTCCCCCAAATAGTTACCCATCCTATAATAACCAAGCTAATTGTTGCTTAACTTGGGCGATCTATAAGAGCATTTTGTAATCCCAAGTAGTTACCCATCTAATAATCACCAAGCCCAGTGTTGCTTAACTTTCGTTATCTACATAAAGCATAATGTATTCCTAATTCGTCATCCATCTGATAATGACCCAGTTCATTGCTTAATTTTGGTGATCTACATAAATCATTTGGAATTACCAAGTAGTTACCCCTCTGATAATGACCAAACAATGTTGCTTAACTTTGGTGATCTACATAAAGCATTTTGTATTCCGAAGTAGTCGCCTATCTGAGAATGACCAGGACAATGTTGTTCAACTTTAGAGATCTATATGTGGCATTTGGTGTTCCTAAGTAGTTAGCCATCTGATAATGACCAGGCTCCATGTTGACTAACTTTGGTGATCTACATGAA